>NC_086122.1:34946501-35250251 GCF_963921235.1 Mobula hypostoma
GATCCACCCGGACAAGGGGAGAATGTACAAGCACCTCACAGCAGCGGTGGGAATTGAACCTGATTTACCTGATCTGCAAAGCGTTGTGCTAACCACTACACTACTGCGCTGCCCACCAGAGTAGAATCAGGCCATTCAGCCCATTCAGCCCATCGAGTGAGATCCGCCACTGTATCATGGCCGATATTTGTCCCTCTCAATGCTCTATGATCGACCAAGTTGGCCTGTGCTGGAGGGGAAGATGTACTGCAGAACCTGGTTTTTCTGAGGGAAGAGAAGTGCTTTTAAAATGCTGGTTGAAACATGTCACTTGAGTGAAGGGGAGGACTGGACATCACTGAGTTTGAAAGTAGCGTGCTTATTTTACAGGAGTGCTAATCAAGAGGCCTCAATGAATTAGTGTCCAGAACATCTTCAAGGAGCGATGCCTCAAAAAGGTGGCACTCATTATTAAGGACTCCCCTCACCCAGGTCTTGTTCTCATTGTTACCATCAGGAAGGAGGTAGAGGAGCCTGAAGGCACACAATCAACAATTCAGGAACAGCTCCTTCCCCTCTGCCATCCAATTTCTGAATGGACATTGAACCCATGAACACTACCTCACTACTTTTTTAATTAAACTACTTAATACATAGGGTGCATATACAAAGTATTCACCCTCCCCCCCCGGAAGTTTTCATATTTTATTGCTTTATGACGTTGAATCACAGTGCATTTACTTTGGATTTTTTGACATTGATCAACAGAAAAGGACTGTTTTGTGCAAAGTGAAGACAGATCTCTACAAAGTGATCTAAATTCATTACAAATATAAAACTCAAAATAATTGATCGTATAAGTATTCACCTCCTTTAATATGACATGCCTAATCATCACTGATGCAGCCAATTGGTTTTAGAAGTTACATAATTAGTGAAATGAACAATCTGTTTTTGGTGACCTGTGTGCAGTCAAGGTGTTTGAATTGATTGTAGTAAAAATACACCTGTATCTGGAAGGTCCAACTGCTGGGGAGTCAGTATCTGGCAAAACCGACACCATGAAGACAAAAGATCTCTTCAAGCAACTCCATGAAAAGATTATTGAAAAGCACAAGTCAGGAGATGGACACAAGAAAATTTCCAACTAACAATATCCCTTGGAGCTCTGTTAAGTCAATCATTAAGAAATGGAGGGAATATAGCACAGCTGTAAATCTGCCTGAGCAGGCCGCCCTCAAAAACTGAGTTACCACGCAAGAAGGGGACTAGCGAGGGAGGCTACCAAGGGACCTATGACAACTCTGGAGGAGTTACAAGCTTCAGTGGCTGAGATGGGAGAGACTGCGTGTACAACTGTTGCCTGGCTGCTTCACCAGTCGCAGCTTTATCGGAAAATGGCAAAAAGAAAGCCACTGTTCAAAAAAATCGAACATGAAATCTCGACTAGAGTTTGCCAGAAGGCATATGGAGACCCTGAAGCCAGCTGGCATAAAATTTTGTTGTCTGCTGAAACCAAAATTGAGCTTTTTGGCTCATAGTGGACTAAACACTATGTTTGGCATAAGCACATCATGAAAAACACACCAACCCTACCGTGAAGCATGGTGGTGGCTGCATCATGTGGTGGGATGCTTCACGGCAGCAGCCCCTTGAAGACTTGTGAAGGTAGAGGGTAAAATGAATACAGCAAAATGCAGGGAAATCCTGGAGGAAAACCTGAGGCAGTCTGCAAGGGAACTGCGACTTGGGAGACGATAGTTCTCGAGCAAGACAATGACGCCAAGCATAAAGCCAAAGCTACACAGGAATGGCTTAAAAACGACAAAGTTAATGTCCTGGAGTGGCCAAGACCTCAACCCAATTGAGAATTTGTGGCTGAACTTGAAAAGGGCTGTTCACTGATATCTCCATGCAATCTGACAGAGCCTGGGCAGTTGGGTGAAGAAGAATGGAGAAAAATTGCAGTGTCCATATGAGCAAAGCTGATAGAGACCTATCCACACGGACTCAAGGCTGTAGTTGATGCCAAAGGTGCATCTACTAAATACTGACTTGAAGGGGGCAAGTAACTATGCAATCAATTATTTTGTGTTTTATATTTGTAAATAATTTAGATCACTTTGTAGAGATCTGTTTTCACTTTGACGTGAAAGAGTCTTCTGTTGATCAGTATCAAAAAAAAACAAATTAAATCCACAGTGATCCAAAGTCATGAAACAATAAAACACGAAAACTTCTGGAGAGTAGGTAGTGAATAGGTACTGTATACGCTTACTGTAATTCAGTTTTTTTTCTATTATTAGGAATTACATTGTACTACTGCTGCTGCAACCAACAAATTTCACAGAATTACTTTGGAGATTGTAAACCTGATTCTGATTGATCTGAAGATGTTCAAAATGCAACACTAGTGGTGGGGTGATAAAATTTAATCAAATATATGAATGTGGATAAAGAGTTTCTCTCATTGATTATAACCAAATCCCTTCTCGTCCTGCGGGGAAAAAATTCTGCCTTCATTGGGTCTGGCCTATGTATGACTCAGAACTCAGTGGCTGATTCTCCACAGCCCTCTGTAATGACTGGCAAGCCTTTCAGACTATTACTAAGCAAGAATGGAACCAGACAGAATTCCCAGCATCAATCTAGGCAAAGGCACACCCAGTCCGATCAACTCCAAAGACCTTATCACTAGAATGGGCAACATATCAAATTGGACGAGCTGTTTCATAACTGAGTCAAACAACAAACATAGTTTCAGAATCATCAAAATCTAAAAATGTTCCCAGCTGTGTCAGGACAGTACAGTATCCAAATTTTCTGTCAGTGGGAGTGATGAGCCACCTCTGCAGTTAGTTAGCTAACACTGGAAACATTTTTTTTTGTAAGTGTTGCTTCCTCTCAATTTTTTGTTGTTTACGATAGATCACTAGAAGCTGAACACAAATATAATTTCAGGCTACTTGTATCATGTAGGAATTTGGAGAAATAAGAAATTAAATTTTATTGACTATAATGTGTTTAATTGCACAATGGTGCTGACACTTTAACTAAGCTAAAAATGTTTTGTTGATGAGTTTCATTTGTACTCATTGTGCCCGATGCCAGCCTTTTGATATTGTGTTTTGTATTCCGTGTTTTCACTTGTTTTGCCTCGCGCAATTTTCTTTGAGTGTGGGGGGCGGGGTTGATGTTTTTTTTCTTTGAACAAGTTCCATGGTTCCTTGTTTTGTGGCTGTCCGTGGGAAGATGAGTCTCAGGGTTGTATACTGCGTACATACTTTGCTAATAAATGTACTTAGAACTTTAGAGTCCCAGTTATTTAGATAAACTGAAGGAACTGTATCTCTTGTCCTGATGTGCTTTGCATAATGGTAGACTTTGGGGATGCACAGCCCATCATCTCTAATCTCTGACCTGTCCTTGTAGCCAGGAAATTTTAGGTGACAACTTCAGTTAAGTTTCTAGTCCATGTTAACACACACAAAATGTCAATGATGAGGACTGACAAGAGTTGAATGTCACAAGTCAGTGGTTGTCCTCTCTTTTGTTGAAGGTGTTCGTTTTCAAACACTTCTGTGGCACGCTTGTCAATTCAAAGTTCAAAGTACATTTATTATCAAAGTATGCATACTTTATACATTATCAGCCGATCTGAGCATTGAACAACGTGGCCAAGAGCAACGACCTCCATATGGATCACAAAACTACTTCCTTCACTTCTTTTACATCTTCTTTTCCTTTCAAAGGTGGTTCTGCTACTGTTGGCGCCAGTGATCTACGTTTTGGCGGCGTGCTTTCGGCCTGATTGAGCGATCTGGAGGGTTGCTGTCTCTGTGAGGGTTCGGTGAGGCTTCGAGCGAAGCCTGCCACCTCGAGGCCACGATGGACTCCATTTCTCGCCGAGGAAGATTGAAATCAATGAGGTGTGAGTGGAAGGCGAGCAGATGTTCAGCGCCATCTACTAGCCGCTTGCTCACGGGAAGGCCCCTGCATTCAAATAGTCTCTCTCTCCCTCTTGCTCAGTGCTGCTGGAGGATTGTGATGGAGTCCTGGGTTTCAGGCACGATTAATCAACATGCTCTGTAGTTCATATTAGATGTGCTTCTGGTTTTTGGTTGTTGCTTCTTTTTACTGCTATTTTGGGCGATCTTGATTGGGGTGGCCTGAAGATAACAAACGATATAGTACTAGATTGAACTGTACTGAATATGCCTGGACTCTTTCGATTTTGTGTTTTATAGTCTGTGTTTTTCTCTCTATCTTTGCCATTGATGCAATTTGTTTTCTTTTGTGGGGAGCAGAGGGTCTGATGTTTTGTTTTTCTTGAATGGGTTCCATAGTTTTCTTTATTTCATGGCTGTCTGTGGCAAGACAAATCTCAGGATTGTATACTGAATACACACTTTAATAACAAATGGACTGTGAATCTTTGAATCTTAAATATTGTCCAGGTCTTCTGCATGGGGCACAGACTGTATAACTAACATAATATCGAATAATTATCAGCAAATAAAATGATTTCTGACAATGTCAAGCATTGTGGGCATGCTGTGTTGGAGCCAGAATGTATGGCACACACTCAGCTTGTTAATACCAACTGTATGTTTCACAAGACAATAAGACCAGACAATATGGGAGCACAACTAGGCCATTTAGTTCTAGACTCTCCCACCTTAGGAAACATCCTCTCCACATCCCCTCTATCAAGAGCTTTTACCATTTGATAGGTTTCAACCTCTCATTCTTCTGTATTCCAGTGAATACAGGCCCAGAGCCATCAACTGCTCTTCATATGACAAACTGTTCAATCCTGGAATCATTTTTGTGAACCTCCTTTGAACCTCCAGTTTCAGCACTTCCTTTCCAAGATAAGGGGCCCGAAACTGCTCACAATACTCCAAGTGAGGCCTCACCAGTGCTTTATAAAGCCTCAACATTACTTCCCTGTTTTATGTTCTAGTCTTCTTGAAATGAATGCTAACATTGCATTTGCCTTCCTCACCAGTCTCAACCTGCAAATTAACCTTTAGGGAATCCTGCCCAAGGGCTCCCAAGTCCCTTTGCACCTCAGATTTTTGAATTTTCTTTCCACTTAGCAAATAGTCTACCCTTTTATTTCTTCTACCAAAGTACATGACCATACACTTCTTGACACTATTCCATCTGCCATTTCTTTGGCCACTCTCCTAATTTGTCTAAGTCCTCCTGTAGCCTCTCCATTTCCTCAGATCTACCTGCCCTTCCATGTATCTTTGTATCATCTACAAACTTTGCAACAAAATTATCAATTCCATCATCCAAGTCATTAACATATAATGTAAAAAGAAGTTTTACAATTGTATGTCAACATGTTTCGATGTACATGTGACAATTGAATCTTGAATCTAATCCTGTGGAAAGGGAGAATGTTAGCTTTAAAACGCAGGTCAGAAGAACATCTAGTAGCGCTACCCTGACAGAGAAGTGTTAAAACTCTTTCATTCCTTACATCCGAGATTCCAACCTGCAAAGGCATTTTCCCTGGCTTCCACTGATTTCACAGAGTTCCATTGACTGTTGTTTTTTGCTGTCACCCTCACCATTGAATTCAGCTCTCTTATCAAGAGCAAAATGGATTCTAGTGGATGAGTTTTGATGAATATCTATGGATGAACATCTCTTTCAAAGTCTCCTACCAATCCATTGTCGTTGATTGATAGAAAAATGATGGAGAATTCCATAGCCTGGTTGAACCTGTGCTAATCAGACAGGCTGTACATGGATACATTTTTGTGTAGCTATAGAGGAGCACCAGAAGTTCTGTAGGACTGCACTGCTTATATTCTTCCAGTATAATGACTATGTTAGATCTATCATCATTTGCTTCCCTTTCCCTCTGCAGTTCATTGACCAACCAACCGCAAATCCATAGTACATTGTATTTTCTTCCAATATCAGCCAGTCCAAAGGGATAGGATCAAGTTGTTAATCACTTGGAAATACACCAGATCTACTTCATTTCATCTAGCAACCCCTCTTGAAATTAAGAAGCAATGGATTGGATTGGACTGGACAACAATCCTTTTCTTGAATTATATTAGCGATGTCAGACAAATTTTAAATCTGTTTTATTTGTTTGTTTGTTGAGATGGAGTGTGGAGTAGGCCCTTCTGGCCCTTTAAACCATGCCACCTAGCAATCCCCTAATTTAATGCTCGCCTAATCACAGGACAACTTACAATGACCAATTAACCTACCAACTGGTACATCTTCAGACTGTGGGAGGAAACCGGAGCACCCAGAGGAAACCCACGTGGTCATGGGGAGAACGTACAAGCTCCTTACAGACAGTGGTGGGATTGAACCCTGATCACCTGTACTGTAAAGCGTTGTGCTAACCACTGTGCCGAGATCCATCTTCAACTAAGTTCACAAGAAGGACACCTTTTGGTAGACAACAAATCCCTGGCCTACATTCTGACAAAAGCTCTCAAGCTTCTCTAATTGGCGACGTAGTTAATGGTTGAATAACCTTTGCAGATAATGCCAAATGATAATGACTGATGTATAAAGCCCTGCTTGTTCTTGTGTTAAACATCTTTATTACTCATAACAAAATCCAGAACGCCTTCTGTTTTTTGTACTACTTCAATGTAACTCATGGAATGATCTGTCCGGATGACACGCAAACAAATCATGTTCACTGTATCTTGGTACATGTGCCTTTACAAAGGAAGCACAGCAATGCTTCTATTCTCTTCAAAATTTACGAAGATTCAGCATGTCACCTAAAACTTCGACAAACCTCTATAGATGAGTGGTGGACAATATACTGACCGGTTGCATCATGGCCTGGCATGGAAACACCAATGCCCTGGAGCAGAAAATCTTACAAAAAGTAATGGACACAGTCCAGACCATCATGGGTAAAGCCTTCCCCACCGCTGAGCACATCTGCAAGGAGCACTGTTGCAGGAAAGCAGCATCCATCATCAAAGACCCCCACCATCCAGCCCATGCCCTCTTCTAAAGTTCAAAGTTCAAAGTAATTTTTTATCAACGTACATATACAGCATGTCACCATAAACAACCCCGAGATTCTTTCTTGCAGGCATTCACAGTAAGTACAAGAAACACAATAGAATCAATGAAAGACTGCACCCAACAGGACAAACAAACGATCAGTGTACAAAAGGCAACAAACTATACAAATACAAAATGAGGAAATAAAAACCCATAATAATAATAAATAAATAAACAATAAATATCGAAAACATGTTGTGGGAACATTTCAGTGATGGGGCTAGTGAAGTTGAGTGAAGTTATCCCCTCTGGTTCAAGAGCCTGATGGTTGAGGGGTAATAATTGCTCCTGAACCTTGTGGTGTGAGTCCTGAGGCTCCTGTACCTCCTTCCTGATTGCAGCAGTGAGAAGAGAGCATGGTCTGGGTGGTGGGTCGTCCCTGATGATGGGTACTGCTTCCCTGCGATGTTCTTTTTGTCACCAACAGTACCTATAAGGGTGCAAGAACTATGTACCTGCACTTCTAGATCTCCCTGTTCAATGGAGTCCCATGGGTCCCACCCCTCACTGTTTGAGTCCTGCCTTGGTTTGTTTCAAAACCAACACCTCACATTTCTCTGAATTCAACTCTATCCGCCGTTTATCAGCCCACTGGCAAAGATTTGCAAGATCCATTGTGAACTTAAATAATCTCCCTCATTGTCCACCATAGCAGAAATTTTAGTGTCATCAGTAATGATAGTATTGTGGAACAATAGAAGGGTTCTGTTTTGTAGAGTCTGAAGAAGCAGTTTGTTCTCAGGGCAGATGATGTTATAGGAAGATTTATCACAAGTATCCAAAATCATTTTATACCATTGAAGAAAGCAAAACTGTAGGGACTTTATATAGTGGGAGTTTGCTCTGAGAGGCACCACTTAGATAATAATACACTCCTTGAACTTGAAATGCCTGTGGCTGTGTGCAACCTTTTCCATTCAGCTCGGCATGAATTGGTTCTGATTGGAAAGAGGAACAGAAGGCCTCCTGTTTGATGTTACTGCAAATGTTATTCTAAAGGAAATAATAAGGCCATCTTAAGGCCGTGTGTGTGTGTGTGTGTGTGAGAGACAGCGAGAGAGAGAAGATGAGAAAAAGAAAGAGAGGGAGGGAGAGGCGGTGAGAGAAGGAGGGAGAGAGAGGGAAAGATAGAGAGGGAGAATAGGAGAGGTTAGGAGAAAGAGAGGGGCAGCGAGAAAGAGAGTGAGAAAATGAAAGAGAGAAGCTGGGAGAAAGAGGGGTGGAGAGAAGGAGAGAGAGAGAAGAAGAGGGAAAATGAGAGAGGCTGGAGAAAGAGAGGGGTAGGGAGAAGGAGAGACAGAGTGAGAGAGGCTGGGAGAATGAGGGGTAGAGAGATGAAGGGAGGGGATAAGAGAGAGGCTGGAGAAAGAGAGGGTTAGAGAGAAGGAGAGAGAGAGAAAGAGAGAGAGACAAGGTAGGGGAAAGGAGAGAGGCTGGGAGAACGAGAAGGGGTAGAGAGAAGGACAGAGTGAAAGAGTGAGAGAGCGAAGGGAGGGTAGAGGGGAAGAGGCTGGGAGTAAGAAAAGGGGAGAGAATGCGATATTACGTCCATGACTAAAAACGATGAACGATGGAAATGTCTAATGGGGGCACAAGAAGATGCACGTTGGCCAGAGCTGGAGAACTGCTATTTTCTGAGGATTGTAGGATTGGACAAGGCTGCAGAGAAAGAGAGGGGTGAGACAATGTAGGAATTTGATCAAAAGAATGCGAATTATTGTTCTATTTTTTGTTTCATTGTGCAATGTCTAACTGGGATTAGAAATTGCAGGGATCGTGGCGGTATTAACTAATTAAATTAAACATAATGATTCATAGCAGTTTTGAGAAAAGTATTATTTGTTTTGTGAGATAAATGAGAATTTATTTCATAATGTTCACAGATTAATGCTTAACAATGTTTGCTCTTCTCTGAGTGGTTATTTGGCTTGCTTTTAATCAGCCTGATGATCTGCCTTGTGGTGTGTGTATGAAGCTAATGTGTGGGTGTGAACTATCGTGTAGCTTCTTGCTCCAATAATGGCAGGGTAATTAGAATGGAACGTCTCATTATTGCTGCAGTCCTGACATATTATAAACAGATGTGCAGCAACAACAGAATGTCATCATAGCTCCTGGTGGTACTTTGGTCACTGATCTAGACTGAATGTGAACAGGAGAGAAGGGACTCTACGATGAGCAATCATTCAGCCAGAAACGGGTATTATATCTAGTTCTGGGTAGCACATGTTAGCAAAGGTATAAATACTTAAGAGAATTTGCAAAAGACATTTATTAAAGTGAGTCCTGTGATGAGAGACTTCAGTTATGATAGAATAGAAAAGAAGGAGTTGTTCGATGTGGGACAGAGGGGCATTATCAATCAAAGACAACACATCAGACAATGAATGTCAAAGCTCAAAGTTCAAAATAAATTTATTATCAAAGTACATATGTGCCACCGTATACACCCTGAGATCTATTTTCTTGTGGGCATACTCAATAAATCTATAGAATAATAACCATAACAAAATCAATGAAATACCACCCAACTTGGGTGTTCAATCAGAGTGCAGAAGGCAACAACCTGTGTAAATACAAAAAGAAAGAAATAATAAATAAATAAACAAACAAACAAACAAACATACAATAAATACCAGGAACATGGGATGAAGAGTCCTTGAAAGTGAGTCCATTGGTTGTGGGAACATCTCAATTATTGTGCAAGTGAAGTTATCCCCTTTGGTTCAAAAGCTTGATGGCTGTGGGGTATAATAACTGTTGCTGAACCTGGTGGTGAGAGTCCTGAGGCTTCTGTACTACCTTCCTGATGGCAGCAGTGAGAAGAGAGCATGTCCTGGGTGGTGGGGATCCCTAATGATGGATGCTGCTTTCCTGCAACAGTGTTCCATGCAGATGTGTTCAATGGAGGGGAGGGCTTTACCCTTGATGGACTGGGCTGGATCCAATACTTTTTGTAGGATTTTCGGTTCAAGGGCATTGGTGTTTCCATACTAAGCTGTGATGCAGCCAGTCAATATACTCTCCACCTTTGACACATCCATAGAAACTTGTCAGAGTTTGAGACGTTATGCTGAATCTTCGCAAATTCTTAAGGAAGTGGAGACACTGCCATGCTTTCTTTGTAATTGTGCTTACATGCTGGGCCAAGGACAGATCTCCAAAAATAATAGCACTGAGGAATTTAGAGTTGCTAACCATCTCCACCTAACAACTATACTTCTTTATTGATCTTCCTTCGCTGTGTCTCTTTGTTCTGTGGTTCCTGTTTCTCCCGAGTGGCAGAGTATCCTCGCAAAGCATGATGGGACACTCGATCCTGTTCTGATTGCTACGGGAGATTGTAAAGGGTCTGCGACAGAGGTTTGAATCACGGCAGCTAACAACAGAATAGGCAGAGAGAGAGTGCTCACATTGCAACAGAGGTCTTGATTCTAGAGGAATGGAAGGACAATGATTGGAAAAAGAACCAAAACCAACATGGAAGAAAATCACTTTTATGCAGTCAAAGGTTTATTCTAGAATGCACCTCAGGAGTGTTGGTGGAGGCAGGTTTAGCTGTGGATCTGTAAAGACCATAACACCACAAGATATAGGAGTAAAATGAAGCCATTCAGCCCATTGAATCTGCTCTGAAATTTCATCATGCTGATCCATTTTCCCTTTGGCCCCAATCTCCTGCCTTCTCCCTGTCTCCCTTAATTCCCAGACTAACCAAGAATCTATCAACATCTGCCTTAAATATACCCAGTGACCTGGCCTCCACAGACACCTGTGGCAACAAATTCCACAGATTCACCATTCTCTGGCTAAAGAAATTGCTCCTCATCTCTGTTCTAAAAGGACGCCCCTCCATTTTGAGGCTGTGTTCTCCAGTCTTAGACTCCCACACCATGGGAAACATTCTCTCCACATCCACTCCATTGAGGCCTTTCACTATTCAATACGTTTCAATGAGATTCCCCCTTCATTCTTCTGAATTCCAGTGAGTAGAGGCCCAGAGCCATCAAATGTTCTCACATATGACAAGCCTTATATGATAAGGCTTTCAATCCCAGAATGATTTCCATGAACCTCCTTTGAACCCTCTCCAATATCAGCACATGGCTCTACTGAATGCATGTGACAGCTCACCGGAAGTTAGGAAGGCAAGGAATTCGACTAAAAGTATCACTAATTACACCTTTTCTGAGGTAAATTGTGTTAAATTATCACTACAAACAGTGAGGGGGCTAGCAATGCCGAGGTGAGTCTGGGGGATGAGCCGAGATGGTATGTTGCAGAATCAATGCAGATGGAGTCGGTCATTCGGAGAGGAGAAGTCGAGGCAGTGGAGTTACAAAGCCCGTCCGTACAACTGGCCAGGGTGTGGCGTAGGTTACTCTGGGCAGCATGCTGATTTGAGAGCTCGAGGGCTGCTTTGGGCAGGGCGGCGAAATCTGGGCCTGGAGTGTCACTGGGCTTTGTCGTCTAGGCCCCGAGCCCTTCGAAGTAGCTGGGTCCTGGTGCAAGGTATGATCCGCTGTTCAGACAATTTAAACACTGACCCAGGTTGGAGGCAAGAGCCAATTCCTCTCTCCAGGGTGCCAGAGCCTTTCACTGCTCTGTTGTTCACTCAATTTAAATGCCGCCCCAGGCAGACTGAAAAGACAGGGTATTGGGAACTGAGGAGAGAGCTTATTTCACTTGCTCTCTGTGATGATCACTTCTCTCTCCATGGCGCTGAAACTATGAAGACTGCCCCGGCTGCTGTGCTCTGTGCCTGCTAATATGATGAACTGATAAGCGAGGCCTTGGGCCTATCCCCGACTGACCTGGGGTTCGGATCTGAGGACTCAATTTGGTTCGGAATGTTGTTGCTCGCTTCAAATGTTTGCAGGATTTGTGTTTTGTTTTTTCTTTTCTCTTGCGCACCAGGTATTGGTCTTTTATATTTTATTTCTTTCATTGGGTTCTTTCGGGTTTCTTGCTTTGTGGCTGCCTGTAAGCAAACAAATCTCAAGGCTGTATAATTTATACATTCTTTGATAATAAATATATTTTGAATCTCTGACATCCTTTCTTAGATAAGGGAGCTGGATAAGTATCTGAGAAAAATATGACTTTGCAGGGCAGTGTGGAGAGGTGGAGAAATGGGACCAGTTGGATATCTCTTACATAAAGTCAGTATTAATGTGATTGATGAATGATTTGATTTAATTCTATAAGCATTCTGTGAATCAGGGGATCTGTGATTCCAGATCCACTTCAGGTTCCGAGTTCGTAAACAAAATATCATCTCCTGCCAGGAGGTTAGATCTTCGAACGTCTGCAATTGCTGCTGGATTTATTATGTATAGGTTGGATCTCATGTAGTTCAATTATTTTGTGTCAGTAATTATTATTTAAAGAGTTAAAGTCTGTCCTGAGCCTTGTGGCCCATCAGGCCAGTGCTTATGCAGGTTTCCGTGGCGTGAAGCGACTGAGAGTACGAGACTCCCCCCTGGATAGGACGCCAGTCTATCGCAAGGTTAACCCCCAGCATTTTGCTGGTACTCATTTTCAGCTGGGTAGACTGGAGCATTGTGTGGTTAAGTGCCTTGCTCAAGGACACACACGCTGCCTCGGCCGAGGGCTCACGATCTGAAGGTCGTGGGTTCGAGTCTCGGCCAAGGCAGCTTTTTGAGAACTCTTCACCCACTGAACATTATTTCCCAATTATATTTAAATAACACCTTTCATAACCACACAATGACTCTTCATGATTAATTGAAATGATGAAAGGCCATGAACCTGGAATGTTAGCTCCCTTTCTGTCTCCGCACACCTTGCCTGATCTACTTTAGTGGTTATTGGTTAATTAGCCCTGAACACCAGGCAGAACACCCTGGACTTCTCAAAACACCCTGGAACTTGAGATGGGACCATAGAGTCGTAGGAGAGTACCATACAGAAACAGGCCCTTCGGCCTATCCCGTCCATGCTGATCTATTATTCTGCCTACTCCCAATGAGCTGAACCAGGACTATAGCCCCCCCCATACCCCCTCCCTTCCACATACTTCATTTAAATGTTGAGGTGGAGCTCGTTCCACACTCTCACTACCTTCTGAGCTATGAAATTTCTCCTCATGTTCCCCTTAAACTTTTCAACTTTCACCCTCAACCCATGGTTTCTATTGCAGTCCTACCCAACAGTGGAAAAAGTTAGCCTGCATTTATGCTATCTATACCCCACATAATTTTGTATATCTCTATCAAATCTCCCCATGAACTTCTTTCTTTATAACTCAGGTGCACCTGTCCCGGCAACATCCCTGAGAATAATTTAACTCCTACTTTTGAAGGTGGCAACTTCTGATATAGCACTCAGCGTGAACATCAGTCTGGGCTTTCTCTCTGTACAATTGTACCCCTCCTGGGGTAGTGGAGGTATAATTTGTCCATCAGTGCTGATCACCCCATCATTGACCAAGCTGTTCCACTGTGAATGACGATCTGTTATGAGTCAACATGATGCTTTCAGATCAGGTCATGCATAGCACATACCTCCACCGCACCGCCCAGGTGTGTTTCTGGGGTACAGGGGCTAGCGACCCTTGGCCTGTTCTATGTACTTGCTACGAGTACATATGATTTTTTTGTGTTCTTATGCAGTGAATCATCTGATTGGCCTATCAGACTTCTCTTTGGGAACTAGTTGACTTGATCAGCATTTCTGATCTGGCTATTGTTCATGATTGCAGTTAATAATAAAAAAAATTGATCTAGTAATGCCCTGGCCTCATGTCTCATTGCTTTGAATGGAGTTAATCTGTCCAGGTAGCTAATCTCTAGTTTTGCACGTTCCAGCTTTATCAGACAATGGAGGCTGTCAATTTGTTTCACAGAAAGCCAGCATTTTTTTTCTTTCTGAGATTTTAAAGTAACAGAGATTTAGAAAGTGAAATGACTTTCATTATCTATAAAGAAAGAGAGGACTGAAAATCTGCAGCAGAGATAAAAACACCCATGGGGTTTATGGCTCAGTGACTCTCATTAGTGATATTCCAGTGCATAACAGGAACCTATGTGGGAAGCATTCTTGCGTGTAATTTAATCAACGTACATTAACTGGATGGCCAAGTGCAGGCCATTCAACTTCCCAGACTATTCAGCCATTCATTTAGATATTACAAACATTGTTTCAGTGATGTGACCAGAAAAAGCATGGCTATTTATTGCCCTGTGTGGTGGCGTGGAGATACGTCTCTACCAAAGGAGGTGTAAGGCACTCCTTCCCTCCGCTAGCCTGCAGGTCACCCTTGGGCAGGGTATAGCACCTGCTTAGCCCCTGATCAAGGTCATGTGAAGCCATGGGAGCAGGTGGTGGATGGTCGTACGAGTGGCTGGTGCACATCGCAAGTCCTGGCTATGCGACCACTGATGCCAGGCAGACAGTCTCTGAAAAGTATTGATCATGGCTGGGGTCACCCGTCTTGCCCAGAAGAAGGCAATAGCAAACCGATTCTGTGGAAATATTTGTCAAGAACAGCCGTGGTCGAAGACCATCATCGCCATGATCACTTCTGCCTGTAAGGAGTTTGTACGTTCTCCCCGTGACCGCGTGGGTTTCTCCCGAGTGCTCGGGTTTCCACCTGCAGTTGGTAGGTCATGGTAAATTATCCTGTGATTAGGCTAGGATTAAATTGGGGGATTGCTAGGTGGTAAGGCTCTCAGGGCCGGAAGGCCCTATTCCATGCTGTATCTCAATAAATAAATTAGTAGCTCAATTAGGCAAGGAGTTCCAGAGTTTAGACCCGCTGATGAAGAAGAGATGAAGATGTGGTCCCTAGTCAGAATGGTGTGCAACATGAAGGGAGACCATCAGATGGTAGCATATTTCCAACCTTCCGCTGCTCTTGCTCTCCTTGGGGGTAGTGGTCTTGGCACTGTCGGAGCAGGCAGTGCCAAGAAATGCGGTAGATTTTGTGGGTTCTTCATATTGCAGCCACACTGTGGCCCTGATGTGCTGGCGGTTGAATTTCTACTTTAACACCGACTACTTTCATTTGTTTGTAATCTTCAGTAGTGTGTGTGTGTGCGCGCGCGCGCGCCCTTACCTCCTGGTGGAGTCATTGGGGCACTGTCATGACAAGCTTTACACCAATCTTTTTGGTATGCTCATCGTACGGCGTGTCTTGGGCATCTGAAACCTGGCGGAGCCCATCCCTCTCTAGGTTTTTTTTAATGAGGTCGAGTTGTTAGCTGGACACTCAACCCAGGCACGGATGGAGAGCGTGCAAGGGAGCCAGCCGGATTTGAACTCGGGACCTCTTGCCCCGAAGTCCAGCGCTGATGCCACTACGCCACCAGCCAGCTAACCTAAAAAAAAATCCGCCAATTTGTTTTGAAAATTTCCATACGTCCCACCCTTCTTCCCAATCGGGGAGGAAGATGTCAGATTTTCACCCAGTTTCTTTCCTGCATCCCAGAGACATGCAGTTATTGTAAGTTAATTGGCCACTGGAAATTGCTGTCGGGTTGTAGCTGGGTTGTAGAACCTGCGGGAATTTGATGGGAAGAGTGAAAAAGAAAATCAGGTAAATCAAACAGTATCAGTGTAGGCTTGGGGTAAATGGGTGGTCAGTGGTCAGCATGGACTTGGTGAGCCAGAGAGCCTTTTCCTATGCTGTCCCTCTGCATGACTTAATGAATGCAAAGCCAGAAGGAGCATGTAACTGTAGATTGAGATTGTAACTGTTGAATTTATGCATCATTATGCTTTATCTGGATAACGCAGTGGATGAGTGTTATGCTCAAGACTGGAACTGAACGTACTGAGATAGATTCCCAATTTTCTTTTGGGGATTGGATGCCCAATATAACATCATCATCATTATGAGCTGTGTTGTGTGACCTGACGTGGACAATGGTGCTCATGGTTAACATGATGGTGACAATCACCCAGGCTATGCCTTGTTCTCATTGCTACAATCAGGCAGGAGGTACTGGAGACTGAAGGCACACACTCAAAGTTTCGGAATAGCTTCTTTCCCTCTGTCATCATTGAACTCATGAACACTACTTTTTTATTTCTATTATTTGCACTACTTAATTTAACTATTTAATATATAAATACTTACTGTAATTTACAGATTTTTTACTATTCTGCATTGACCTGCTGCCACAAGGACAACTGATTTCACCACAAATGCCAGTGATATTAAATCTGATTCTGGTTCTATGACCATGATTGCTCTTGGCAAATTTTTCCACAGAAGTGGTTTGCCATTGCCTTCTTCTGGGCCGTGTCTTCACAAGATGGGTGACCCCAGCCATTATCAATACTCTTCAGAGACTGTCTGCCTGGCGTCTGTGGTCACATAACCAGGACTTGGTTTGTCGTCACTCACATATGTCATGAAATTTGATTTTTGCGGTAGCAGTACAGTGCAATACATAAAATTGCTACAGTCCTGTGCAAAAGTCTTAGGCACCCTAGCTATAATGTGCCTAAGACTTTTGCACAGTACTGTAGTAATTTTATGTATTGCGCTTTATTGATGCCACAAAATAATGTGATTGTTCTTGCCAAAGTTTTCTACAGAAGTGATTTGCCATTGCTTTCTTCTGGGCAGTGTCTTTACAAGACGGCTGACTCCAGCCATTATCAATACTCTTCAAAGATTGTCTGCCTGGTGTTAGTGGTCACATAACCAGGACTTGTGATCTCCACCGGCTGCTCATACGACCATCCACTACCTGCTCCCATGGATTCATGTGACCCTGATCAGGGGGCTAAGCAGGTGCTACACCTTGCCCAAGGGTGACCTACAGGCTAGCAGAGGGAAGGAGCACCTTACACCTCCTTGGGTAGAGATGTATCGCATTATATGCCCTCATTAATTAGATGGATTAGTTAATTGGCCTTTGCATTGTGGCTCATTTTCCCTGCTGAAAGAAGCTACCACATCCTCGTCTTTTTAAATAAAGGGTGATTATTGAAGTGTCACCACACTGGAAGGGCTGCCACCTCTAGTAGATCACTCTCCTGCTGCTTATTTCTAAACCACTTGCTTCCACATTCCTCCCATCGATCCTTCAACAAGTTTACCATCAGATTTCTTTACCAAATTGGAAAGTAGACTACCTGCCTGGCAGTTAAACATTCCCTTCATGCTCAATGTATCCACGACTAATGAACACAATTGTTCAAGTCATGAGGACACCCTCAGAGTGGATGAGTAACACGATATATGTTCAGTCTGGGTAGACTCCAACCTGATCAGAATCTGGATCAGGTTTAGTATCACCGGCATACAGATCAGGACTGTGGGAATGATGGTGTTAAACACTAAGCTATAGCCAACAACAGCATCCTGACATAGGTGTTTGCATGAATATCGATTTCTCCTTCTGGTAATTTTTTCCCTCCCCTCCTCTCTTCCTCTATTCCCCACTCTGGCCTTTTACCTCTTCTCACCTGTCTATTACCTCCCCTGGGTCCCCTCCTCCATCCTTACTCCGATGGTCCACTCTCCTCTCCGATCAGATCCCTAGCCCTTTACCTTTACCATCCTCCTGGCTTCACCTATCACCTTCTTGCTAGCCTCCTTCCCCACCCCACACCTTTTTATTCTGGCGTCTACCCCTTCCTTTCCAGTCCTGAAGAAGGGTCTCGGCCCGAAACGTCAACTATTGATCCATTTCCATAGATGCTGCCTGACCTGCTGAGTTCCTCCAGCATTTTGTGTGGGTAGCTTTGGATCTTCAGCAACTGAAGAGTTTCTAATGTTTACGATTTTTAAAGCACAGTTTGATATTATCTCTGTGTTTTTTTTTTCCCTTGAAGGTCCATTTGGAGCAGATTCCTGGATATTTGTCAATCCCTTTATAGCCCAGGAGTGTCCTGGGAAGTTGTCAGCCCAGTAGAGCTGTGGCAGGAGTACTGTATATCAGGTGGACGAGCATGGATTGCCCTTGCTCGGTGCAGACATGGATCAGAAGGGCTAAGTGGCTCCTTTAATGCAGTAACACACATAAAAGTTGCTGGTGAAAGCATGCTCTGTCCGCCAGAGAAAGCAAGATCCCCCAGTGGCCATACATTTTAATTCTGCATCCCATTCCCATTCTGATATGTCTATCCACGGCCTCCTCTACTGTCAAGATGAAGCCACACTCAGGTTGGAGGAACAACACCTTGTATTCCGTCTGGGTAGCTTCCAACCTGATGGCATGAACTTTGACTTCTCAAACTTCCGCTAATGCCCCACCTCCCCCTTGTACCCTATCCATTATTTATTTATATACACACATTCTTTTTCTCTCTCTCCCCCTCTGACTATACCCCTTGCCCATCCTCTGGGCTTTCCCCCCTCTCCCCCTTTCTTTCTCCCTAGGCCTGCTGTCCCATGACCCTCTCATATCCCTTTTGCCAATCACCTGTCCAGCTCTTGGCTCCATCCCTCCCCCTCCTGTCTTCTCCTATCATTTTGGATCTCCCCCTCCTCCTCCCACTTTCAAATCTCTTACTAGCTCTTCTTTCAATTAGTCCTGACGAAGGGTCTCGGCCCGAAACGTCAACTGTATCTCTTCCTAGGGATGCTGCCTGGCCTGCTGCGTTCACCAGCAACTTTTATGTGTGGTGCTTGAAATTCCAGCATCTGCAGATTTCCTTGTGTTTGCGCCTTTAATGCTGTAGACATTTTTTGATTCTGCAACTCCATCATTTCTTGCTTTTAAACTCAAGAGATTCTGCAGTTGCTGGCAATCCAGAGCAACACAGACAGAATGCTGGAGGAACTCAGCAGGGCAGGCAGCATCTACGGAAATGAATGAAGTTGATGTTTCGGGCCAAGACCCTTCTTCAGGGCTGGAAGGGAATGGGGAAGATGCCAGAATAAAAAGGGTGTGGGGAGGGGAAGGAGGCTAGCAAGAAGGTGAAGCCAGGTGTGCGGGAAAGGTAAAGGGCTGGAGAGGAAGGAATCTGACAGGAGAGGAGAGTGGACCATGGGAGAAAGGGGAGAAGGAGGAGCACCAGGGGGAGGTGATAGACAGGTGAGGAGAAGAGGTAAGAGGCCAGAGTGGGGAATAAAAGAAGAGGGAAGGGAGATTTTATTTTTCTGCTTTTATTTTTGGTCCATTAACTAAAATAATAACAGGTTAGTTGTGGATTGATTCTTGGTTGTTGTTATAATCCTGTTTTCTCAGCTTATAGTTAATTATAGTTAAGGTGCAGATGTTGACAGGGAGTGGTATGCCAGGTGCTGAATGAAATTATGCTGACTTCAGGATTTCTGCACACACCCCAGTGCCGGAATAGAATTCATCAGCAGGCGTTCTTGCTGGAAGGTAGCATGACAGGGAGAGGGTGGAATGATGGCATGAAAACTGGATAAGCAAGGAGGGTGGGAAAGGACTCTCAGGAGGAGGATGTATCTGCCCATTGGGGGAGCTTCTGTTGGTCAAAAATGATTGCTCCTCTGAAAACTGATGGAGATTGCTGGCACAGCTGTGGACTCAGATCAGGGCCAGGAATGTATTGCTGGTGGGCATAAGGTGCCCTTTGCAGTCATATTTGTGCATTGGTTCCTTTCTGGCTGTATATATATATTAATTGATTTCTGGCTAAAGAAATTTCTCCAAATCTCTATTTTAAATGGATGCCCCACTATCCTGAGGCTGTGCCCTCTTGTCCTAGACTCCCCCACCACGGGAAACATCCTTTCCACATCTGCTCTCTCTAGGCCTTTCAACATTTGAAAGGTTTCAAAGAGATCCCCCCCCATCCTTCTAAATTCTGGTGAGTACAGACACAGAGCTATCAAACGTTCCTTGCATGATAACCCTTCCATTTCCAGAATCATCCGTGTGAACTGCCTCTGAACCTTCTCCAATGCCAGCACATCTTTTCTCAGATGAGGAGCCCAAAACTGTTTACCATGCTCAAGGTGAGGCCTCACCAGTGCCTTATAAAGCCTCAGCATCACATCCCTGCTCTTGTATTCTGGACCTTTTGAAATGAATGGTAACATTGCATTTGTCTTCCTCACCACCAAATCCACCTGCAAGCTAACCTTTAGGGTGTTCTGCATAAGGACTCCCAAGTCCCTTTGCATCTCAGATTCTTAGGTTTTCTCCCCGTTTCAAAAATAATCTGCACATTTATTTCTACTACCAGTGTATGACCATTCATTTTCCAACATTGTATTCCATTTGCCACTTTCTTGCCCATTCTCCTAACCTGTCTAAGTCCTTCTGTAGCCTACCCATTTCCTCAACACTACCTGTTCCTCCACCAATCTTCATATCATCTGCAAACTTGGCAACAAAGCTATCTATTTCATCATCTAACTCATTTATATCCAGCATAAAAAGAAGCGGTTCTACACTGACCCTTGCAGAACACCACTAGTCACTGGCAGCCAACCAGACAAGGGTCCTTTTATTCCCACGCCGGACTGAACTCTGAACTCTGACGCCCCAAGCTGTAGTAGCTTCACGCTAACGTGGCGACCCTAACCCCTTCCCATTGATGTGCATAGACAGCTCAGATAAAGTAGGCAGATAGCCTGCAGTGGGCACGCGATGTGTATTGGTCCTGCTAGACTGATCTGATCATAGCTCTCCTTGCGAAGCCTCAGGCTTCCCAGTGACAATCCATTCAGATGGTGACCAACGCAGGCAGATGACAGACAGATAAAGAGGAAAGGGAAGCAGGGTAGCATTATTAGATGGTGAGATCAGCACAGAGGATAACAATACCGAGTTGGATTTGGTTTGCTGAAATCAAGGAAGGTAACAGGAAGAAAAGAATGGGAGGAGTCTTATATATAGGGCTCCAGTGCTCCCCCTGTGATTGTGTAGATCTTCTCCTGGTGCACCAGTTTCTTTCCACTGTCATGAGCCCTGCGGCTTGGCATCTTCTCAGTTTCTAAAGCACCTAACTGTTGTCTTACCTAGAGCCATTAAGCCCTGGTGCTTTCAGTTTAAACTTGTCAAGTTAATTGTGACTGGCACGGGTTTCCCGCATTCTATGATTATTTAAAGAGGATTCTCGTTTAGTGCCTTATCGGAGTCATAGTGTTGGAGGGACTGACTTGACTTGTGGTGTCGCTGAGTCGCTCCTCCGAGACTCTGCTGGTCCTCCTATGTCTCACCCTGGTTCTGACTCTTCATGGGGAATCGGCTGCCCTCTGCTCCTGGGGCTGAGTCATTGTCAGCGCTTCCATGACAGAGGCCGCCTTCCACCACACCCGGGCTGAGTTGATGCCAGCAACTGCTGTAACAGAGAGCACCTGCCGTTCCTCCTCACCTGGGTCCAGACCTGCAAGGGCTCAACCCGATATCCACATTCCACAAGCATCCTAGCTCTTTGTTTGGTAAATTGACCATGGTAAATGGGCCATTATGTGTAGGTGACTGGTAGAATCCATAGAGGATTCATGGGAATGTAGGGAGACTTAAAGAAAAGAATTAGTATAGGATTAATGTAAGTAGGTGGTTGAAAGTCGTTATGAAATTGTTGGATGTTTCTTTATGTAGTTTTATATGATTTTATGACCAAATAGTTGTAATATTGGACATGGCAAGAAATTGGGGAGGCATAGAAAAGGGTGAATACAGTAATCTCATAAATTGGATAGACTATTTGATGAATTAACTTCCGGTTACGATGGCACTACCGAACATGTGCGATAGCTTCCTGGTAGAAAAAAACTAAAAAATCTGACGAAAAATATCACTAAAAATACCCTTTCTGAGGTAAATTGTGTTAAATTATCGCTGGAAACAAGGAAGGGGTGAGTGATGGTGAGGCTAGTTCAGTTTGGGGAATGAATCATTGCGGATGAAATTCCGATGCCCGTGCAGCTGGCCTGGGAGAGTGGTTGGATCGCTCTGGGTGCTATAGGGAGACATTAGGGCCCAGGAAGAGGATATTTGATTTTGATGCTCGTACAACTGGCTTGGGAGCAAGTTTGGGTGCTTGAGAGTGGCTTCAGGCTGGGCAATGAAATCTGGGCCCAGAGCGAGTCACTGGGCGGCGTGGTCTAGGCCCAGGGCCTTTCGCAGCAGCAGTGCCTGGGTCCTAGTGCAAGGTACGATGTGCTGTTTAGACAATTTAAATGCCAGCCCAGATCAAAGGTGAGAGCTGATTTCGCTCCCTCTCCGTGGTGTTCACTGCTCTCCCCAGGGCGTGGAGCCTTTTGCTGTTCCATCATTGGATTAATTTAAATGCCGGCCAAGATAGAAGACAGGGAGTTGGTTGGGACAAGAGCCAATTTTCTCATTCTCAGCTATGGTCATCTCCATTGCGCTGAGACTATGAAGACTACCCCCCTGCTGCCGTGCTCTGTGCGAACTAATGTGATAAACAGATAAGCGAGGCCTTGGGCCTACTCTGGGCAGCTCTAGGATTTGGATCTGAGGACTCAATTTTGGTTCAGAATGTTGTTGTTCACTTTGATTGTTTGCATGACTTGTATTTTTTCCTTTCTCTTGCGCATTGAGTGTTGGTCTTTAATATTTTTTATACTTTTTTTCCTTTAAATTGGGTTCCTTCAGGTTACTTGCTTTGTGGCCACCTGTGAGCAAGCAAATCTCAAGGGCGTATAATTTATACATTCTTTGATAATAAACGTACTTGAAACTGGACTAAACATCCATAGATGCTGCCTGACCTTCTGAGCTCCTCCAGCACCTTGTGAGTATTGCTCCAGATTACCAGCATCTGTGGTACCTCTCGTCTCTAGACAACTTAATATGTCTCCCTTGGTTTACAGTGAGTCTTGTTCCTGAGTATGTTTAACTTGTATGACACAGCAATTAGATAGAATCCCTAGACAGCGTGGATGTGGGGAGGATGTTTCCTATAGTGAGGGAGTCTAGGACCAGAGGGCACAGCCTCAGAATAGAGGGACGTCCATTCAGAGTGGAGATGCAACCATAGAAACCATAGAAACTACAGCACAGAAACAGGCCTTTTGACTCTTCTTGGCTGTGCTGAACCATTTTCTGCCTAGTCTCACTGACCTGCACACGGACCACATACTTCCGTACACCTCCCATCCATGTATCTGTCCAATTTATTCTTAAATGTTAAAAAAGAACCCGCATTTACCACCTTGTCTGGCAGCTCATTCCATACTCCCACCACTCTCTGTGTGAAGAAGCCCCCCCCTAACGTTCCCTTTAAACTTTTCCCCCCTCACCCTTAACCCATGTCCTCTGGTTTTTTTCTCCCCTTGCCTCAGTGGAAAAAGCCTGCTTGCATTCACTCTATCTATACCCATCATAATTTTATATACCTCTATCAAATCTCCCCTCATTCTTCTACGCTCCAGGGAATAAAGTCCTAACCTATTCAACCTTTCTATGTACCTGAGTTTCTCAAGTCCCGGCAACATCCTTGTAAACCTTCTCTGCACTCTTTCAACCTTATTTATATCCTTCCTGTAATTTGGTGACCAAAACTGAACACAATACTCCAGATTCGGCCTCACCAATGCCTTATACAACCTCATCATAACATTCCAGCTCTTATACTCAATACTTTGATTAATAAAGGCCAATGTACCAAAAGCTCTCTTTACGACCCTACCTACCTGTGATGCTACTTTTAGGGAATTTTGTATCTGTATTCCCAGATCCCTCTGTTCCACTGCACCCCTCAGTGCCTTACCATTAACCCTGTATGTTCTACCTTGGCTTGTCCTTCCAACATGCAATACCTCACACTTGTCTGTATTAAACCCCATCTGCCATTTTTCAGCCCATTTTTCCAGCTGGTCCAAGTCTCTCTGCAGTCTCTGAAAACCTTCCTCACTGTCTACTACACGTCCAATCTTTGTATCATCAGCAAATTTGCTGATCCAATTTACCACATTATCATCCAGATCATTGGTATAGATGACAAATAACAATGGACCCAGCACTGATCCCTGTGGCACACCACTAGTCACAGGCCTCCACTCGGAGAAGCAATTCTCTACTACCACTCTTTGGCTTCTTCCATTGAGCCAATGTCTAATCCAATTTACCACCTCTCCATGTATACCTAGTGACTGAATTTTCCTAACTAACCTCCCATGCGGGACCCTGTCAATGGCCTTACTGAAGTCCATATAGACAATATCCACTGCCTTCCCTTCATCCACTTTCCTGGTAACCTCCTCGAAAAACTCCAATAGATTGGTCAGACATGACCTACCACGCACAAAGCCATGTTGACTCTCCCTAATAAGTCCCTGTCTATCCAAATGCTTGTAGATTCTGTCTCTTAGTACTCCCTCCAATAACTTACCTACTACCGACATTAAACTTACTGGCCTATAATTTCCCGGATTACTTTTCGATCCTTTTTTAAACAATGGAACAACATGAGCCACTCTCCAATCCTTCGGCACCTCACCTGTAGACAGTGACATTTTAAATATTTCTGCCAGGGCCCCTGCAATTTCAACACTAGTCTCCTTTAAGGTCCGAGGGAACACCCTGTCAGGTCCCGGGGATTTATCCACTTTAATTTTCCTCAAGACAGCAAGGACCTCCTCCTTTTCGATCTGTACTGTTTCCATGATCTCACTACTTGTTTCCCTTAATTCCATAGACTTCATGCCAGTTTCCTTAGTAAATACAGAAGGAATTTCTTCAGCCAGAGCGTGGTGAGTCTGTTGTCCATGCAGGCCAAATCTTTGATTATATTGAAAGTGGAGGTTTATAGATTATTGGTTAGTCAGGGTGTCAAAGGAGACAGCAGGAGACTGGGATTGAGAAGGACAATAAATCATACATGACAGAATGACAGAGCAGGCCTGATAGGCCGATTCTGCTCCTATGTCTTATGGTCTAGTTAATATTTGTCTTTAGCCCTTCCACTGTCAATACAAGAGAGGGAAAGGGGAGAGAGTGAGATTGACAGGGAATGGAAGAGATGGTGAATAGGAAGGGAAGAAGGCACAGAATGGTGATACACACTACAAGTTGGCCTTCGGAAGTGGCAAGAGCTGTACTAGAAATTCAAAAGGATTGATTTTAATCCGGGCTACTCACCAGATCAGGTCTGAGCCTAATACCTAATTTGATTCACCCATTCTGATTTTTCTTTACATTGAGTGCAAACTCTTCCGCCCATCCTTTTAAAAAGTAGGTTAAATAGGTGTGTACGATCTTCGCTTGATGGGAACTACTCTAAAATACTCACTACAAAAATATAGGCTCTGGAGAGGGGCGACATTTTGCAGACAGTGTTTAGGAGAGCACTTTGACATTTACATTCTGACTGCTGTCTGAATTCATCGTGCTGTGTAAAAGTCCTGGGCACGTATGTACAGCTAGCCTGCCTGAGACTTTTGCACGGTACTGTATATGTCAATGTAGAGCGGAGAGTGAGTTTGTCAATCTGGCAGGAGCGAAGGATGTTGGGAATGGCGAGGTTTGAGTGCCGTGGGAGGGGAGTGGAACAGGTGGCAGAGGAGTGCCAGGGCATGGTGGTGTGGGTGCAGACACACCCAGCCCTGAGGCACCAGGCAAGGCCAATTGATTCCAAACGATTGGTTTATTGATCATTACCGAATGTGTCTCTGGTGCTTCCTGCTCCCTTCCCCTTTTCCTAATCATGATTCCCCTCTCTCTGCCCCCTCCTCACTCACTCTGAGTCCGCAACAGAGATCCACATCAGAATCAAGTGTATCACCACTCACATATATCATGAAATTTGCGTTTTTTTTGTGGCAGCAGTGCATAAAATTACTCCCGTACTGTGTAAAAGTCTTAGGCACCCTAACCGTATATATGGGCCTTAGATTTTGATGTGCCAGTGATGCTGTGCCAAACATGTTTTTCACTATACAGTATGTGCATTTGACAATAAACTTGACTGGACTTGATTTGACATCCCTATAGCAAAGTTATTTCTTCATCAGAAATTAATGTATTTACCTGGAATGGGTATTTTCCAATGAGGCACTTGCAGCTTTCCCTGTGCTGTGCTCTTCAGTGAAAACACAGTCTTCTGTTGTAAACATCAATAAGTAAGACAGATCTGATTTTTTTTATGCCTCTAAATTATAGGTTGGTTTGACAAAGTAGATGAATGAACAATCTTGGAACATGTAGATACTGTTCCTTAGTCTGACCAACCCAGTAATTACAGTGTTTCAGTAAGAAAGGAACGTTGTGTTGATAGGACTCGAGCTGCCAATCTCTTATTGACTCTATAGATTAATGCATTCTTCAAACTGACAGCAAGTAAAAATGTCATTTTCTGGCTGGAGGTATCTGCTGTCTTCACCGACAAAGCAGGAAACTATTAATCGCAGATTGCAGTGGGCGCGACCAGCCTTTTCTGTGTTCAGACATTGTTAGTTCAATGAGTCATGGTGCCACACTTTGTGTTTCTCAGAATTGGAGCTTCACTGGCATATTGATATTCAATGCTCATCCCCTCGTATGACCTGAGTCACCCACTCGCATTCAGAAACAGCAACACTTGCATGGGATTAGATTCTGGTATTGATCTTGACCGGATAAAGATGGCATTCCTTTTCAAATGGGACTCCAGTGAAACAGTCGCATTTGTATCTGAACTTGCAGGATTTTTGGTCATCAGTTTTATACTCCTAATGTTTCGAAAAACAAATTTAGGATTTCAGAGATTAAAATTAGTTTTATTTTTCACGTAGTCAGTGAAATGTGTCCTCTGCATTAAACCAAATCGGCAAGGATTGAGCAACCTGTGTGTCAGAACAACATGCTCACATTTCACTAACCCTAAAGGTATATCTTTAGAAACCAGAGCCCCCATAGGAGGAAATACACGCGGTGTGCAAACTCCGCTACTGTGCCACAGTAAGTGTCGTTACAGAGTTGGAGCTCGTATTTTTTCTGGATTATCACCCCATTAACAGTGACTACAACGCAAACACAAGGGAATCTGCAGATGCTGGGATTTCAAGCAATGCGCATAAAAATTGCTGGCAAACGCAGCAGGCCAGGCAGCATCTCTAGGAAGAGGTACAGTCGACGTTTCGGGCCGAGACCCTTCGTCAGGACTAACTGAAAGAAGAGCTAGTAAGAGATTTGAAAGTGGGAGGGACAGGGGGAGATCCAAAATGATAGGAGAAGACAGCAGGGGGAGGGACGGAGCCAAGAGCTGGACAGTTGATCCACGTCCCATTCCCATTCTGATATGTCTATCCACGGCCTTCTCTACTGTCAAGATGAAGCCACGCTCAGGTTGGAGGAACAACACCTTATATTCCGTCTGGGTATCCTCCAATCTGATGGCATGAACATCGACTTCTCTAACTTCCGCTGATGCCCCACCTCCCCTTCGTACCCCATCCGTTATTCATTCATCCATTTATTTATTCATTTATTTATTATATATATATATATATATATATATATATGTGTATTTTTTTCTCTCTCTTTTTCTCCTTCTGTCCCTCTCACTGTACCCCTTGCCCATCCTCTGGTTTCCCCCCCTCCCCCTTTCTTTCTCCCTAGGCCTCCCTTCTCATGATTCTGTCATATCCCTTTTGCCAACCCCCTGTCCAGCTCTTGGCTCCATCCCTCCCTCTCCTGTCTTCTCCTATCATTTTGGATCTCCCCCTCCCCCTCCCACTTTCAAGTCTCTTACTAGCTCTTCTTTCAGTTAGTCCTGACAAAGGGTCTCGGCTCGAAACGTCGACTGTACCTCTTCCTATAGATGCTGCCTGGCCTGCTACAGTGACTACAACATCAGATTATTGTGTAGGACCAAAGAGCCACAAATTAAAATCCGTGTTGTGTGTTGTATCCAGGACAGCTGTTAGCAGTGTTGCTGCTGGATTAGGAAGCAGGGAACGAGTGGGATTCAAAGTTGAAAGTACATTTATTATTGAAGAATGTAAACATTCTACAACCTGGAGATTTTTATCTCCTTACAGGCAGCCACAAAATCTCAAAAGAACCCATAAAAATGACCGTCAACCTCCTAATGCGCAGAGAGAGAGAAAAAAAACAATTCATGCAAACAATAACAGTAAGCAAATAGTTTCAAAGTGAAGTTTTATGAAAGACATGAAGCCTGGCACAACAGCAGAGGCAAGCCAGTGCCTCAGTTCATCGCAAAGCCAAGTAAACGTAGCGAGACCACAGACGCGAAGCCAGACAAAACTGCAGCAGAGGCAGGCTGCAGCCTCAGTTCAGCATGGAGCTGAGTAAACGTTGTGGAGCAGCAAGCAGAACCAGGCCTTGACTTGCCTCCGGTCCCGACACCCTGATCTTTTCAACTTGGCCTGGTGCTAATTGCAATTTAGTATAACCTGTAAGAAAGTGTTCATATGCAAGTGACAGCGAGGACTCGATGTGCTCCAGAGATGACGTTTCCATGATTTATTTGTCTACTGAAAGATTTTATCAACTGATTTATGAGAAAAGAAAGAAAGAATGAATGAATGTGTGTTTCAGTAGCATATTTCACAATTTCAGTTTGTCTCAAAATATACCATAGCAAATATTTCCATAAATACTACTGAAGTGTGGTCACTCGTGCTGGCCAAGCATCTACTGATTTATGCAAAGCAACCTCCACAAAGAGCAAAGTGATAAGGCTGGAAAATCTGCTTTTTAGTGTACATAGGTAGAAAATGAGTGAAACATATTACAGTTCAGATAGAATACTTTTGACTTGAAAGACATTATTTCATCTTCCATAACATTTAGTAATAAGTTACAGAATCATCTGAGCTGGGAAGAACGCCATTTGGCCCATTGAATCCATTCCACTTTTCGATAACTCTTATTTTTTCTCTCTCTCTTTTATTCACTCTCTCTCTCACTCTCTCCTCTCTCTCTATCTCTTTCTTCCTCTTTCATTCTTTCTTTCTTTCTCTCTCTCTCTCGTATATATATCCTTCTCTTTTTCTCCTCCTACACTATTTTCCCTTCAAGCACTTTTCAGCATCTCATTTCTTCAGGCAGTACATTCCAGGTCAGTGTTAGTTTCTATGTGGGAAAGCTGTCCCTGTACCCTTTTCAGTCTTTTGCCAATCTTCTGCTTTTCATTCTTTCCAGCAATGAGAATAGTATCTTCATTATGGAGTCATAGAGTCGCAGAATGCCACTGCCCAGCTCACCCATGCTGAACCATAGACCTCCATACCCCTCCCATCCATGTACCTGTCCAAGCTTTTCTTAAATGTTAAAATCAAACCTGCATCCACCACTACACTCTCATGACCCTCTGAGTGACAACGATCCCCTCATGTTTCCCTTAAACATTTCATCTATCATTCTTAACCTATGACCTCCAGTTGAAGCCTCACCCAACCTCAGTGGAAAAAGCCTGCTTGCATTTACTCTATTTAGACCCCTCATAATTTTGTGTATCTCTATCAAATCTCCCCTCAATCTTCTAAGTTCTAGGAAATAAAGTCCTAACCTATTCAACCTTTCCCTACAGCTCAGGTCCTCAAGTCCCGGCAAAGTCCTTGTAAATTTTCTCTGCACTCATTAAATCTTATTTATATTATTTCTGTAGGTAGGTGACTAAAACTCATACAATGCTTCAAGTTAGGCCTCACCAATGCTTTATACAATTTCTAAATAACTTCGCAACTCAAAACATTGATTTATGAAGGCCAGTGTGCCAAAGTTTTCATTGTGACTTTTCTGTGATGCAGCTTTCAAGGTATTATGGATCTGTGTTCCAGATCCCTCCGCTCTACCACACATCTCAGTGCCCTACTGCTCACTGTGTAAGACCTACCCTGGTTTGTCCCCCCAAAGTGCACCACCTCACATTTGTCTGCATTAACTTCCATCTGCCGTTCCTCAGCCCATTCTTCCAGCTGGTCCAGATGCGGCTACAAGCTTTGATGGTCTTCCTCACTGTGCACGACACCCCAGATCTAGGTGTCATCTGCTAATTTGCCGATCCGGTTTACCACATTATCATCCAGATCTTTGATACAGATGACAAACAACAACGGACCCAGAATCAATCACTGCGGGACACTGCTAGTCACAGGCCTCCAGTCAAAGATGCAACCATTTACTACCATTCTCTGGGTTTCCCATTATTAATCTGAATATTTTCATCGAACTCCATTCGACCTTCTCTGATACTGTTCTGCTTTTAGTCTATCCACTTATCTGAACTTTCTCAATGCTGGGAACAGCCTGGTAACTTGTTTTCTTTCTTTCTCAAGGCCTACACATTGTTACTCAATAGGATTATTAGTATTGGGTGCAGCCAGTATTTGACAGTTCATTTTCAAGTTCCTATTTGCTTTTTCATTCGCTGTCTCAACTTGTCCTGCTATTTTCAATTACTTTTACACACAAACTCCTCAGTTTTTCTGTTTTTCTCTACTTTTACAACTGTACTCTTCATATATTTCTTTCTGCCCAAACGAATCACTTCGCATTCTTGGTATTGAGTTCCACTTTTCAAATCGATCCCATCTGTATCCACCTGAAGTCTATCTTTTACACTGTGCACATGACCCGTATCTCCTTGCATGTTTTGAAATTGTGTCCCAAAGAGACAAGCATCCTCCAATCAAAGAAATAATTATTCTCCACTGCTCCCTGTGTCCTGTCTCCAAGTCAATTTTATATTCTTGCAGCTTCTGGAGTTTTCATTCTGGAGGCTTCAACTTTGACAAAAGAATTTATGTGGTTCATTATCAAAATGCGGCAGGGGGGCATTGTGGGGCGGTTGTGGGTGCAGACACACCCAGTCCTGAGACATCAGGCAAGGTCATTTAATGCCAAACAATTGGTTTATTGATCATTACAGAATGTCTCTCTTGTGCTTCCATCTCTCTTCCCCTTTTCCCAAATATGATTCCCCTCTCCCTGCCCCCTTCCCACTCTCAGACCACAATAGAGACCCATGTCAGAATCAGGTTTATTATCACTCACATATGTCGTGAAATTTGTTTTGATTTTGCAACATCAGTACAGTGTAATACATAAAATTACTATTGTCCTGTGCAAAAGTCTTAGGCACCCTAGCTATATGTATATGGACCTAAGACTTTTGCATAGGACTGTAGTAATTTTATGAATTGCACTTTATTGATGCCACAAAAATAACGTGATTGCTCTTGCCAAAGTTTTCTACAGAAGTGATTTCTCATCTCTTTCTGCTGGGCAGTGTCTTTAAAAGACGGGAGACCCCAGCCATTATCCATGCTCTTCAGAGATTGTCTGCCTGGCATCAGTGGTCGCGTAACCAGGACTTGTGATCTGCACCAGCTGCTCAAACGACCATCCACTACCTGCTCCCATGGCTTCCCGTGACCCTGATTGGGGGCTAAGCAGGGGCTACACCTTGCCCAAGGGTGATCTGCAGGCTAGCAGAGGGAAGGAGAGCCTTACACCTCCTTTGGTAGAGACGTATCTCCACCCTGCCAGCCATCCATGGAGATCAATATTTCCATTTGAGTTCCTTCATCTTTTGAGACCTGATGAAGAGTATTAACCCAAAACACTAACTGTTCATTTCCCTCCATAGATGTTGCCTGACCTGTTGAATTCCTCCTGCTTTTTGTATGTTTTACTATATAGTATTCTCCCATAATCCTTATGCTCCCCGACTTGCCATGACTCCTTGTACAGAAACACCTTGAATTTGCAATTCTTCTTCCCTATCATGTTCGTAGACCTCAGATGCCTCAATACTCCCTAACCCAACAGTCCAAGTCTGGCCTGTTGCAAACCATTCAATTTCTTTGTTCATCCATTGGTAATATTCTGAACTCTAAATTTCATTGTTTTCAAAGTTGATAAGATAGATATTCAGAGTCTTTCTTCCTGGAGAGAAAGGGGAGTCTCGGAGAGGAGTCAAAGCAGGGGAGTATCGAACTAGAGGAGGTAGTTTAGTTTAAGGGGGAGAAATTTGAAGGGGATGTGAGGGGGAAGTTTTCCCACATGGAGGGTGGTGGATCTCCAAGTCATCCGCCAGAGGAGCTGGCAGTGACAGATACAATTACCATCTGAGTTCCTCCTTAAGGTTGTCATAGCCCGGGGTGGTGATGGGGATAAGCTCCCACTACCTATTAAATGCTCCCAATGGCATGTGTCTCAAATAGCCTCTGAAATCCAAGTCCAGCTCCTGGCCTTCAGGAGTGGCTTAGCTACTAAGCCTGGTGGAACTGTTTCTGCTGACAGGAGAAGAGGCAAAGGTGGGTCACTGGCACCTTAAAACCAGTCGCTTCGGGCAGATGGGGCTTGCCAGCCATGGTTGGCAGATCATCCAATAGAAGGAAAACTCTGATCTTAAACCTACACTGCCTTGTGGCGATACCGACTCATGGGGAAGGCTATGTGAGCAAATACTGAGGAAAAAAATCTTTAGCCAGAGTCCCGGTGTTCAATGCTGGCTGGCAGCTTCTGCGATGCCACTGGTGCCAAACTCTATCAGTCTCTGCCGTTCATCAGATTCATGGAGAGGGGAAGCTTGCTACATGGGCAGCAGCTCACTCTCCATGGCGTACCACCTCGGCTTGTGTATCACATAGAAAGCGGGAATGCGACATCCATGGGTTGACCTTGACCAACTGAGGGCCTCAGCAGAACTGCAGTCAGAGGATGGGGGTGTAGAACTAGAAGAAGTTGCTTCAAGTTGAAATGGTGGGGGGCGGAATTTAAACGATTCCGGAGGGTTAAGTTTTCCACACAGTGGGGGTGGTTATCCGACTGAACTGTCAGAGTAGCAGAATAGATCATATGAGATTAGTATAGGTGGGTATTGCATCAATTTGTGGAAACAGAAGAGCCCATTTCATGCTGTAGAATTCTATGAATTTCCCACAGACTTAGGCAATGAATTAGAAATGGGGTGAATCATATGGCGCAGGAAACAACGTCCTGTTCAAAGAACTGAGAAAGCAGAAACCACAGCAACTTCTCCTATTGCGGAAATGTCTCCAGGCTCAGATTCATAGAAACATAGAAAACCTACAGCACAATACAGGCCCTTCAGCCCACAAAGCAGTGCCGAATATGTCCTTACCTTAGAAATTACCTAGGGTTACCTGTAGCCATCTATTTTTTTAAGCTCCATGTACCTATCCAGGAATCTCTTAAAAGACCCTATTGTATCTGCCTCCACCACTATCGCTGGCAGCCCATTCCACACACTCACCACTCTCTGCATAAAAAACTTACCCCTGACATCTCCTCTGACACCTCCTCCAAGCACCTTAAAACTGTGCCTTCTCGTGCTAGCCATTTCAGCCCTGGGAAAAAGCCTCTGGCTATCCACATGATCAATGCCTCTCATCATCTTATACACTTCTATCAGGTCACCTCTCATCCTCCGTTGCTCCAAGGAGAAAAGGCCGAGTTCACTCAACCTATTCTCATAAGGCATGCCCCCCAATCTAGGCAACATCCTTGTAAATCTCCTCTGCACCCTTTCTATGGTTTTCACATCCTTCCTGTAATGAGGTGACCAGAACTGAGCATAGTACTCCAAGCGGGGTCTGACCAGGGTCCTATATACCTGTAACATTACCTCTCGGCTCCTAAACTCAATCCCATGGTTGATGAAGGCCAATGCACCATATGCCTTTTTAACCACAGAGTCAACCTGCGCAGCAGCTTTGAGTGTCCTATGGACTCGGACCCTATGATCCCTCTGATCTTCCACACCCCCAAGAGTATTACCATTAATATTATATTCTGTCATCATATTTGACCTACCAAGTTGAACCACCTCACACTTATCTGGGTTGAACTCCATATGCCAATTCTCAGCCCAGTTTTGTATCCTATCGATGTCCCGCTGACAGCTCTCTACACTATCCACAACACCCCCAACCTTTGTGACATGAGCAAATTTAGTAACCCATCCCTCCACTTCCTCATCCAGGCCACTTATAAAAATCACGAAGAGTAGGGGTCCCAGAACAGATCCCTGAGGCACACCACTGGTCACCAACCTCCATGCAGAATATGACCCATCTGCAACCACTCTTTGCCTCTATGGGCAAGCAAGTTCTGGATCCACAAAGCAATGTCCCCTTGGATCCCATGCCTCCTTACTTTCTCAATAAGCCTTGCAGGGGTACCTTATCAAATGCCTTGATGAAATCCATATGCACTACATCTACTGCTCTATCTTCATCAATGTGTTTAGTCACATCCTCAAAAAATTAAATTAGGCTCGTAAGGCAAGACCTGCCTTTGACAAAGCCATGCTGACTATTCCTAATCATATTATGTCTCTCCAAATGTTCATAAATCCTGCCTCTCAGGATCTTCTCCATCAACTTACCAACCACTGAAGTAAGACACACTGTTCTATAATTTCATGGGGTATCTCTACTCCCTTTCTTGAATAAGGGAACAACATCCACAGCCCTCCAATCCTCCAGAACCTCTCCCATCCCCATTGATGCAAAGATCATTGCCAGAGGCTCAGCAATCTCCTCCCTCGCCTTCCACAGTGGCCTAGGGTACATCTCGTCCAGTCCCAGTGACTTATCCAACTTGATGCTTTCCAAAAGCTCCAGCACATCCTCTTTAGTAATATCTACATGCTCAAGCTTTTCAGTCTGCTGTAAGTCATCCCTACAATCACCAAGATCCTTTTCTGTAGTGAATACTGAAGCAAAGTATTCATTAAGTACCTCTGCCATCTCCTCTGGTTCCACATACACTTTTCCACTGTCACACTTGATTGGTCCTATTCTCTCACGTCTTACCCTCTTGTTCTTCACATACCTGTTGAATGCTTTGGGATTTTCCTTAATCCTTTCCACCAAGGCCTTCTCATGCCCTTTCTGGCTCTCCTAATTTCATTCTTAAACTGCTTCCTGCTAGACTTATAATCTTCTAGATTTCTATCATTACCTAGTTTTTTGAACCTTTCATAAGTTCTTCTTTTCTTCTTGACTAGATTTACAACAACCTTTGTACACCATGGTTCCTGTATCCTACCATCCCTTTTCTGTCTCATTGGAACGTACCTATGCAGAACCCCACGCAAATATCCCCTGAACATTTACCACATTTCTTCCATATGTTTCCCTGAGAACATCTGTTTCCAATGTATGCCTCCAAGTTCCTGCCTGATAGCCTCATATTTCCCCTTACTCCAATTAAACACTTTCCTAACCTGTCTGTTCCTATCCCTCGCCAATGCTATGGAAAGGAGATAGAGTTGTGATCACTATCTCCAAAATGCTCTCCCACTGAGAGACCTGACATCTGACCAGGTTCATTTCCCAATACCAGATCAAGTACAGCCTCTCCTCTTGTAGGCTTATCTACATTTTGTGTCAACAATCCTTCCTGAACACACCTAACAAACTCTACCCCATCTAAACCCATCGCTCTAGGGAGATGCCAATCGATATTTGGGAAATTAAAATCTCCTACCACAACAACCCTGTTATTATTACAGCTTTCCAGAATCTGTCTCCCTATCTGCTCATCGATGTCCCTGTTAGTATTGGGCGATCTATAAAAAACACCCAGTAGAATTATTCACCCCTTCCTGTTCCTAATTCACCCACAGAGACTCCGTAGACAACCCCTCCATGACTTCCTCCTTTTCTGCGGCCGTGACACTATCTCTGATCAGCAGAGCCACGCCCCACCTCTTTTGCCTCCCTCCCTGTCCTTTCTGAAACATCTAAAGCCTGGCACTCTAAGTAGCCATTCCTGCCCCTGAGCCATCCAAGTCTCTGTAACGGACACCACATCATAGCCTATGGCCCCAGTGCAGGTTGATGGGAGTAAGCCACTTAGATGGTTTGGCTGGGACTAGATGGGCTGAAGGGCCTGTTTCTGTGCTGTACTTTTCTGTGATTCTATGACTCTATGATCTTTGGACCGTGGGAAGAAACAGGAGCACCCGGAGAAAACCCACACATTCCACAGGGAGGACGTATAGGCTCCTCACAGATAGCTCAGAATTGAACTCTGAACCGCGCACAAAGCCGTAAATCGCTGCACTAACCGCAATGCCACCGTGTTTATTGTCACACCCACTAGTGTGCATCAAAGTTCCTTTGCTTGCATGAGATTTACAGGGTAAACATGGTAATTTAGAAGTACAACAATAAAACCAACGGCAAATAATATATATAGTAAATCCAATGTCCAAAATACAGTGAATAGGAACAAGTTGTACAAAAGATATATTAATAGTACTAAATTAGCCACTTGAATATTTCCCAGAGTCTAAATAATCTAAGGAAGGTCACAGTGAGGCGTTTCCTTGAAACACATCAGTCGAGGTGACAAAGGTACTTCCCACAGCGCTGGTGTATTGGTAGGGTGCCACATTTGATGTAGTGATACCTGAGGAACAATCGAAACCAAGGCTGTTTGGTGGTTTCACACACCAGCTGTCGTCACCCTTCCAGGGAACGAAGGCTGTGTGCTTGGAGTAGGTTTAAGGATGAACTTTATTGCAAAGGTCTCCTTGTGCAGTAAAAAGAGTTCTCTTCTGAGGCAGAAGCTGAGGTCTAATATATGGACAGAGTATTGAATTCTATTCTGGTCTGTATTTGATTTGGCAATATTATATAAACAATACTGTGCAAATATCGTAGGCACATATATATAGCCAGGGTGCCTAAGACCTTTGTACAGTACTGCAGTAATTTTATGTACTACACTGTACTGCTACCACAAAGAAAAAAACAAATTTCATGACATATGTGAGTGATGATAGATCTGATTCTGATATTGGTCTCTATTGTGGATTGAGAGTGGGAAATGGGTGGGGAGAGGGGAATCATGGTTGGGAAAAGGGGAAGGGAGAGAGGAGGGAGCGGGAAGCAGCAGCGAGACATTCTGTAATGATCAATAAACCAATTGTTTGGAATCAAGTGACCTTGCCTGGTGTCTCAGGGCTGGGTGTGTCTGCAACAGTGCGACCCCTGACACTCCTTCTCTGTTACCTGTCCCACATCCCTCGTGCGGCACTGCACCCTCACCATTCCCAACATCCTTTGCTCCCGCCAGATTTACAGACGCGCTCTCCTCTCCACGTTGACAAATACAGTTCTGTGCAAAAGTCTTAGGCCTCACATATATATGATCCTAAGATTTTTGCACGGTTCTATATGTAAAGAGGAGGTGCTCTGTTTGCCGATACTGAAACAACCATGAAAAACAACTCTCTCAAAAACTCATCAGCACTCTAAATCCCTCAATCACTTGATGCTCATTCATTCCTTTGACTCTCCAAATTCTATTTTTAGGGATACTATTCATGGTCCAGATGGTAAATCAGTATATTAATTAATCCACATTAAGACTTCACCAGTGCCTCTGTGAAGCTAATCTCTTGAAAGCGCTTGAAAGCTGTTCTCCTCAAGAGTAGCAGTTGATGGATAGACTTGACAACAGAAGTAAGATCTTCTTCATAACGTCCAGACACATCAGTAAATCGGCGGTCAAGTGACTGAACAGAGGCAAACTACCAGAGCCATGAGTAACTGTATTGTTTTAACTAAAAAATCTTCATCAACTTCTCTGTATTTAAACAAAGCAAATCCAGGGCAAATTGCCATTCCAGATTAAAGCATTGACACTGACTCTGCAGAGAGTTGTAAAATTAATCAGCTCCATCACAGGCACTAGCCTCCGTAGTGCAGGACAGAATATATTGATTGATTAAGCACTCTTGTTTGTTTAAGTATTTCATTATAAGCGATATGTAAAAATACGTGAATCGCATACGTCATCACACTAACACATGATACGTGCGCACCTCACTTAAGGAAAACTCAATGTTAGACCTGCATTCCCGGAATCTCGTGTCTTCCTTTCATTTAGTTTAATGTTTTGAAGTTACAAAGCATAACAAAGGCCAATAAGAGTGACAAATAAATCACGCCACCTTTTTGAGGCATCGCTCCTTGAAGATGTCCCGGATACGACGGAGGCTAGTGCGTATGATGGAGCTGACTTTACACATAACCAGATCGTTTGACCTGATTAGTGAAACCTCTGGTCCATGTTAGCCTCCCAAACCAATATGCCCTTCCATTCTTTCTGATCATTTTCTTTGTTTCTCCTTATATTGACCTCATGTGGTAGTGATTCCCCATTTCCCCCACTTTCTCAGTGAAGTATTTTTGCTAAATTTATGTTAAGATTTATTTGTCATGTTTTGTAACTTCAAAACATTAAACTAAATGAAAGGAAGACGTGAGAGTCCAGGAATGCAGGCCTAACATTGAGTTGATCTTAAGTGAGGCGCACATATCAAGTGTGTGATGACGTATGCGATTCACGTACTTTTACATATAGCTTATAATGAAATATGTAAACAAACAAGAATGCTTAATCAATAAATATATTATATTCTGTCCTGCTGAAGGGTCTTGGCCTGAAACGTCGACTGTACTTTTACCCATAGATGCTGCCTGGCCTGCCGAGTTCCTCCAGTATTTTGTGTGTGTTGCTTGGATTTCCAGCATCTGCAGATTTTCTCTTGTTTGTGAATATATTATACAAGATTACTCAAATATTACTTAAATGTTAAATACAGAACAGCTTTGGAATTCCCTCCTCAAGTGGAAACATTTTGTCTATCCTATGAAACATTTACAGAATTTTCTGGGCTATCTCCACTTTCCTTAGGATGAAAGCCCAAGTCTATTTAATCTTTGTTGATAATAATACTCTTTCAATTCCCATATAATCCTTTTAAATCCTTTTGGCACCTTCTGCTGTGTCTGGAGGTACGTTTTATACCTGGGGGAACAGACCTGGACATTACGAGGAGTAAGTTTGCATGTTTGATCAGCGAGAGAAACTTTATCCCTTTTCCACATTTTGGTCAGGAGACTACGAAGCATATTTACAGATTTTAATTGGTTCTACCACCCAGCTTGCCAACAAAAATGAAGCAATTTTTATATTACTATTGGATTTTAGTGCAGAGAATACAATTTTTTTCCAAAACTTTTCTTATGGAGTGTGGTTGATCACAATAGAGTCAGGCAGATGCTCTTTGTTGAGATGAAGTGTTCACTCAAAAAGGTTTGATGTAGGAAAAAGTCACAGCAATGCCAAAATATTAGGTGAAAATTTATGAATAGTATTTACAAAAAATTACAAATAGTATTTACAAAAAGTATTTACAGAAAGTTCTGCATGTTCTGATATTTTTTCAAAATATCCTTGCTAAAACAGTAGAATTTGGTTAAGAGTTTTAATTCACAAAAAACAATTCTGGAACTAACCTTCGTTATGCCTACTTCTGATATTTCACATTTTACTTCTTTACCAGTCATGTCAAGAAAGTTATGTACGGTACTGTGTAAAAGTCTTAGGCACATATACAGTGTACAGCTTGGGTACCTAAGACTTTTGCAGAGACTTTTACATATTGCACTATACTACTGCCACAAAAAAACCCAAATTTCATGATGTATATGAGTGATGATAAACCTGATTCTGATACGGGTCTCTGTTGTGGACTGACAGTGGGAAGGAAGGGAGAGGGGAATTGTGGTTGGGAAAAGGGGAAGGGAAACATCGGGGAGACATTCTGTAATGATCAGTCAACCAATTGTTTGGAATCAAATGACCTTGCCTGGTGTCTCAGGGCTGGGTGTGTCTGCAACGGTGTGACCCCTGACACTCCTTCTCTGTCACCTGTCCCACATGCAGCTTAATGTGAAAAAGACTAAGGAGCTGGTGGTAGAGCTGAGGACAGCTAAGGTACCGGTGACCCCTGCTTCCATCCAGGAGGTCAGTGTGGACATGGTGGAGGATTACAAATACCTGGGGATACGAATTGACAATAAACTGGACTGGTCAAAGAACACTGAGGTTGTCTGCAAGAAGGGTCAGAGCCGTCTCTATTTCCTGAGGAGACTGAGGTCCTTTACCATCTACCGGACGATGCTGAGGATGTTCTACGAGTCTGTGGTGGCCAGTGCGATCATGTTTGCTGTTGTGTGCTGGGGCAGCAGGCTGAGGGTAGCAGACACCAGCAGAATCAACAAACTCATTCGTAAGGCCAGTGACGTTGTGGGGATGGAACTGGACTCTCTGACGGTGGTGTCTGAAAAGAGGATGCTGTCCAAGTTGCATGCCATCTTGGACAATGTCTCCCATCCACTACATAATGTACTAGTTGGGCACAGGAGTACATTCAGCCAGAGACTCATTCCACCGAGATGCAACACTGAGCGTCATAGGAAGTCATTCCTGCCTGTGGCCATCAAACTTTACAACTCCTCCCTTGGAGGGTCAGACACCCTGAGCCAATAGGCTGGTCCTGGACTTATTTCCTGGCATAATTTACATATTACTATTTAATTATTTATGGTTTTATTTTTATTTAATTATTTATGGTGCAACTGTAATGAACACCAATTTCCCTCGGGATCAATAAAGTATGACTATGACTATGACTATCCCTTGCATGGCACTCTACCCTCAAAATTTTCAAATCCTTGGCTCCCACCAGACTTACAAACTTGCTCTCCACTCCACGTTGACAAATACAGTACTGTGCAAAGGGCACCCTAGCTATACAGTATATATGCCTACAAGACTTTTGCGCAGCACTGTATGATTCAGAACCACTATACCTTTTGAATGTGTAGCGTTCTTGTTTAATGATTTGGTTTAAAAAATAGTCTTATTCTTCTTGATGGTATTATTCAGAGAGGTGTTAAATGCTCTATTGGCCGACATGTAAGATATATATTCTAACATAAGACCATTAGACCCGAAGACACAGGAGCAGAATGAGGCCATTCGGTCCATCAACTCTGCTTCACGATTCTGTCATGTCTGACTTACTTACCCTCTCAACTCCATTCTCCTGCTGCCTCCCCATAACCTTTGACACCCTGAATAATCAGGAAACTATCAAACTCTTCTTTAAATATACTCAGTGATTTGGTCTGCACAGCCACCTGAATTCCACAGATTCACCACCCTCTGGCTAAAGAAATTCCTTCTCATCTCCGTTCTAATGGATGTCCCTCTATTTTGAGGCTGTGCCCTCTAGTGCTACATTCACGCAATATAGGAAACATCCTCAGCATATTCAGACCTTTCAATATTTGATAGGTTTTAAGGAGATCCCCCCTCATTCTTCTACACTCCAGTGAGTAGATGCCCAAAGCCATCAACCACTCCTCATACATCAACCTTTCCTTCCTAGAATCACTCTGGCGAACCTCCTCTGGACCCTCTCCATTGCCAGCACATCGTTTCTTAGACAAGGGGCCCAAAACTGCTCAGAAAACTCCAAGTGTGGTCTGACCAATGCCTATAAGTCCTCAGTATCACATCCTTTCTCAGACTTGAAATGAATGCTAACATTGCATTTGCCTTCTTCACCACTGACTCAACCTGTAAGTTATTGAATGGTTCAACCGGAAATATTAACTCTTTCCCTTTTTCCCTAACAGCCTGTCCTGCTGAGTACTTTCAGCATTTGCCACTTTTATTTCTGATATGTAGATATTGACTGTTGGCGCTAGAAATGTTTGTGGGTTGTCCCAAGCACAACCCTTGCTGGTTTGATTGGATGCAGAACGATACATTTCACTATACGTTTCAATGTATATGTGACAAATCGCGGTAGAGTAGTGATTAGCGCAACGCTTTACAGTACCAGAGACCCGGGTTCAATCCCCACCACTGCTTGTAAGGAGTTTGTACGTCCTCCCCGTGACCACGGGGGTTTCCTCTGGGTGCTCCGGTTTCCTCCCACAGTCCAAAGACGTACAGGGTAGGTCAATTGTCATTGTAAATTGTCCTGTGATTAGGTCAGGGTTAATCGGGTTTGTCAGGAGCTGCTGGGGCAGTGTGGCTCGAGTGCTGTATCGCTAAAATAAACTCAGCAGAAAAGGGAGAATCTATGGAGGAGAGGAACTGTGTATGTTTGGGACTTGAGACCCCGCATCCTGGTCTATCCGCACTTGTCCAAGAACACCGCCAGGACAGGTACAGAAGAGGCTCTCCGTGCACACTGTCCACTCCTTTGCCCTTGTCCGCGGTCCAGACGCACAGTGGGTGGTCCATTCAGCTTCATGGAAGTGAGGGGGTCCCCGGTGGGAGTCCTTTGTCTTTGCATCAGAGACCCGGGGTAGTGGGTGCTACAGTGACCAATCAATGCATTAGTTGGCTGACAGACATCTGTGCCTCCTGTCATTTCTGTGATCTGGAGAAGTCTGGGAAGGAGGACACTGCAGCCCCTATTTGAACGCCCCACAAGCTGTGATTGTATTGTGAATTGATCTTTGAGCACCTGTTGTGGAGAGGCGCACTGGGAGTCTGCATGTGGGCCTGGCCACACCTGCAATTAATAGGTCCAGGACGTGGGCTGTTGAGAGGTCCTTTGGTGCCAATTGCCTGACCCTCTTCTGAAAACACGCCTGTGCCCTGCTGTCCATGGAGAGGGTGCACACAGAGTCCACTGTCTCACTGGGGGCACTGCAGAGGCCGCAGTGCATCCTGGATTGCAAGGATCACATTTAATCTGAAACTGTGGTGAGCATTGTATGTAAGCAAAACAGGTTATCCGATCAAAAAAAAGGAAGAAGGTCTACAGCTCTGAGATTCCTCCCTTTGGGGACAAATTAATTAAATTTTATTTTTAAAAGCTCATGAACCAATTGAGTTTGCAAATAGATGGTGGAATAATGTTACTAAGAAATGTTACGAGAATACACATAAAATTAAGATGTTTGCTGGCCTGGGCTAGCATCAGTGGCATCAGCAGTTGGTCTGCCACCTGCCCTCAGGGGAAGGATGAGATAAGGAACAATGGAGCAGCGTCTGGAGATGAGTAATGAAGGGACGGGGGAGAGAGAGCTGTCTGGAGCGGCTCCCCCCTTTGAACCCTGAACTGTTTGAAGTGATGGACAGGCGATACCCCAGCAGGGGGATAAAAAGGGACAGGTTCGCTAAGGCAGGACACACACGCCACCCGAGGTAACGAGACCCTGGAAGCGGTGCGCCTCTCACGAGTGGGTGAGAAGTATCAGACAACGACAAGGGTGGAAAGGTACGATCAGCGGGAACCCGGTGTGTGTCCGCCCTTGCCTGGGTGCCGGGTTCACTGCAGAGGATCGACCGCATCTGGAGGAGGGGTCACAGTCGGTGACCTCAGGTGACATCACCAAGGACCCGCCCAAAAGCTGTTTGTGAGCCATCTCGCTGGTCTGTGAGTGAAGCAGTGTTCTGAATGATCAGTTGTTCCTATTCTATCTCTCTCTTCCCCCACGTTGTCCATCGCCATGGCAACGATTACTGCGAACTGAACTGGACTGAACTTTGAGCCATTTTGAAATTTGGTCATTTACCCCTAGACAACGATAGAGCTTGATTGATGCTGTTATCTTAATTCTGTGCACATGTGCGTTTATCATCGCTGAACTGTTGCATTTATTATCCTTTCGATTACTGTGTTGCTCGTTTCTTTAATAAAACTTTCTTAGTTCTAGTACTCCAGACTCCAACTGAGTGATCCATTTCTGCTGGTTTGGCAACCCAGTTACGGGGTACGTAACAGAAACAAAATGTTGACTTGGATCTTCTGTTTTTATGAATAAAGAATATTTTGAAATGGTGTAGTGGAATGGTGTTGGTGCAGTGTCTGTTCCTGTGACACATTTATTTTCCAAATGGAGAAAAATTTAAAAAAAATCTGAGGTGTAAAGGGACTCGGGAGCCCACTTGCTGGATTCCGTAAAGGTTAATTTGCAGGTTGAGTCTGTGGTGAGGAAGGGAAATGCAATGCAGCATTCACTTCAAGAGGACTAGGATATAAAAGCAAGGATGTAATGCTGAGACTTTATAAAGCACTGGTGAGGCCTCACTTGGAGTATTGTGAGCAGTTTTGGGCCCCTTATCTAAGAAAAGACGTGCTGACACTGGAGAGCATTCAAAGTAGGTTCATGAAAATAATTCCAGGATTGAAACGCTTATAGTATGAGGAGCATTTGATGAGTCTGGGCCTGTACTCACTGGAATTCAGAAGAATGAGTGGAGATCTCATTGAAACCTATCAAATGTTGAAAGGTTTCAATGGAGTAGATTTGGAGAGGGTTTTTCCTGTGGTGGGTGGCTCTAAGACCAGAGGACACAGCTCAGAATAGAGGGACGTCCATTTAGAATGATGAGAGGGAATTTCTTCAGCCAGAGAGTGGTGAATCTGTGGAATTCATTGCCACAGGTGGCTGTGGAGGCCAAATCACTGGGTATATTTAAGGCAGAGATTGATAGATACTTGTTTAGTCTGGGCATGAGGGGATATGGGGAGAAGGTAGGAGATTTGGGCTGAGAGGGAAATGGATCAACCATGATGTAACGACGGAGCAGCCTCGATGGGCCCAAATGGCCTAAATCTGCTTCTATTTCTTGTGAGTCTGATGGACCCAGATTCAATCTTGGTCTCTCCTGTTGCCTCTGCAGAGTGTGAGTCTGCTCCCTGTAATTGTGTGGGTTTTCTTTAAAAACTCCGGTTTTCTTCCACATCCCGAAGGTGGCAAGTTGCTTGAGTGCTAGTCCACTGTATGTTGCCTCTGCTGTGTAGGTGAGGGGCAGATGAGTGGATTTAATTTGGCTTTTTTTCACACTGATCAGCAGAAAAAGACTCTTGTGTCAAAGAGAAAACAGATGTCTAGAAAGTGATATAAATTAATTACAAATATAAAACAAAACGTAATTGATTGCATAAATATTCACCTTTTTAATTTGATACACCAAGTCATCACTGGTGCAGTCAATTGGTTTTAGAAGTCACATAATTAGTTAAATGGAGATCACCGTGTGCAGTACAATCCATTGATTGTAGTAAAAATATGTCAGTACCTGGGAGGGTGAATTGATGGTGAATCGGTATCCTGGCAAAAACTAGACCATGAAGACAAAAGAACACTCCAAGCAACACTGTGAAAAGGTTATTAAAAAGCACAAGTCAGGAGATGAATACAAGAAAATTTCCAAGTCACTGACTATCCCTTGGAGTACAGTTAAGTCAATCATCAAGAAATGGAAAGAATATGGCACAGCTGTAAATCTGCCTTGAACAGGCCGTCTTCAAAAGCTGAGTGACCGTGCAAGAAGGGGACTAGTGAGGGAGGTCACCAGGATACCTACGAAAACTCTGGAGGAGATACAAGCTTCAGTGGCTGAGATGGGAGAGACTGCACATACAACAACTGTTGCCTGGCTGCTTCACCAGTTGCAGCTTTATAGGAGAAAGGCAAAGAGAAAGCCACTATTGAGAAAAACATCTCAGATGAAGTCTTGGCTAGAGTTTGCCAGAAGGCAAGAGGGAGACTCTGAAGTCAGCTGGAAGAAGGTTGTATGGTCTGCACACTGCACATCATCAAGAACACACCATCCCTACCATGAAGCAAGGTGGTGGCTGCTTCATGCTGTAGGGAGGCTTGCAAAGGTAGAGGGTAAAATTACAAAGAAAGTACAGCAATGCCTTTACTTCCTTAGGAGGTTGTGAAGATTCGGCACGACATCTAAAACTTTGACAAACTTCTATAGAGGCGTGGTGAAGAGTATATAGACTGGCCGTAGCACAGCCTAGTATGGAAACACCAATGCCCTTGAATGGAAAATCCTATAAAGAGTAATTGATACAGCTCAGTCCATCACGGGTAAAGCCACCCCCACCACTGAGCACATCCACATGAAATGCTGCCACAGGGAAGCAGCATCCATCATCATGAACCCCCTCCACCCAGGACACGCTCTCTTCTCACTGCTGCCATCAGGAAAAAGGTACAAGAGTCTCAGGACTCACAGCACTAGGTATAGGAACAGTTATTACCCCTCAACCATCAGGCTCTTCAACCAACTTCGCTCATCTTCATGCTCCCATCATTGAAAAGTTCCTACAACCTATGGACGCACTTTCAAGGACTCTTCATCTCCTGTTCTTGACATTTATTGCTTATTTATACAATATTATTATTCATTTCTTTTAGTATTTGCACAGTTTGTTGTCTTTTGCACCCTGGTTGAATGCCCAAGTTGGGCGAAATTTCATTGATTCTGTTGTGGTTATTATTCTATAGATTTACTGAGTATGCCTGCCAGAGAATGAATCTCAGCATATTTGTACTTTGATAATAAATGTACTTTGAACTTTGAAAGGGAGTGAGTTGATAAAACTTTATTTTCTCTATCAAGTTATTTTGATTTGGATGGCACTGCTTGAAAAGATGGTGGAATCTGATTGGATAATGACTGTTCAGGCGGTTGTAATGACGGTTCATTCCAGCAATCAGATCGATACTCATCAGCTCAGATTTCCCTGTAACCTGCTCTCATTCACGTGCCCGCTAACCCCACCCTGATCCTTTCCCATCCACCTGCACTGTAGGGGGGCTATTTATGGTGGCTGATCATCGCTCCAACCAGCATACCTTTGGGATGTGACAGAAAAGCAGAGCACCCGGAAAAATCCACATGGTCACAGAGAGGACACCACACGTTCAACATTGGAACTCAGGACTGCCCCTAAGCCCTAACCTGATCCCTAACTCCCCCCTCTGTTCCCCCAAAACCATCTCTACCATCTGGAAACAACTAATCCCGCCGCTACTTCAGTGCAGGTCGCAGCTTGGCACCATCTTAGAAACACATCTGTTTCGTTGTGCTGCCGAGCATTGTGGGTATGCGCTGTTGGCGCTGGAATGCGTGGCAACCCTAGCGGTTGCCCTCCCAGCACACCCTGGCGTGTGTTGGTTGTTAACACAACTGACAGATTTCACTGCATGTTCTAAAGTACATGTGGTAAGTAATCTTGAAACTTGCACTGTTGTGCTGACCTTTGAAAGGGAAACTTCAAAGGGAAGTTATTCATGCACTTGGGGAGAAAGGAAGGGGTTTTAATGAGAGATTAAATAGATTTATGTACATATCTTATGTTACATACATAAATCCACTTAATCTCTCATTAAAGTTCTCTCATTAAAGTGCTTTCATTTAATCTCTCATTAAAGTTCCTTGATTTGTGAACTGCAGCATCTCAATATTGGTATTGCTATTGGTTTCACAAACAAGAAAAAATTTGCAGATGCTGGAAATCCGAGCAACACACACACACAAAGCTGGAGGAACTCAGCAGGCCAGGCAGCATCTATGGAAAAAGCTACAGTCGGCGTTTTAGGCCAAAACCCTTCGGCAGGACTGGAGAAAAAAAAAATGCCTGCATACTGTTCATACAGATCAAGTCATCAGATAGCGGATTAAAGTAGAACAAGGTGGAACAATAACAATGCAGAATAACTCTTTGTCACAGATGGCTGTGCAGGCTGATATTTATGTACATATAAGGCAACGGTTGATAGGTTCTTGGTTAGTCGGGGCGTGAAAGGTTACGGGGAAAGGGCAGGGCAATGGGGTTGAGAAGAATGATGGATCAGCCATGAGGAACGGAGGAGCAGACTTGATGGGTCGAATTGGCTCCTAATTCTGCTCCTATGCCTTAGAGTCTAAACTGTAAAAGCTACAGAGCAAGTGCAGTGCAGGTAAACAAAGTGCACGATCATAATGAGGTAGATTGTGGTGTCCAGAGTCCTTTGTTTCATTCAGGAGTCTGACAACAGTGGGTTAGAAGCTGTCCTCGAGCCTGGTGGCAGTTATTTCAGGCTTTTGTATCTTGTGGCTGAGAGAATGTCTGGTGCAGTGGGTCTTTGATTATATCAGCTGTTTTATTGAGGCTTGTCTCTGTGATGTTTTGATACATTTACGATGGGATATCTCAGTGTGAAATAGTGATTAGATCCAGCCGATTACCATGCCAACCAATGGTATCCCTCACATTTTCAGGTCAGCAGCTGAAAGACCATAAATTCTCTGAAAAGTCATAATGATGGTAATGTAACAGATCAGTGTGACAAGACTAAGTGCAGTTTAACATTTAAAAGTGCACAACGGTGGAAAATCCTTCAGGGTAATTGACATGTCCTGTGTACAGGCAGGTTTTAACAGGATTCTCAGCACAACATTGTGCAAAGAAGCTCAGCCAGTGTTCACTGCTGCTTTTGCAACAAAGGGCATGTTTCTTCCTCTAAACAATGACCTCATCAGACAAAAAAAGCTCACTGAGTTGTCTCATTCTGGCCGCCCCTCAGCCAAAAGCCATGTTGTGACGGGGAATTTTACTATGTTTTATGTGGGGTTAGTTATCCTGCAGGACAGACAGCAGGAAATGAATTGAAATTGGAGATACATCAAAGCACAAGGTGTCTGCAAACAAGATGTTGATAAATTCATTGGCGTTTTGCCAGCAGGAGTCATTTTACAATGGGCTGTATTCCCACTTCATTAGACTTACAACTAAGGCCCAAACCTGCCACCAACCAAAGTTGGTGAATGAACCACACAGAGACGTAGGGGGTCCTGTTACAGCATCTTCGACATTGGCACGACCAGACGCAGATTGGCCAAGCACCTTTGCTCCCCCTGCCATGCTAGCCGGGATTGCCCAATATGTTCCCGCTTTTTTAAGCCCGTCACCCCTACTGGGGAATTGGCTGCTGACGGCAGCTTGCCGGTGTCCTCTGTCTTGGGCTAGTCTTTCAGATTGCCCCCATGTTTAGCCCATCTTTCCCCTCCCAGGGAGGAGGTCTTTGGAACTCCTGCTGGTGTTTCTGTAGCTCAGTGTTTTTATGGGGTGGGGTTGCCATTCCCACACCCAGCCCTCCTCCTCTCACATCCGGGCTTGGGAGCATCCACAGCAGAGTTGATTGCTCAGTGGCAAACCATTTTAATTCCACTTCTTTGTCCCACAGAATCAGGTTCATTACTGCTGGCATACATCATGGAATTTGTTGCTTGGCAGCATCAGCACAGTACAATACACAAAAATACTATAAATTACAGTAAGAATATATGGTATATATAAAACAGATCATGCAAAGAGACAGCAGAGTAGTGAGGTAGTGTACATGGGTTCATTGTCCATTCAGAAGTCTGGTGGTGGAGGGGAAGAAACATCGAGTGGGCATCCTCAGGCTCCTGTACCTCCTCCTTGATGGTAGTAATGAGAAGGGAAATGAGACATATCTATCCACAGCCCCACCTGCAGGTCAGGGCTAAATGTAAATGAGAGGAAAGGCACCTCATATTCTAACTGGGTACTCTCCAGTCCGGGAGCATAAATATTGAGTTCTCAGATTCTGATAACCGCTCCCCCTCTGTCCATTTCTTCCATTCTCCCTTCCTTTTCTCTCTCCTTCTGATCCAATTGGCCCCTATTTCCCTACTTTCTTCCCTCCCCCCCAATGTCTCCACCTGCCCATCACTCACACACTCCATCCCTGGCCTCCCCCTTCCCTCATTCTATTGAATGCTCCACATCTCTTTCCTATCAGGTTCCATCATCTTTGGCTCTTTGTCACTTCCACCCATCACTGTCCAGCTCCCGACATCCTTCCCAGTCTTACCCCTTCCCTGAGATGCTTATCACCCCCTCCCCTCACCTGGATCCTCCAGCTATTCTCCATTCCTTCCCCCCTCATTCTCTATCTTGGCCATCTCCCCTCTTTTTTCAGCCCTGGTGAAAAGTCTCGACCCCAAACATTAACTCTCCATTTCTTTCACAGATACTGCCTGACCTGTTGGAGCACTCCAACACTTTGTGTTTTGTTAAATAGATAGATATACTTTATTGATCCCAAGGGAAATTGGGTTTCGTTACAGCCGCACCAACAAAGAATAAAGCATAAATATAGCAATACAAAAACCACAAACAATCAAACAGCAAAAGGCAAACTATGCCAGATGGAAAATAAGTCCAGGACCAGTCTATTGGCTCAGGGTGTCTGACCCTCCACGGGAGGAGCTGCAAGTTCGATGGCCACAGGCAGGAACGTCCTCCCGTGCCGCCCAGTGTTGTATCTTGGTGGAATATGGCTGAAGTCCAACAGCAAAAAGTTCAATATCTGGTCTACAAGCACATTCCTCAATCGTAATATGACCCGCATTGCACCATCTGTTGTTAACCAGAACAGTAAGCACCCAACTCCTTTACGCTTACCGCTCTCAGTGCACTTCCGGTCAGCCCGAACGGTCTGGAAGCCGTCCATGGAGAAGTTTTGATCGGATATGTCACCACATGATTTGTTCCTGAGGCCTTTGTAGTTTATCCCTGCTCTGTATTTCATAAGTATGTGGTTTCAATTTCCACCAGAGGTAAAGACTCCAGGCTCTCAACCTTCTTTGCAGACTTGATTCCTGCCCAGTAGCTCTGCTGGGATACATTGGAATGCTCTAATGGTAACCCATCTTCTCAACAGTTGGTTACAAAGAATGGTTACATAAATGTGACACCAGTGACTATGACACTTTAAATGCATTGTATCCCCTTCGAGCTTTTAATGTCTTTTGGTAGAGTTTGCCAATAAAATGGGAATAAAATATAATGGTGTAGCTGAGCACTAAATTGGTCAGAAATTCATTAGCTAGAAATCCTTCTAATTCCCTAAGTACTGTGTAAAAGTCTTAGGCACACAAGACTTTTGCATAGTACTGTAATAATTTTATGTATTGCACTATAGTGCTGCCACAAACAAAAGCCCCAAATTTCACGACACATGTGAGTGATGACAAACCTGATTCTGATACGGGTCTCTTTTGTGGACTGAGAATGGGAAGGGGGCAGGGAGAGGGGCATCATGGTTGGGAAAAGGGGAAGGGAGTGGGAAGCACCCGGGAGACGTTCTGTAATGATCAATAAACCAATTGTTTGGAATCAGCTGATCTTGCCTGGTTTTGTGTCTTAAGGCCGGATGCACCCACCACCCTCGGCACTCCTTCTCTGCCATTTGTCCCACAAGCCCTCCCATGGCGCTCCACCCTTGCCATTCTCAACGGCCTTTGCTCCCGCCAGACTTACAAACTCGCTCTCCACTCCACGTTGACAAACACAGTTCCAAGCAAAAGCTACATATGTGCCTACGACCTTTGCACAATACTATATTTTTTCTTGTCAGCAGCTGAAAGGCAGTAACTGTAATTCACAGTAATTTGTAGTATGTGAGACGTTGTGGGCATTTAAGAAAGATGAAGTAATTGCTATAAATGTACTTCCTCATTTAATCGCATTGTCAATGAAAGTTAGTAAGTCATATTTGGCAATGATTAGTAAGCAAAAACACTTGTCTGTCATTTAGATTTGTCTGATGTCTGAGATTTCTAATCAACATGGTTTGTTAGGCATTGTATCAACAGGTTTGTTTGTGCAAGTTACCCCATGTGACTGAGAATAGGTCACACTGGTGATTAAACTACTCAGTAAAATAATCACAATAAAGTGTTAAAGGAAGTAAACTCAAGTGGATATTGATCTTTCCAGACTCATCCAGAGAAAAGTATTCATATTTGTCCCATCATAGTAAAAAATTGCAAACTTCCACTACTCTCTACGGTTCATTGTACATGTAGGATAATGTAATGTGTGGGAAAAACCCCTGACGATGAGTTGGGGTTCACTTTGAGAGGCTGCTCTGACGTGATGATATAATGATGGGGAGTTTTTCTAAGTTCTGTGTTTAGTTGACAATAAAAGTGAGTTCTGCGGTTTTATTTACAAAATCCTACGCATGAGTGGATCACTCTGTGTGAAGAATTTGGAATTTGTTAAAAATACTCTTATGTCATCAAGAGTCAGTTAACACCCTACAACCATCAGGCTCCTGAACCAGCGTGCGAGGATAACTTCACTCACCTCAGCTCTGAACTGATTCAACAACCTATGGATTCGCTTTTAAGGACTTTAAAATTCACATTCTCAGTATCTATCTATCTATTTATTTCCACAATTTGTTTTCTTTTGCACATTGATTGTCAGTCACAATTTATGTATAATTTTTCATAAATTCTTTTGTAGCTCCTTATTTGCCTGCAAGGGGTGGAACAGTAGCGTGGTGGTTAGCACAACACTTTACGCACCAGCGACCCAGGATTACTCCAGGTGCCCTGGTTTCCTCTCACAGTTCAAAGACGTACCGGCTGCTAGGGCAATTGGTCGTTGTAAATTGTCCCGTGATTAGACTGGGGTTAAACCATGGGTTGCTGGGCAACACGGCTCCAGGGGCCCGAAGGGCTTGTTCCTCACTGTCTCCCAATAAGTAAGTAAATAAATACAAATAAATAAAAAGAAACTTAAGGTAGTATATGGTGACATATACAGTACATACTTTGATAATAAACTTACTTTGACTTTTGAATTTATATAAGAGACTTCAAACTTTGATTAGGCATGTGTAATTTAGGAGTGCAGTGGAACATTTAATGCCCGACACAATAGAATTATCAGACCTTTGTTTTCTGGTTAAAAAGAATTCCCCCTCCGCCCACCTGCTTCCTTTATCCGCACTCTGACTTTTACCTCTTTTCACCTGCCAAATACCTCTCTCTTGGTCTCCCCCCCACCCCCTCCTCCTATGGTCTACTCTCCTCTCCTATCAGATTCTTTCTTCTTCAGCCCTTTACCTTTCCCACCCACATGGCTTCACCTATCACCCTCTAGCTATCCTCCTTTCCCTCCCGAGGATGGTGAATGTGTGGTGTTCATTGCCGTGGACAGCTGTGGAGGCCAAGTGATTGGGTATCTTTAAAGTCAGGGTTGAATCAGTGCGGCCTTTCATTGATTATTATTCTATAGGTTTATCGGGTATGCCTGCAAGAAAATGAATCTCAAGATTGTGTATGGTGACATATATGTAATTTGATAATAAATTTACTCTGAACTTTGATAGATTCTTGATTAGTAAGGTTATCAAAGTTCACGGGGAGAAGGCAGGAGAATGGGATTGCGGGGGATAATAAATCAGCCATGATGGAATAGCAGAGTAGACTTAATGGGCTGAATGGCCTAATTCTGCTCCTACGTCTTATGGTAGGGAAAGACCTACTCCTGAGTTATTTAAATGACGTGTCCCTACCTTGACCTTTGCTGGGGAATTGCCTTCTTCCTTCAGGATCTTCCCAAGAGGAACTTTTAATTCAAAGTCAGTTCATTTTCCTTGACGTCCCTGGCTACCAGGATCCATGCGCTGTTGCTAGCATCCAATGGCACAGTGCCGTCCATTCCCACCCCCTGCCATCATGATTCCACTGACTGCGGAAGGACCTTGGTTTATACTCACAGATAGACAGAAGGGAAGAAACAGTGTAAATTATTTTGCATTTTTGGACATTATACTCAGCAGTGTTAACTTCTGGGTGGTGGGGTGGAGATACATCTCTACCGAAGGAGGTGTTGGGCGCTCCTTCCCTCCGCTAGCCTGCAGGTCACGGTTGGGCAAGGGGTAGTACCTGCTTAGACCCCCGATCAGGGTCAGGTGAGTCCATGGGAGCAGGTGGGGGATTGTTGTATGAGCAGCTGCACATCACAAGTCCTGGTTATGCGTCCACTGACGCCAGGCAGACAACCTCTGTAGAGTATTGATAATGGCTGGGGTCACCCGTCTTGTAAAGACACTGCCTAGAAAAAGGCAATGGAAAACCACTTCTGTAGAAAGAGTTGCCAAGAATAATCATGATCATGGAGAGACCATGATCACCCACGTCATATGACACAGCACATTATAACAACGAGAATTTTTTCTAGATTATGAGGACACGCAGTCCTTTTTTATTGTCATTTAGTGATACATGCATTAAGAAATGATACAATTTATTCCTCCAGAATGATATCACAGAAACACAAGACAAACCAAGACTGAAAAAACTGACAAAAACCACGTAATTATAACATATAGTTACAACAGTGCAAAGCAATACCGTAATTTGATGAAGAACAGACCATGGGCACATAAAAAAAAAGGTCTCAAAGTCTCTCGAAAGTCCCATCATCTCACGCAGACGGTTGAAGGGAGAAAACTCTCCCTGCCATGAGCTTCCAGCGCCGCAAACTTGCCAATGCGGCACCCTGGAAGCACCCGACCACAGTCCGACACTGAGTCCATCGGAAAATTTCGAGCCTCCGACCAGCCCTCCGACACCGAGCACTGAGCACCATCTCTGCCAAGCGCTTTGACCCCGGCCCCGGCAACAGGCAATAGGCAAAGCCGAGGATTTGGGGCCTTCCCCTCCGGAGATTCTCGATCGCACAGTAGCAGCGGCCATTTCAGAAGTTTCTCCAGGTGTTCCTCCATGCTTCTCACATCCGTCTCCATCAAATCAGGATTGTGCACGGCATCCTACTTCGCAAATACGATATCATTTGGAGCGGCTGCGCGTGCTGCGTCGTGCCGCCATCTTCTCCTCTCCTCCCCTCATTTAACTTATTTTTAAAAAGCACCATTCCCACTTATGGGTTGATACAACCTTTCATTGTTCGAGAGGCTTCTGCACCCAACTCAGCCCCTCCACGTGCAGAGGCAGAAGAAACCCTGCACTCTGGTCCATCCCCACAGAGCATTAGAGCTGGCCTCACCAAACATCAGTACTCTCAACATTGACTCCTGCAGCCTGGAGTGTGCCCATTGCCGGCATTCCCTTACGCACATCTCGCCGTGCTGGAAGACCAACAGGCTTCAGGCTGACCAAATGATGCCGTTCACCAGCACTTGATATCTGCTTGGCAAAGGCAGAATGCTTGATGGAGATGTGGACATGACTGCATCTGCTGAGTGTTATGATCACTGATACTGTGTGTAGCATCGAATGGTTCGGCTATCTTTTTCTGCACCTTACAAATCTGAACTTTCTCTGAAAGTTTCTCCGTGACTCCAACAGCAAAAACCCAGAGGCGTGGCGGAAGGGAGGAGAGGGTGTTTGTCAGCACAGGGCTGCACACAAAATTCTGACTTTGAGCAAATGATTGGCAGCTTTCTTGAAAAGGCATTGCACAACAACACCAGTGTTACTCAGTCTCACCTGCTAAGAAAAGAACGTATCATTCCAGTCACAATGTGGGCTTCACTTCCTGTTGAGCAAAACAACATTCTTCCTGCTTTCAGTGAATTCCCCTTCTCTAATCCCCTCGAAAGACAATTCAATGACATTGTATTTGTCATAGCCACAATCCAGCAGAAGGAAGCGCGACCATGACGGGAAGGAAATGAATAATGAAGCTCCATCTTTACTGACCGTGTAAGTCAGAGTTTCGGCCCTGTAGAGAGTGGAGGCGTGTGAGATAATCAGTCAGGAATGTTGCTCGTCAAACTTTGAAAGGAAGTATTATATGCATAAGGTGCAAACAATGTTACTGATAAAGGATAAACAGTCAATCTGCCCCCAGAATACAGAGCACCCTTTAAGGCCTGAAAACACACAGCCCCAGGCTCGAGGACAGGTTCTATCCCAGTGTTATCCGGCAGACCTCTTGCATGGTAAAATGGACTTGGTGTTACAGTCTACCACGATATGATCTTGCGCTTTACACTTGGCCTGCATCTCACTTTTTTGGTATCTTTTACACTTTATTCTGCATTGTCACTGTTTTACCGCAGTTAGCTCAATGCACTGCATCGTGGTTTAATCTGTATAAACACTACGCAAGATAAGTTTTCACTGGATCTTGGTGCATGTGACACTTACAGTCTTACTTGGGCCCTTAGCTTCCAATAGAGCATAGGTCATCAATGACCTCCCGTCTCCTTCATCCAAAGTCGATGGTATGGTTGGAGCTCATCAACGTTTCTGCAATCCACTGTATCTACGGTACAGGGGATTGGCCTGTATAGCTTCACCAGAGACACGTTGGCTGACCTTCCCCATTTCCATCCTTCACGACGGGGGTGTAGGGCTTTGAGAGCAATGACGACAGTTATAAACCAGTACTATTACCAACAGAATGGCTCAAAATGCGTTATAAATTGTGAAATACTTCAGAAATGTTAACATCGTTCAAATATAGGAAACAGAATTCTGATAAGCTATATGAAGTAAGTGGCAGGGATCAAGGAGCATCGACGTACAGAGAGACCTTGAGGTACAAGTTCGTAGCTCCATGAAAAGGTAGTGAAACAGGTATTTGATATGCTTGCCGAGGCACTGTGTTTAAAGGTCAGGACGTTATACTTCAAGTGTACAAAATATTTGCTAAATGACACTCAGGGTGCCGTGTACAGCTCTGGTCACCACACTGCAGCAAAAGTGAGAGTGTGCAGAAGAGCACATCGTAAACATCAGAGATCCACAAGATGCTGCAAATCCAAAGCAACACACACACACAAAACGCTGGAGGAACTCAGCAGGTCAGGCAGCATCTGTGGAGGTGAATAAACAGTCGGCGTTTAGGGCAGAGTCACTTCTGTAGCACTGAGAAGGAAGGGGGGAAGACGCCCGAATAAAAATGTGAGTGTGGGCGCCGGGGGGGGGGGAGGGGAAGGAGGCTAGCTAGAAGATGATGGGTGAAGTCAGGTGGGTGGGAAATGTCAAGGGCTGGAGAACAAGGAATCATAGGAGAGGAGAGTGGACCATAGGAGAAAGGGAAGGGGGAGCGGACCCGGGGAAGTAATAGGCAGGTGAGAAGATAAAGGTCAGAGTAGGGAATGGGGGGTGGGGGGAGAAGGAGGAGAAATTGATATTCATGCCCTCAAGCTGGTGGGTACCCAGAGAGAATATAAGCTGTTGCTCTTCCACCCTGAGGATGCCCCATCCTGGCACTAGAGGAGGCCACGGACCAACACATTGGAACCGCAATGGGAATCAGAATTAAAATGTTTGGCCATTGGGAAGTCTTGCTTTTGGCCAAGAGATCTACTAGAAATGGCTTGAAAATGGAGGCTGTAGTTATGAGGAGAGATTGGATATAAAACATATAAGGTAGAACATCAAACCACAGAATATGATCTTCAGCCCACCATGTTGTGTCAACCTAGATATTTAATCTTACTGGAACGTAGAAGGCTGAGGGGGACCTGTCTGAGGTTTATAAAATTATAAGGGTATTGATAGGATAGATATTCTGTGACTTTCTCCCAGGGATGGGGGGTGCGGTGGGGCTAGAACTTCAACAGAACAAACTACCTTTCACTATCATTTCTAAGTTTAAAGTTAAGTTATTAACAAAGTACATAATATGTCATCATATACAACCCTGAGATTTGTTTTCTTGTGGGCATTTACCGTTAATACAAGAAACACAATAGAATCAATGAAGGACCATACCCAACTGTATAGACAAACGCCACTGTGCAAAAGACAAACTGTGCAAATACAAAAAGAAAAAAAGAAATAATAACAATGATGAATAAATAAGCAATAAGTATCAAGAACAGGAGATGAAGATTCCTTCTAAGTGAGTCTATAGGTTGTGGGAACAATTCAGTGATGGGGTGAGTGAAGTTGGTTCAAGAGCCTGTTGGTTGAAGGGTAATAACTGTTCCTGAACCTGATTGTATCATTTTGCTCGTCTGGGAAATTTGCTGAGCTTAGATTTTCCATCACATTTCTTAGATTACATTAAAACTATCTTACATCATCTCAAATATGGTTATGAAAAAAGTTCCCAAATATAGTTCATTTTCTGTAAAGCATTATACAAAATACTAAGGGCTTTTCTTGTTATGTTAATGCAGATGACATTCCAATAATCTCATAAGGCCTACCACTAGGAATTTTACAGAAGCATTTAAATACTTTAAGTAAACTTAGACACAGTGGCCATTTTATTAGGTGCACCTGCACTCTTCCTCATTAATGTAACACTCTAATCCGCCAATCATGTGGTAGCAACTCAATGCATAAAAGCATGTAGGCAAGAGGTTTATTTGTTGTTCAGATCAAACATTAGAATGGGGAAGAAATTCATCTAAGTGGAATGATTGTTGGTGCTAGATGGGGTAGTTTGAGTATCTCAGAAACTGCTGATCTCCTGGGATTTTCACACATGACAGTTTCTAGAGTAAGCATTCCCAACATTTGGTCCGTGGACCACTCAGTTTATGGTAGGGGTTCATGACATTAAAAAGGTTGGGAACCCTTGCTCTGGAGTTTACAGAGAATAGTGCCAAAAACAAAAGACAGCCAGTGAGCGGTAGTTCTGTAGACACAAACGTCTTGATAATGAGGGAGGTCAGAGGAGAATGGCTAGACTGGTTGAAGCTGACAGTATCTCAAATAACCACACGTTACAACAGTGATGTGCAGAAGTACAGCGCCGAACGCACAATAATTCCAACCTTGAAGTGGATGGGCTACAGCAGCAGAGGCCACGAACATACACTCAGTATTTGGCTTAGGGTCATCACGGTCAGGGATGGCATTATTGGAGCACTTCTAGTTGTCCAACAAACGGTGTTAGGCCATTTTATTTAGTGATACTGTGTGAAGTGGGCTCTTCAGCTCTTTGAGCAATGCTGCCCCAGCGGCCCCTGACAACCTTGACTTAACCCTAGCCTAACCAGGGGACAATTCACAGTGACAAATTAAGCTGCCTGGTACACCTTTAGGCTGTGGGTGGCGACAAGAGGACCCAGAGAAAACCCACGTATTCCTTGGGGATGACATAAAGAGAGTCCTTTTAGTGAATGCCAGAATTAAACGCAGAACTCTGATGCCCAGATGCCCTGAACTGTAATAGCTCCCTTCTCCCTAGACTGAGTGGTTTCCAGGCTTTCTCAGAGGGGAGTAATGTAAGATTTACTTTACTAGTGATGCTGAGACGCATAAGATATTAGCAAAGGGCATGGAGGGATTGAGGATACTGCCTTGGCAGCTGAATGTAGCACGAACAGTGACGAACAATTAAACTGCGTGGAGCACAACAGAGTATGAATAGGAGTAAGCGAAGATGTAAGAGTTATTTATTTATTGGGCTACAAAGTGGAAGAGGCCCTTCTGCCCATTCAAGCCATGCTACCCAGCAAACCCTGATTTAATCCTAGCCTAATCACTGGACAGTTTACAATGACTAATTAGCCTACCAACCGGTACGCCTTTGGACTGTGGGAGGAAACCAGAGCATCAGGAGGAAGCCCAGACGGTCACGGGGAGAACGTGCAAACTCCTTACAGACAGCAGTGGGAATTGAACCCCCGGTCGGCGGTACTGTAAAGCGAAGTGCTAATCACTGCACTACTGTGCCTCACGTAAAGAGACGCTGGAGGGGCTGAAGGGTTGGGGGACCGGAGCCCGTGGACAGTTAGCGAGGTGGGGAAGACAGAGTGGAGGAGGTGGGACGATGGACCAACCTGAAAACAAGAATGAGGATTTGAAAATCCACTTTGCATTTTAACCATGAACAGGCAAAGAAACGGTGGGTGAATGAGTCTCAGTGAAAGGTAAGCAGAGTTTTGGATGAGTTTCAGCATCTAGATGGTAGAAGATGGAATATTACTGTGGGATCATTGCAGGGTTTTTACTTCCAAGCCAAAAGCTTCAAAGTGATTATGAGAGGAAATGAAGCTATTTTCTCTAGCTTAATTGTACACTTGGGTTTACTATTTCAATCTATTTTAAATAATCGTACAGGTATTAAAAAATCAAGGATAGGCATCTCTGCTGGTCTTGTTGAAACTTATTGCTTTATTCCCTCAGTATTGTTCTCCATCCAAATCTGCTTCAGCCCAAACACTCATTACCGTTCGACTCCTGCGTTAAGAAAATACAGGAATCTATAATTTCGCAAACGATTGAAGCTTTGTTTTCCTGGACGAAGGCGGTGTCTTTGTAATGCTGTCTAGTGGCGAGACTGCCATACACATGGGGCGGGGAGGGACAGAGAGGTAACTCCAGTTACCCAACAGCAGAAAGTCCCAAACAAGAATCAAAAGTGTGCAACCGCGATGGAAGCACAGTTTGCAAGTCATGAACTAACTCTCGATGATAATACGTGGTACCTCCTGCACCTGAGTGTATGTTCACCGTCTTCTGCTGCTCTAGCCCATCTACTTCAAGGTTTGATTTGTTGTGCATTCAGAGATGCTCTTCTGTCAACACTATTGTAGTGTGTGGTTATTTGAGTTACTGTCACCTTCCCATCAACTTGAATCGGTCTGGCCAATTTCCTCTGATCTCTCACCTGATGCTTTTGTTTTTGTTTTTCAAACTATTCTCTGTAAACTTTAGAGACTGCTGTGCGTAAAAATCCCAGGAGATCAGCGGTTTCTGAGATACTCAAATCTTGCATAAGCAATCTTTCCATGGTCAAGGTCACTTAGATCACGTTTCTTCCCCATTCTGATGTTTGGTCTGAATAACAGCAGAATCTCTTGACCATGCCTGCATGCTTTTATGCCTTGAGTTGCTGTCGCGCGACTGGCTGATTAGATATTTGCATTAACAAGGTGCACAGGGGCACCTCATAAAGTGGCCACTGAGTGTTATGCTGTTGCTTTGTTGTTTGTTATGTTCTGCTGAGTGTGTTGGGCGTGCTTTGTTGGCGCAGGAGTACTGGTGACACTTGTGGGCCTCTTTGGGAGAGCTGGTTGTTAACACAAGTGACACATGTCACTATATGTTTCCATGTACATGTGATAAAGAAATCGGAATCTAAATATGAATTTATTATCCTTTGTTTGCCCTGAAAATGTCAAACCATTTGAGCTGCAGTATCACTGGGAAATGAGAATCCCAAACCCACTTCTGCTCCATTGAATACTCGATCTCCGCTGATTGCTATATAATCTAGGTTAAAAACTCTGGATTAAAAAATTTTTTGAAACAGTTGTTTTACTGAGATACAGTGCAAAATATACCCTTCTGGCCCTTTGAGCCGCGCCACGAGGAAATCCCCCGATTTAATCCTAGCCTAATCATGGGATAATTTTCCAGTGACCAATAAACCTACCAACCGGTACTTCTTTTGACTGTGGGAGCAAATCCAGATCACTCAGAAGAATCCCATGCAGACACGGGGAGAGTGTGCGCCCTCCTTGTGGCGGGAATGGAGCCCTGTTTGCCTGTACTGTAAAGCGCTGTGCTAACAACTACGCTATCGCAAATTACCTCCCTAAAAGTCTCTATTGCTCAACACGCCTGGCTTTCGATCAGATGAGCCTTAAACCCTGCCACTTTTTACCGATATTTTCTCATGACAAAGATGGAGGCCATTCGGCCCACCCTATACTAGTTCTCAGAGCAATCTCATTGCCCCGCATGCACTCTCTTACACATGCCCAGCAGCAGCCCACTGTATCTTCAGCCATCCACCAACTGATCATGGGCACACGGCTTAACAGCCAGCACTTCTTTACCATTTGGGAGGAAACTGCAGCACCCTGGGGAAACCATTGTGGTCAATGTGACACCGTAAAACTCCGCAAAGATAGTTCCTGAGGTCTGTGTCACTGAGATGCTGGACCTGTAGTGACTTCAGCCACCTAACCCTTTGTACTGCACCCTCCTTCTGTGGCCTGGTGCCAAGCTCTGTTCCGTGCTTCTGTTGTTAAAATTTTTCACAAAATAGCACATCCAAAACATGTTTCAACATGAAAGCTGTTTTTTAAAGTATTGACCCTAACCTTCCAACCACAACACTGTGAAATATACTTTATACTTTATTGTCGCCAAACAATTGATACTAGAACGTACAATCGTCACAGCGATATTTGACTCTGCGCTTCCTACAGGATTAAACCATTTGGCTCATTGTGTCTTCTCCACCATTCAATTATGGCTGATATTTTATTCAATCTGATTCTCTTGCCTTCACCAGTTAACTCTTCATCTCTTTAACAATCAATGACCTATCAAACTTTGCCTTAAATACACTCAATAATTTATTCTGCACAGCCCTCGGTGGCTATGAATTCCATACTTTCAGTAACCCCGGCTGAAGAAGTTCCTCTTCACACGCGGTCCTTTATTCTGAGTCTGTGCCTTCAGATCATAGATTTTTCTACTAAAGGAAGCAACCTCTTCACATCCGCCCTATCCTGGCCATTCAGAGTGCAATAGGTTTCAATGACATCCTGCTGCATCTTCTGAAGTCCCTTGAATGCAGGCCCAGCGACATCATGCACTCCTCATACATAAAGTCTATCATTCTTCATCTTCGGCCCTTAGCTCCCAGTAAAGCAAAGGGCATTGATCTCCTCCCGTCTCCATTGACCAAAGTCGATGGCATGGTTGGAGTTCTGTAATCCATTGTACCTGCTGTACAGGAGATTGGCCTATACAGCTTCACCCAGAGCCCTGTTGACTGGCCTTACCCGTTTCTACCTCTCATAACGGGGTCACAGGGTTGGACTTTGAGAGGCAGGTCATTCATTCCTGGGATCGTTTTTGTGAAGCTACTTTGGACAGCCTGCAGGCCTATCATTCCCTTCTCAGATATGGGGCTCAAAATTCTTTCTTTTTAAATCTTTTTATTGAGTAAGTATACAAAAAAGGTAAGCCATATAAACATTAATACAATGTTAAAGTATAATAAAATTCCAAAAGATAACAATACCAAAAAGAAAATACTACAAACAATGTAATTTAAGCATAAGAAACCAAGATAACATAATAGTATACTAGATTTTATATATATCAATGGAAAAAAAGAAAAAAAAACCCCCAAAAAAAACCCACCGTGCAACTAACTAAAAGCAAAGCAAAGCAATGGGCTAACTTGAAACCAAACAGAGTTAAACTTAAAATCACGTCCTCAATCCCGACCTCCATTAAAACAGTGAAAAAAAAACAAGAAGGGTAAATATTACATTAAATGAAAATATCGAATAAAAGGTCCCCAAATCTGTTCAAATTTAAATGAAGAATCATAAAGGTTACTTCTAATTTTCTCCAGATTCAAACATAAAGATGGGGCTCAAAATTGCCCACAATATTCCAAATCTGGTCTGACCAGCACCTTATAAAATCTTCAGTGGTACATCCTTGCTCTTATATTCTAGTCTTCTTGAAATGAATGCTAATATTTGCCTACCCCCCAATGCACGTGCACTCCCCTCCATCCCCTGATCATAAGACATAGGAGCAGAAGAAATCAGCCCCTGAAGTATCCAGTCAAAAATGAGGGATGAGGAGATGTGGGAGAGTTCGTGTCTGGGAGCAGAAAGTAGAGCGTTTTGCTTATCAGTGAACGAGGATAAGCGAGTGAAATTGTAGTTATGCTTGTTAATGATTCAGCTCAGTGTTTACTACATGGCTAAGAATCCCTTGAGAAAAATAATGTTTCATGGGATTAGTGTTAAGCACTGGCAACAGCTTCTGCACATTGCAGAAAATAACCACCATGAAATAGTGTCAGTCACAACCCCCTTTGTCAGTTGAATGCTGTCGCAACAGCAGCCTTGCACTCAACATCAGTGAGGCCAAGGAATTGATTGTGGATTTCAGGGAGGGCAGGTTGGGGGAGCACATACCAGTCCTCATCGAGGGATTAGAAGTGGAAAGAGTGAGCAGTTTCAAGTCGCTGGGCATCAACATCTCTGAGGATTTATGCTGGGCCCAACATGTTAGAAAGAGGGTATGACAGTGGCAATATCTCATTCGTAGTTTCAGGAGAATTGGTAAGTCACCAAAAACGCTTGCAAATTTCTACAGGTGTACCGTGGAGAGCATTCTGACTGGTTGCATCACTGGTGTGGAGGAGCCACTGCACAGGGTCAGAAAAAACTGCAGAATGTTATAAATTCAGCCAACTCCATCACGGGCACCAGCCTCCCCAGCATCCAGGATACCTTCAAAAGGCAATGTCTCAAAAATAGCAACATCCATTATTAAGGACCTCAATCAACCAGGACCTTCCCTCTTCTCATTGCTACCGTCAAGGAGGAGGTACAGGAGCCTGAAGACACATACTCAATATTTCAGGAAAAGCTTCTTCCCTTCTACCATCAGATTTCTGAATGGACAATGAACTCATATACACTACTTCACTGTTTTTCCCATCTTATTGGACTAGTTACTTAGATTATTTTTATATACTTTTTGTAATTTATAGCCTATTATTATGTATTGCAATGTACTGTTGCCACAAAACGACAGATTTGACGACATATGCCCGTGATTCTCATGCAGAAGTTCATGGGTTCAAGACCTGGTCTAGAGACCGGCATATATAGTTCAGGTTGCCACACCACTGTAATTTTTGAGGAATGGTATGTTGTTTTTTAGGTGTGGTGTTAACATACTGTTCCCACTGATGGGCTTACCAAAGTTCTCCCAGTGCTACTTACAAGCAGAGAGCAAACAACAGCTGAAATTCAAGCAGTGAAATCCTTAGTGAACCGACTGGACTCATCTTCCAATGTTTGCACATTTTCTGATTAATAGATCAATATGGCTAGTGTTCATTTTGGCTTCTATGTATTCTACAATACAATAAAACATTACTAAATAAAGTACATTTATTAAAAACACTTGCAAATTTTTACAGCTATACCATGGACAGCATTCTAACTGGCTGCATCACCATTTGTATGGGAGTGGGGAGGTGGGCTCCTGCACAGGATCGAAGCAGACTGGAGAGAGTTATAAACTTAGTCAGCCTCCGGAGAATCCAGGACATCTTCAAGAGGCGGTCCCTCAGAAAGGTGGCGTCCGCCACTAGGGACCCCCAACACCCTGGACCTGCCCTCTTCTCATTGCTACTGTCAGGGAGGAGATACAGGAGCCTGAAGACACACACTCAGTGATTCAGGAACAGCTTCTTCCCCTCTGCCATCCGATTTCTGAAAGGACATTGAACCTGTGAACACTACCTCACTATTTTTAAAAAATGTTCTGTTGTTTTGCACTACTTTCTAAATTTGACTATTTAATATATATTTACTGTAATTCAGTTTTTTCTCTATTATTATGTATTGCATTGTACTGCTGCCGCAAAGTTAAATTTCACGACAAAAGCCAGAATAACTAAACCTGATTCTGATTTATTTTTATTTCAATAAATAACACTTTAATAAATACAAGCCCTCTTCATTGCTATTAATATTCAATATATTTCAATATCAGCAAGAGGGCCAACTCTATAACAGTATAGCAATAGTACTGCCATCACTAAAGTTGAGGGTGATGTTCTCCTAAAGGGTCTCTGGGATGTTCGGTGTGCCTGACTTTGTTTAATATGGGAAGGCTGATGCACGGGCAGCTTCTACACCATCCCGGACTGATCGGGGTTGGGACCTAGAGGCTTCAGTGCCACGGTGAAGTGCCAGCTTCACCACTGGTCGGATCGCTCTTTGTCTGGCTCCTCGCCCTTGACCTTGCTGCCATGGGCGACTCTAGCAGGAGCTAAGCTCCAGGTGGCAAAACTCCAGACGTCATCACTCTCGGGATCTCAGGAACTCTGAATCCTCTGCACCACGGCAAGGTGATAATCCTTGGAGAAGATGACAGCTTACCGTTCAAAGTTGCAGAAGGTAAGAAATTCAGAAAAGCCACAATGCATAAGAATGAATGGTAATAGAATCTAAAAATGACACAGAAAGTTGTGCAAAATAATGGATGCAGGTAAATAAAATACACCATGAAGTAATTAATTTTGACACAATATAGAGGAGGGGCAGTGTAGACAATTATAATATTGATGCTGGGTGTGTACGTACACGAGTCTTTGGAACTGGTCAAACAAGTTGAGAAAATCACTCGGAAAGCATGTGGGATTGTTTTTGCAGAAAGAGAAAGAATCATAAGCAAGAAAGCTATAGCAAGTTATCCGTGGCACACGCTAGGGCCCAATTAGAACATTGCCTTCACTTCTAGGTGCCTCATTTGAGGACCTTGGAGGTTCATATTCAAATGCCACAGGGAATAACGCTGAAAGTGGATGCAAGCAGGAAGTCTTGGAGGCACTCAGCAAGTCAGGGAGAGAAAATCAAGAGTTAATATTTCAGCCCAGTATTAGGCGGGACAATGCAAGATTTCTAACAGGCTGTAAGGAGGGTTGCAGGGAAGAAATAGGAAGGCAGGAAGGAATGAAGGCATATTGCAATAAGGTAAAAGACACAGAGAGAAATGTTATCTGCTTAATGAGATAAATACACTGAAACTTATTATTGAATTTATTGAGATTAAGACACTGCCCCAAAGGTAGTGTTAAACCACTTCTGTAGAAAAATTTGCCAAGAACAATCATGTTCTGCAAAAATCCTGATTGCCCATGTCTACGACACGGCACATAACGAATGAACGATTATTGAAATCCAGTGTGGAATAGGCCCTTCCTGCCCTTCGAGCTGTGCCGCTCAGAAACCCCTGATTCAACCCTACCTCAATCGGGGGCAATTTGCAATCACCGATTAACCGACCAACTTGGGCTGTGGGAGGAAGCCAGAGAACCAGAGGAAACCCACGAGGTCACGTGAACATACAAACCCCTTGCATGCATTGGTGGGAACTGAACCCGGGTCACCCATCGTATGATGTGGGCAATCATGATTTTTCCATGACCATGATTGTTCTCGTCACCCATACTGTAAAGTGTTGTGCTAACTACTACACTATGATTACCACCCCTGATATTACCAACACTACCTGCCTAAAACAAATGTGGTCACAGGCTTTGATCTGAAATTGTTGAGCTGGGGGTTTAGACCAAAAATTTGAAACATGAATGATTTATTTCAATGCTGGGCCAGATGGATAGAAGCAGACATCCCACCTCTCCCGGAAGTTCCGGGAGTCTCCCGCAAATTAATAGTGGCTCCCTGATTCCCGCAAATTATATACAATGTCCCGGAAATTGATTTTTTTGAGAGCGAGTGTGAGAGAGAGTGAGAGAGCGAGATCAAGAGCAAGAAAGCAAGCACGAGAGAGCGAACACGAGTGAGAGAGACCACGAGAGAGCGCGAGAGCGCGTGCGCGATAGAGAGCAAGAGCGAGAGAGTTCCAAAAAAAGTCAGAGTGGCAGAGTGTTCCAAAAAAAGAAAATATAAAACGTACATCACCCCAGACTACCCTAAAGTGTACCCCTGCCTAATAGGGGTCAAAAATAATGACAGTGTTGCTCGCTGCACTGTTTGCAACAGTGACTTTTCTATTGCCCATGGTGGGTTAAAATGTAAAAGATGTGTTGAGGTGAGTTTAACAGGTGTCATTCGTTCATTAGCATAGCTAATGTTATTTAAACTAGCTGTCCAGCTGCTAAGGAGCTACTCTATTGCAGACATCCCATCTCTCCCGGAAGACTCCCGCAGATTGATGGTGCTACCTCCCTGAAATGAGTTTTTGCAGGCGGGGATGTCTGTAGACGTCAGGGTGTCAGAACAGTGGTGAGGGTCGGGCCGGTTCTGCTCACTAATCTGCACATTTACTTTGCTCTTCACTACCCTGCAGCTGTGGGCCCACTCTGGAATTTGTGTCTGAGGGCTCTGCAACATGTTACTCTGCTATGTGATGAACTGAAGCCTGCTCTGGGCTCCGCGAACTTTATTCTGCTATGTGATGAACTGAGGCTGAGGCTGAGGCTGTAGGCCTGCTCCGGGATTTATGTCTGTGGGCTCTGCAACATTTACTTCGCTATGTGATGAACTGAGGCCTGCTCCGCCTGGTCTGGGCTCCGCGACTTTTACTCTGCCATGTGCTGAGCTGAGGCTGAGGCTGTGGGCCTACTGTGGCCTTTGTGTCTGAGGACTCACTTTTGTTCTAAATGCTACTTTCTTATTTTTATTGTTTGCACAATTTGTTTTATTTTTCTCTCTCTTCGCACACTGGGTTTGTTGGTCTTTTTTTAATGGGTTCTTTTGGGTTTCTTGTGGGGTACCTGTAAGAAGACGAATTTCAAAGTTGAGTAGTGTATACATGTGTTGGCGTGTGGCCAAGTGGTTAAGGCGTTTATCTAGTGATCTGAAGGTCGCTAGTTCGAGCCTTGGCTGAGGCAGCGTGTTGTGTCCTTGAGCAAGGTACTTAACCACACATTGCTCTGCGACGACACCGGTGCCAAGCTGTATGGGTCCTAATGCCCTTCCTGTGGTAAACCATGTATAATAAACTCGGTTACCTGTCTGGACACACCCCTCTGCTGACTGCCCCTGTGGCTCCTCCCACAGAGTCCTGTATAAAGGTGTTTGCCTTGCCCCTCCCCCTCAGTCCGGGGGCAGACACTCACTGTGGAGGTCGTATCGTACAGCGAATAAAAGCCTTTCAGTATTTTACCAAACCTCAGTCTTTTGGAGTAATTGAAGGTGCTTCACTTCCCTTGGACAACATTGGTGGCATGGAGAGGGGAGTCTTGCAGTATGGGCAACTGCCGGTCTTCCATACAACCTTGCCCAGGCCTGCGCCCTGGGTACCTACCAAGGCACAAATCCATGGTCTCATGAGACTAACGGATGCCTATGAAGTGTATACATACTTTGATAATAAATGTACTTTGAACTTTGAAAGAGAAGCTGCTGTTCCTTGAGTTCTTATTTTCTTGAAGCTGGTGTATGATGCTGTGAATAAAAAAGTCATTGGGGAGGAAGATGAATAATCACAATGACAGATAAAAATAAGCTTTAAGATCACAGGATTGAATCCAGGATCTCTGGAACTGTGGAGCAGCAGCTCTGCTAACAGGTGGACAGGAATGAGGCCGTGGGATTTGCGGCGAGAGGCCTGGAACTTGCTTGGTCCTGTGGAATCTTAAAAGAGTGGCAAAAAGAGAACCAAAATAGTGAGGTAGGACTCACGGGTTTATCAACTATTTGGCAAACTGATTGCAGAGGGAAAGAAGCTGTTCCTAAAACATTGAGTGTGTGTCTTCATGCTCCTGTACCTCTCGTGATGATGGCAATGAGAAGAGGGTACGTCCTGGGTGGTGGGTGCCCCTGATGATGGATGCCATCTTATTGGGACATCACCTTTTAAAGATGCCCTGGATGGTGGGGGAGGCGAGTGTCCATGATGGGGGCGGGAAGGAGAGAATGGATTGGGAGCATGCGGTGAATATATAATCGTTTCTCTCTGTTGATGGAGCTGGCTGAGCTTACAATCCTTGGCAGCCTTTTCTGTACCGTGCAGTGGCCCCTCCATTCCAGACAGTGATGCAAACCGTTAGAATGCTCATGATCCATCCGAGTCCTTGAGCGAAATATCTCCAACATCTGTCAATGGGATACTGGATATTAAGTGCATATATTTTACATTTCTTATGCATCTCATTTTACTGGACTCTTGTTTCATCCTATTCTACCTCCTCCCCAATTGTCTTCGACCCAACGCTTCCTATTTTATAAAGTTCAAAGTTCAGAATGAATTTGTTATCGAAGTACATGTACGTCACCATATACAACCTTAAGGTTGATTGTTCTTGTGGGAAATCACAGTGAAGACAAGAAACACAATAGAATCAATAAATACTGCACTCAGCAGGATGGATAAACAACCAATGTGCAAAAAACAACAGACTGTGCAAATACAAAGAGAAAAAAGATAAATAAACAAACAAATAAACATTAAATATCGAGAATAGGAGATGATGAGTTCTTGAAAGTGGGTCCGTAGGTTGTGGGAACAGTTCAGTGATGGGGTGTGTGAAGTTGAGAGAAGTTATCCCCCTCCGGTTCGAGAGCCTGATGGTTGAGGATCATGGTTTAAGGGTGAAAGATGAAAAGTTTAAGGGGGACATGAGGGGAAACTTCTTCATTCAGAGAACTATGAGAGTGTGGAACGAGCTGCCAGCACAAGTGGTGCAGGTGAGCTCCATTTCAACATTAGGGAGAAGTTTGGATAGGCACATGGATGGTCGGGGTATCCCAGCGCAGCTCGATGGGGCTAGATAGTTTAAACGGCTTGACATAGACTAGATGGGCCAAAGGACCTGTTTCTGTGCTGTACTTTTCAAAAATATTACAGAGAACTGGGTTTGCAGATCCTTAACGTAACCAGTGGCAAAGTTGAAAAGCAAACAACCTCAGGATTTTAAAAAATGGCTAATTAATCAAAGGATCAATGGGACCATTGAGATGGAAGAACATTGCTCAAATATAGATAAGGATGCACACCTGACATAGTTTAGATAAGAGAACAGACAGTATTGAACAGATTTGGTATGGCATAAAAAACACAATAATCTTAAAAACACTATAAATGTAAATACAGGAGCAAGGCTATAAAACACAATGTACAAGTAACTGTTGAATGTGGCTGTGTATACTGCACTGTATACATTAGTTTATACAGTGTACATATGTAGACTGATTACATATACATCAAATGACACGAGGTGCACCAGTATCTGAACATAAGGTGACTGACAGGAAATGATAAAGTGACAGTGCCTCTGGGCAAGAGGGCTTCTTCAGGCGATGTCCAGATGATTTTGCAGCTGGGAATTGTTTGCTGAGCTGCAAACATAAAGTGTGGGTGTTGCTAATTATGTTAATACTGACGGGCAAAGATTGGCTAAGAGAATTGAAACTACTGCAGACTACAGAGGCTTCAAAATTCTGCTTGCACAAACTACTGGGGAAGTTGCAGATCTGTTCCAGGCACTGAAACGAACATTTATTCATTCAGTTTTATTGAGATCCAGCACATCCCTTCAAGCTGCCCAGCAATCCCCCAGTTTAATCCCAGCCTAATCACTGGACAACTTACAATTAACTTACCAACCGGTACATCTTTGGACTGTGGGAGGAAACTCAGTCACGGGGGTGGGGGGGTGGGGAATGTACAAACTCCTTACAGGCGTGATGGGAATTGAACCTGGGCCGCCTGCATTGTGCTAACCACTATGCTATTGTGCCTCCCTATAGTACTGTAGGTTATAATGTCCACATATGGGAAAAACTTGATCAAAGTCCCATCTACTTGCCTCATTTGTGTAGAAGAATCAGGCAGAGGCCAAAACAACCAGAACAAAATGAAGTTTTAGTAAAGTCAAACAGAGTGGCTGAGCAATTTCAATTGTCGTACTGCTGCAAGTAGACAAGATCATCCAAAACAATTCCAAGGCGACGTGGAAGTAGGCAGCTGATGACAGATAGTTCTCACTGCTGACTTCAAAGGACTTCAGATTTGGCAGGAGTTAAAAGTCTACATTGTGTTACTATACTTAGTTTAATATGGAAAAGAGTCACAAGTATTTGGCAATTATATGCACCAGAGTCTGTGATGTAGTGTTTGAAATGATTCAAAAAACAATGTTTTCAAGTGCGTCCAATGACATGCTCCTTCAAGAAGGTCAAAAACACTCAGAAAATCTGCAGAGAGGCTAAATTGTGAATACAGGAATAATCGTCTGGCTAGTGGCACACTTAGGTTTGACGCCACCGTTGATGGCCGAAGCAGCGGTGGTACTGAATTGGCACACGGGAGGAAGATTGAAAATCTGGCTGAATGGTGCCACGACAACAACTTTTCACGCAGCATCAGCAAAACCGAAGAGCTACAGGACGAAGCAGCTGGAGGCCCATGGGACAGTCCCCAGTAGGGGATCAGAGCTGGAGAGAATCAGCAACTTTAAATTCCTTGGTGTTTTCAATCAGAGGATTTGTGTCATGAGTGTTGAGGGCCTGTGTAGCCAGCCGTAGAGTGTTGGGCTCTAGAAACCTCAGAGCCCCTGTATTTGTCAATTGTTGACTTAACTGGACATTGTGCTTTCCGTTTAATCTTGTTCTTTATTGTGACTGGCACGGGTTTTCAGTGTACTGTGATTATTTAAAGTGGACTCCCAATTAGGGCTTATCGCAGGGTCCTTGTTTGTGAGAATGATTTGTCTCGCGATGTCGCTCAGTTGAGCAACCAACATTCTGTTGGAATTCCAATGTATAATCTTTTGTTCCTGTCTCTACACGGGAGTCTGTCATTCCTCTGCACCTGTGTTCAGTCACTGCCAATGCACATTGTGACAATCTGCCCTTGGACCAGCACACAAGTGCCATCACAAAGAAGGCGTGATAGTGCCTCTACTTTCTTAGAAGTTCGTATGTCGTTTAAAGCTTTGGAAAAACTCCTATAGATACACAATGGAAAGTATTCTAACTGGCTGCATCACAGCCTGGCATGGAAACACTGATACACAGGAACAGAAAAGTCTACACATACTGGTGGACACAGCCCTCTCCATCACAGGCAAAGCCCTCCCACCAGTGAACGCGTTAACATGGAGCACCGCTGTGAGACAGCAAAATCCATCACCAAGGACCCCCGCCATCCAGCCCATGCTCTCTTCTCACTGCTGCAGTTGGGAAGGAGGTACAAGAGCCTTAGGTCCTACACCGCCAGGTTCAGGTGCAGTTATTACTTTACAAACTTTGAGCTCTTGAAATTCACCACAGCTCTGAAGTGACTTTGCAACCTGCAGATTCGCTTTCAAGGGCCTCTACAACTCGTGTTCTCAGTGTTATTTATTTATTTTATTTGCACTATTTGTCTTCTTTTGCACATTGGTTGTTGGTTTATATATATTTCCATAGATTCAATTGTAATCTTTATTTTCTTGTAAATGCCTGCAGGAAAATGAATTTCCAAGTAGTCTATGGTGACATATACTGTATGTACTTCGATAGGTTTACCTTGACTTTGGCTTCCTTTCAAAGGAAAGAATTAAGAGAGAATGGCGGTGCGACGGCAGCGCTCACGGCCTTTCTGGTGATGAATATCTGTTATTCTGTTATCTGTCAAGTAGGGGACCGTGCACAATTCTGATTTGATGGAGACAGATGTGAGAGTATGGAGGAACATCTGAAAAAGTTCTGAAATGCCCGCTTCGCTGCCGCTGCTACTGTGTGGTAACCGGAAGCTCCGGAGCAGAAGGCCCCGAAATCCTCGGCTTTGCGTGTTTCAGCGGCCGGCGCGAGGTCAAAGGCGCTCGGCAGAGGATGGCGCTCGGGAGGTTGTATCGGAGAGGCTGGTCGGAAGCTCGAAGTTTTCAGATGGATGGACTCAGTGTCAGCTGTGGTCGGCTGCTTCCAAGGCATCGGCAAGTTGACGGTGCCTGGAGGTTTATGGCAGGGAGTTTCTCCCTTTTGCCGCCTGCTATCGGGGACTCGGGAGTCGATCAACTCGGGGACTTTTGAGACTTTATTTACTGTGCTCATGGTTTGTTCTTCATCAAATTATGGTATTGCTTTGCACTGCTGTAACTATATGTTATAATTATGTGGTTCTGTCAGTGCTAGTCTTTGGTCTGTCCTGTTTTCTGTGATATCACTCCGGAGAAACATTGTGTCGTTTCTTAATGCATGTATGCATTTCTAAATGACAATAAAAGAGGACTGAGTGTTCTCATTGTCTAAAGGAGGAGAGTGATGTTGTGTATCATAGCAGCATGGTGGTGTAATGGCTAACACAACACTACAGTACAGGTGACTCAGGTTCAATTCCCACCACCGCCTGTAAGGAGTTTGTACGTTTTCCCTGTGACTGCATGAGTTTCTTCCGGGTGCTCTGGTTTCCTGCCACAGTCCAAAGATGTACCAGTTGGTAGCTTAATTGGTCATTGTAAGTTGTCACATGATTAGGCTAGGAGTAAAATTGGGGGATTGCTGGGGGGTGCAGGTCAAAGGGCCAGAAGAGCCTACTCTGCACTCTATTTCAATAAATAGGTCAGCCAACTGAGTGATGTACATTCATAACATATGTACACATGGAAAGAGTAGTTGCAATGCAGTTCTATAAAACATAGAAAACAACACACGAACAGGCACTTTAGGTTGTGCCAAGCTAATTAAGCTAATAAGCCTAATTGGACAAATCCCATTTGCCTGCACGTGGTCCGTATCCCTCCGTTCTCAGCACGTTCATGTTCCTGTCTAACCTATTATATCTGCCTCCACCACCATTCCTGGCAGTGTACTTCGGCTGTGTGAAAAACCTGCCCTGCACATCTCTTTTCAACCTTACCCCTCTCACCTTAAATGCATGCCCTCTAGTATCAGACATTTTGACGCTGGGAAAAAGATACTGGCTGCTTATTCATGGCTCAGAAATCCTCATAAATTTCTAGTCCCTCGGTTATTATAGTATTCAGTATGAAATCCTGGAGTGCCACGAGAGGCAGCAGTGTCAGCACAGAACCAAAATTGATAACCACATAAGGAATGGAAAGTCATGAAAAAGTTTTATTCTCGTAAATTTTTAAAAATTATGAATAAAGTTTATTTTGTTTAGAAAAAATAAGGCCTCCCCCCCCCCCCCCAGCCTTCACCACTCCTGACAAAACAAACCTAGCTTGTGCAGGCAACATCCTGGTAAACCTCTTCTGCACCATCTCCAAAGCCTCCAAGTGCTTCCTATAATGGAGCAGCCAGAATTGAATGCATTACTCCAGATGCAGCCCAGCCAGGGTTTTACAAAGCAAAATCCCCATGTCTTAGCAGTAATCCATAGTACACTATAGTCCTGAAAGTGCATGGAACTGATTTTACAGCTTCAATTTTCATCCTCTTCAGCAAGTCTCCAAATAGCTGAACATAGTTTTAACAGTGGACTTTGGAAGAGAAGGGAAATAAGACTAGGTTAAATTATGAAGGTCAAATATCATGTGATTTATCCCTATTCAATTAAGGGGATTCACAGTTTTAGGAATTTACTAATAAATAATGCAAGTTAAATGTTCTTTTATGCTTTAAGTTCTGTGTGCTCTGTTTGAGATGGTCTCCCATCTGGACAGTCCGGTTGATGCAGTTGTGACAACTCACCACCAGAGGGCGGCTATTGTTCTTCCTTGGTCAAAATGCCACCATCAGATAGCCAGTTCTGTTGCCTGATTGAGGTTGACTTTGCATCAAGAGCTGATGTACAGGTGTCATCTTCCAATCTGGATTGGCTGCAGCGGCTATCCCTTTCTAGTGGTGGGTATTATAAAAGCAGGCTCTCTTGTGTAGAACATGCCTTCTCATTCCAAATCAAATATCAATTGGTGCAGAAAATTGTGAGGGGGAATTGAGAAGAAAATTTACCCAAAGGGTTGAAGGCGTAAACCTACCGACCTTTAACAATATCTGTATGAAAATTTGATGTGTAGCAGTGTACAGTGGACCAATGGTAGTGATTTTGAGCACCAGAAGATTTCTATATTTGGCTATCATGAAAAAGAGGGGCCAAATTGCTTCCTCCAATGTTGTTTCTCTTTTCTTTCTCCTCTCTCTACGCCATAACCACTGCATCTTCTCCTCTTCAAATGTTTAGTTGGTCTCTCTGTAAATATTCCATGGTGTCTGGCTCAGTTTCTCTCTCAGATAAAGCATTTTAGGTTCTGAAGCTGGTGAAATCACAGAATGTGTAGCATTGAATCAATCACAGAAATGGGTAGCAATCTTCATTTCAATGAGTCAAAGCCATCCAGTGCAGGTAAAATATTCCCATATCCATTTAACATTTTTTTTGCCAAAGACTAATTTTACTTTCACTCTATGCAAAGAATGATCAGAACTTCTTCTCTGCCGAGTTAATTTCAAATTCCAACAAGTACTTGAATTTCCATATTGTCTCTCATATCTATGGGATGTCAAAGTGCATCATCATCATCATCATCAGGTGCCATGCCCAGTTTGAGCTTTGACTGCCATGGCCCACACACTCCTGTTTCGGGTCAAGTGAATCAATTCATTGGTATTCATTTCCAGTTCTCTGGCTGCTGTCTCCATCATCATTTGTCTTTGCCTTCCTCTTGCTTTCTTCCCTTCAATCTTTCCCATAATTACCGTGCATTCTAACTCCTCTTTCCTAATCACACGCCCAATGAAGTTACGTTGCCTTTTCGTGATCTCATCCATTATTTCTCTTTTTGTTTTTGCTCTGTTCATGACATCCTCGTTAGATAATCGTTTCGTCCATGATATTCTTTGTATCCTCCTCAAAAACTACATCTCTGCTGCTTCAATTTGTTTCCTCATGTTACTAGATATTGTTCAACATTCTGAGCCATATAACATAACTGGATAAACATAACATTTCAGTACCCTGAGGCAGGTTGTCATGCCTAGTTTAGTATTGGTCAATATACTCTTCATTCTCGTAAAGGTGTCTTTTGCCATCCCTATTCTTCTTTTGATGTCCATGTTTCACCTGCCATCTGATCTCACCCAGCTTCCTAAGTAGCAAAAGTTACTATTTGTAACTTGTTTTATGTCTTCCCTGTTTATTCTCATCCTGTAGATAGGATTCTCCTTCTTTTTGGGTATCACCATACATTCTGTCTTTTTGCAATTGATAGATAGACCCATTTCTGCACTTTCTTCAACAACTATATCAATTAAGTTTTGTAGTTCTTCCTCCGTGCTTGCAATTAACACGATGTCATCTGCATATCTGAAATTATTTCGCCACTGACTTTGATTTCCAAGATGTCTCTTATTTTTTGTAATATTGTTTCACTGTACACATTAAATAAATCGGGGAGAAAACACACCCTTGTCTAAGTGCATCACATTGAAGAAAGCTTAGCCACATTTTCTTCAATGTTAGGTCTGATGGCAAATATTCATAAATGATAAATATTTAAATAACAATGATGTGACAAATAGATTATTTTATCCAGGACACTAGAAGAGTTAGCCTGGATGCTACAGAGAACTTGTCTCATCTTCTTCCAGTGCATGCCATGAGATTTTTCATTTTTGTCCGAGGCACAACATGATCTTGGTTTAATGACATTTAAAGAGTGGATACTGTGGGTGGTGGGTGGAGATGCGTCTCTTCTAAAGGAGGTGAAAGGCACTCCTTCCTCCATTAGCCTGCAGGACACCCTTGGGCAAGGTGTAGCACCTGTTTAGCCCCCGATCAGGGTCACATGAAGCCATATGAGCAGCCGGTGCACATCACAAGTCCTGGTTATGCGACCACTGATACCAAGCAGACAATCTCTGAAGAGTATTGATAATGGCTGGGGTCACCCGTCTTGTAAAGACACTGCCCAGAAGGCGGCAATGGCAAACTATTTCTACAGAATGATTTGGCAAGCACAATCATGGTCAAAGGACGATGATCACCTACGTCATATGACACAGCTCTTAATGATGAAAGAGAACATTTCCAAAAGTGAAAATTTCCTCAGTACAATGTGCTCAGGTTCCTGGAGAAAGCTATATCTACCTCACCGTAGGTTAGAGTACTTTCCGCTGAAACAAAGATAGCATCTCTACTGCAAAATGAACCTTGCAATTATTAACAGTTACAACACAGGGAACAAGTAGTTACCTGCACACCCACAACTTAATGCTCACTATCCTTCTGTTTTTACTAGTTGAAAAGATATGGGAGATACCAATATGAGAGTGTGGAGCACCAAGGTAGTAAAGCAGTTAGTGTGACACTATTACAGCTCAGTGCGTTCTGGAGTTTGGAGTTCAATTCCTATGCTTTTCTGTAAGGAGTTTGTATGTCCTCCCTGTGGAATGCGTGGGTTTTCCCCAGGTGCTCTGGTTTCTTCCCACATTCCAAAGATATACTGGTTAGTAGGTTAAATGGTCATTGTAAATTGTCCTGTGATTAGGTAAGGGTTAATAGGGTTTGTCGGTGTTTCCTAGGGCAGCGTGGCTCAAAGGCCCTGCTTCTTGCTGTATCACTAAAATAAACTAGAATAGATACACGTTGGAAGGGCAAACAAGGCTATGAGACACTTGATTATGATATAACATTGACAGTAGTGTAGTAGTTATCACAAAGCTTTATAGTACAAGCATTCAGGGTTCAATTCCTGACTGTAAGGAGTTTGTACGTTCTTCCCGTGACTGCATGGGTTTCCTCCCACAGTCTGAAGACGTACCAGTAGGTAGGTTGGTAGCTCAATAAGTATAACTTTCTGGATACCACCTAATTAATAACGCATTCCCAGAACAATTTAATAATGGTATTACATAATGAGAACAAAAACTCGACTTCATGACAGCTCAGAAGAAATTACAGGAATCAATTAGCTATCCTCTGAAGTTTGAAATTCTGGCAGATGTGAACTAATGCACACAAGGTGGGGCTTACCACTGACTTTGGTCAAACAGCAGATGACAGGGTATTATTGTTATGATGGTGAAAATGGGGTTGGTTATTTACTTATTGAGATACAGCTAGTCTCATCATGGGACAATTTAACCTACCAACCAGTACATCTTTGGACTGTGGGAGGAAACCAGAGCACCCGGAGGAAACCCACGCAGTCACGGGGAGAACATACAAACTCCTTAAAGGTGGGAATTGAACCCCGGTTGCTCGTATTATAAAGCCTTGTGCTAACCACTGCTATTGTAAACAATGTGTGATGAAATTTCACAAAGGTCATTTGAGAATTTGTTTTTTACATTATTGTCAGTACCAGTAAAAGCCAATCAGTCCCTTTAATGAACTGTTGGGGGTTTTATTTATTCCCCCTTACAATATGAAAACTACCAGACTTTCCTAATTTGAAGTTGATTCTGGTTTCACCACTGCTGTAATAGCCAAGAGAAGAGAACTTACTGGGCAGCTCCTCAAATATAATGGGGAGGGGGCAATGAGCAGGTGTTAACAAATCTCTTTTCATCACCTGCCTATCAGCTCCCCCTGGTACCACTCCTCCTTCCCTTTTTCCCAGGGTCCACTCCCTCTGTCAGGTTCCTCCTTCTCCAGCCCTTTGCCTTTTCCACTTGGCACCTCTCAGCTTCTTCCTCCGTTCCTCCTCTCCCCACCCACCCGGCTTCACCTCTCACCTTCCCTCTTGTCCTTCTCCCCCTTCCCTCCACCTTCGTATCCAGCCTTCTTCTCCCTGCCTTTCCAGTCCCAACGAAGGGTCTCGGCCCAGACCGTCTACTTATTCCTCTCTATAGATGCTGCCTGACTTGCCGAATTCCTCCAGCGTTTTGTATGTCTCACAAGTGACGGTTAGCTCCTGAAAACATTATTTATACACGAGGGAAAATATCCCTACAAGCAAAGTAAAGGTTATTCATCAACACTGGAGATCCAGATTCATTTAATACCAACATCAGAGGAGGGTATTGTTCTGGCAAATTCCCTGTGTTCAATAAACCTCCATTTCTGACAAACATTTTTACCTTGTTCTGAACAGCTTTCAATAAACCATCAACAATATCCAACCAGCCTCTATGAAAACCTCAGGTAATTACACACAGTGCTGAAGAAAAGTGTTCTAGTGTCTTTACTGATGGGGTATGATTACAGTACAAGTTTCTAAAACGATGAAGAAACTTAGCAATTGAAATTGCAATCAAATGAAACTGGAACATAGAACGGGAATAATTGTAACTAGGTACTTATCTACTTAATTAGTACACTTGTAACCAAGTATGTATTAACTTGTATATCAATTACCAAGTGTGCATTAGTTCACATGTGCCAGAATTTGAAACTTGAGAGGATTGCTAATTGATTTCTGGAATTACTTGTGAGCTGATATTAAGTCGAGTTTTTGATCACATTATATAATAATACCGTCATCAAATAGTTCTTGGAATGCGTTATCAGAGCACAATAATCACCAAGAACAGATTCAAATAACCTGTTATAGAAGCTATGGGGTAGAGACGGCTTGCTTACAGGGTCTCAAAGTTTCTGAGGTGACCAAATATCAATAACTGTTGCGCTTCTCTTCCTGACCAACTTAACGTATTCTACGCAAGATTCGAACAGAAGAGGAGCGTCCCGCTCCCTCCGGATGAACCGGACCTGGTGGCATCGAGATTCATCGTCACCAAGGAGGACGTTAGAAGGGCCTTCCTGAAGATAAATCCAAGGAAGGCGACGAGCCCAGGTGGCGTCCCGGGACGGGTTCTCCGGGCCTGTGCAAGCGAGCTAGCTGGAGTGTTTGCTGACATCTTCTACTGCTCCTTGCTTCAGTCTAAGATTCCCTCGTGTTTTAAGAAGGCAAAGATAATCCCGGTGCCGAAGAAGAGCAAGGTGGCATGCCTGAATGACTATCGACCTGTGGCTCTGACATCAATTGCTATGAAGTGCTTCGAGCGATTGGTTATGGCACACATCAACCACAGCCTACCGGTCAACCTCGACGCTTTGCATTCACCTACCGGAGCAACAGGTCAATGGCAGATGCCATCTCTCTGGCCCTACATTCCTCCTTAGAACTCCTGGAGAATAAAGACGCATATATAAGGCTCCTTTTCATTGACAACAGCTCTGCCTTTAATACCATCATTCCAAATAAACTGATTCCTAAGCTCCAGAACCTGGGCCTTAGCACTCAGATCTGCAGCTGGATCTTCAACTTACTTTCAGACAGGACCCAGGCTGTAAAAATAGGGGACAAGCTCTCCTCTACAATCACTCTGAGCACCGGTGCCCCACAAGGCTGTGTACTCAGCCCCCTGCTGTACTCATTGTAACCCATGATTGTGTAGCCAAGTTTCCATCGAACTCAATATATAAGTTTGCTGATGATGCCACAATTGTAAGCCGTATCTCGGGTAATGATGAGTTTGAGCACAGAGAGGAAATTAAGAACCTGGTGGCATGGTGTGAAGACAATAACCTATCCCTCAACGTCAGCAAGACGAAGGAATTGGTTGTCGACTTCAGAAGGAGTAGAGGACCGCACGATCCAATTTACATCGGTGGTGCGCAAGTGGAACAGGTCAAAAGTTTTAAGTTCCTCGGGGTCAATATCACAAATGACCTGACTTAGTCCAATCAAGCAGAGTCCACTGCCAAGAAGACCCACCAGCGCCTTTACTTCCTGAGAAAACTAAAGAAATTTGGCCTGTCCCCTAAAACCCTCACTAATTTTCATATATGCACCGTAGAAAGCATTCTTCCAGGGTGCATCACAACCTGGTGTGGAAGTTTTCCTGTCCAAGACCGGAAGAAGCTGCAGAAGATCGTGAACACAGCCCAGCACATCACACAAACCAATCTTCCGTCCTTGGACTCACTTTACACCGCAGGCTGTCGGAGCAGTGCTGCCAGGATAATCAAGGACACGACCCACCCAGCCAACAGACTTTTCGTCCCTCTTCCCTCCGGGAGAATGATCAGGAGCTTGAAGACTCGTATGGCCAGATTTGGGAACAGCTTCTTTCCAACTGTGATAAGACTGCTGAACGGATCCTGACCCGGATCTGGGCCGTACCCTCCAAATATCCGGACCTGCCTCTCGGTTTCTTTTTGCACTACCTTACTTTCCCTTTTCTATTTTATATTTATGATTTATAATTTAAATTTTTAATACTTACTATCGATTTGTAATCCAGGGAGCGGGAAGCACAGAATCAAATATCGCTGTGATGATTGTACGTTCTAGTATCAATTGTTTGGTGACAAAGTATAAATATGAGTGCTATTCGACATTCCCAATCTTTGGCACTGATGGCCTTGGCGTTGGTGTGTGGGTTGTCGAGAATGTTTGTGCAGTCTTTCGCGCCATCGTGGGCACTGGGCGCTCAGTTGCTGCCCAGACTCGTTTCCACTAGTTTTGTGCCAACATGCAAGGAGTTCGGGGGGATGAACTATCAAGGCGGTTTTGAAATCACCTCTGATGGGCCATTTCCGCTTGCCAGGAGCTCAGCAATACACACACGACATAACTAATCATGATGGGAATTACTGGATCGAAACACACCGCCTGATTCCTGGCTGTGAGAAATAGCGAACACGTATCACCCTGCGCCGATGTCCCTAGCGCTCTCTGGCCCTCGCTCCCTCTCCGTGGGAAGGGCTGTGGGGCAGAGAGGAAAATCAGCGCCCCCCCCCCCATAAGCGAAAATTGGCGAAAGTTTAACGACTTAGACGTGAAAAGTTGAAATAAAAAACACATTCTCCCCAAGCCCGCCCTTTGTTTTTGTGATTTGCCAAGTATTTCGTTGGCTATATTGTCTTTAGCCTCCCGAGGGTGTCGGATCTCCCACCCGTCGCATCCGTTGCATGTTCGAAGAAAATTTTATTGGTCATGAATAAGAAGATTGCACCGTCAATCTTAATACAGGCTGTGGAGTCGTACTTTGCCGCTGCCCCGGGTAAAGCCAATACGAAAATATGAACAAGCGTGAAATCCGGCAAGTTCGTCAAGGGGCGAATCTTCCACCGACAAGAAAGGACGAGATTAAAACTAAAAAGACCCAACAGCTTCACTTTATCCATATTTTACTGAACAAAAATTGGAGCTGCTACTTTGAACAATAAATTTGCTGAAAATAATTAACTATAGCCACATCAGTTTGACCATGTATGCTTCTCGCAATGAAACAATTTTAAATAAAGTTTCCGTACTTTAAATAAATACGTTTAATTTAAATAAAACATTTTAAATTTAAATAATACGTAAGTTTAAATAAGTGTTTTAGTTAAAATTATTTATTGAAGTAAAATGTGTTTCTTTAAAATTATGGAACATATTAAGGGAAATGAGCATGATTAAGGTTTTCACCTTTCCTTACACCCCGGGATTTACCTAATGTTCCCGCCCGTTTTCCGTTCCAGATTTTGAATCTGCACGGGGTCTATCTCTGTTATCGAAATCCGTGTGAATAGAAGTGTCCATTGTTTTGGTTTGATCGAATTTAAACCGCGTATCGCGACGGTGCGATGATGTGAAAGGTTCACGGAAAATCCATCCTTGACCCGCCTCGTAGAGAGAAAAAAAAATCATTTCAAGGTCCTTAAATTAAAATCAATTCGACCCATTATGTTTTAATACCGTGCCTGCATTTTGTTTAGAGTGTCTCAGGAACGAGCCGGTCACATTAACAGAAAGAGTAGCGGTCACCTTTTAAAAGTTCATTAAACTCTGTTACTTTCAAAAACAAAGTATCCGCATTTCCAAGATTAAGTAAATGTGTACAAAAAAAAAAATCCTAAAACCTAAAATGCACTTATTCGTAGGTGTGTGTAGCGGAGTGGAGAATAATTCACACGGGAAAGTGCTGATGGCAGTTCTTTCCAGAAAGTTCAGTCACCATCAGGTTCCAAAAGAGGAAAACAGAGTGAGAGGGGGATTGCCCAGAATCCGGGCAGCGACGTGACTCTGGCAGGCAAAGGCCAGGCAATTTCGGTACGTTAAACAGCTGGAGGGAAAAGTCCACGGACAATCCCTGCAATTTCTACTAATAGTTTTATTCATCGATATTGTCCGATTCTCAGTCACTTTCTGGCTCCGGCATCTTCTCGTTTTCTCTTCCAGCTCCCCCTCGTTTCCAACAACCAGAGTGGCTGCAAAGTAGACTTTGTAGAGTAGAGTGGCTGTAACGCCTTGTAAAGGACGCACCTGACTTTTGAACAGATTTTTTTTCGTTAAACACAATTTTAATTTCACTCCCTTTTGAGAGTAATTGATTACATTTTTTTCCCTGACCACTTAACTACTACACACTTCCAACGCGTAAAGACTGCAGTCTGGTATTTGCGTTCTGACTGTATAATCTCCTGATGTTTCTATAGTACTGGACAAATGAGGTGATTTCTTGAAGGGCAGCCTCGACCACGGGGTAACAACACATGCAATGTCAGCAGGACACTGGGGAGAACGGCCCTGCAAAATCATTACTTTGGATCTCTCCCTTCCAGGTGGATGAAAGTTCATCTTAGGAATTTCATTAATAAGATGGTTTAGTACTCCCTGAGTACAATGGGCATAGCACATGCTAGTCTCAGTGTTTTATCCATCTTTGAAATCTGAGCTGAGACCAAGTTCAAATAACACTGGATAACAAAGATTTTGCTTCCTAAATACTTTTGGGTCTATCTTAGGATTTGGGGCTGCTGATCACGAAAATCACCATGAAATTTCCCTATCACACAACATTTTGTTTTGAAATCACCTATGTTTGTTATTTCAATTCATAATTCAAATCAGAATAACGGATGCCAAGATTTAGGAAGGCATTTTTGTTGGTCCACAAACCAAACAGGTCATCAATAAAAGGCAATTCGAAGAATCTCTGGTGCAGGCAGAGAAAATCACACTGAAGACACTCAAGGATGTTGCTGAAAATTTTCTTGGCAACTACTGAGCACAATAGGTTGATAACATGATTTAAACATGGAAACCATGAACTGCAGTATGCAACAAAAGATTCGTTTTCTGCATTCCCAGCCAGACTTCTTCCCTGCCAGTCTTGGCGCTGTCAGTGATGAGCATGGTGAAAGATTTAACCAGGACTTTGTGGTCATGGAGAAACGGTATCAGGGCAACTGGCTGATTTCTGTTGGACACTGAGTACAAACAAACATCATCAATGAAACATTTTTAGCTTAGTTGAACTATTACAAAGCATCAGCTCTGTTATGCAATTAAATTCATTATATTCAATAAAAGTTACTTTCTCGTTTCTCAAAATTCCCAAGTGATACAAATAGTCTAAATTATAATTGTGTTCAGCTTCCAGCAGTTTATCATAAATATAAAAAAAATTCTGAGCAAGCAACACTTTTGAAAACATCCGTTGTCCAGTGCAATAGGTTCAGTTTTAACCTTTACCTTGGGAAGACTGAGGCAGGAAGCAGGCAGGGGAAGTGCAATCCCTGCCAGTCCCATGGCTCGTCTTTCAAACATTGAATTTACTGATGCCAAAGTGATGCTTATCTATGGGATATACATTTTGGCTCATTGCAGCTTCCTCAGTCAGCAAATAAAACAGATATATCTTCAAGATCTTCAAGCAGATGGGATTCATCAGCCGTGGTTGGCAGCTCATCTAGGAGAAGGAAAATTCTGATCTCAAACCTCCGTTGAAAAGTGCCTATACCCACAAATGGGGAAGGCTTCAGGAGTAAAACCCAAGGAAAAATCAGGAACTGCAGTTCCTAAGGCAGTCCTGGGTTGAGTTCAATGCTGACTGGCAACTCCTGCCACATTGCTGGTGCCAAACTGTATCAGTCTCTACCATTACTTTGGTTTCGTCAGAAATATTGGGAGGGGGAGCTTGCTACATGTATAACAGCCTGCTCTCCATATTGTACTGCCCAGGCTTGCGTATCTAGGCAGTTAAGACATGATTGTCCCTGACCAATGGAGGACTCAGAATTTTCAAGTTCACGTTTAATTATCAATCAACCAGACATGAATATAGGCAAAGAAAGCAGCATTTCTCTGGGCCAAGGTAAAAAGCACGTTACCAACAGTACACAGCACACTGCAAATAGCACATATGGTTATGATTTCAGAAAAACATACTGTCACAAAGAAAAAAAAATTACAGCTCAAGAGCCTGATCTCCATGACTGTATATTAAATTATTTAGCTCATTTCTAACTTTACGTTGTGATGTTTGAGGTAAAATTTGTAACATTAAAACAGGAAGGATGGAAGTAAGAATAAGTTGTAATTCGAGGGTGCAGAAGCAATCAATGATTTAAATTGAAAACGAATAGGAAAGAACAAACCCAGATATCTGAAGGCTTTAAGGAGAAACTAGAGAAAGATAAGGGGAAAAGAAATGAAAGGAACTGCTCCTAGGGTGAAGTGAAGTAGTGTGTGTGGAATTTTGTTGGATCATAGAACATTACAGCACAATACAGGCCCTATGGCCCACAATGTTGTGCTGACCTTTTAACCCATTGCAAGATCAATTTAACTCTTCCCTCCACAACAGTGCTTATTTTTGTTCTGTAAATTCTTTGCCTACAGGAATCCGCATTTTCAGATACCGTTTTGCTAGGTATTTCAAACCTGCGTCTTCAGATCTAATCTGGTAATGTTGAGCCATACATGGAGATTACTTATGCAAGGTAAATGACACGGTAACATTTTGATTTGATGTATACAATCTCTTGGCGTCAATACAGCGTGGCGGTTAGCATAGCTAATACAGCTCGGGGCATCAGTGTTCGGAGTTCAATTCACAGAAGATATAACACCTTGTGCTTTTGTACTCTCCAGGGGTTAAAAGTCGTTTCTCCAGAACCAGCGACTCATTTGGAGTCCTTCCAATCTAGTGTATTGTAACTGGTCGCCTCCCTATTTACTTAGCTTTATTTATTTAGCCTTGGGTGGCAGGTATAGATCAATCTCTAACAAAGGAGGGGCAAGACGCAGCTTTCCTCCACTGGCCTACAGGTCACCCTGGGGCAAAATGTAGCACCTGGTTAGCAACACCCCCCCCAACCCCCAATCATGGTCACATGAAGTCATGGAAACAGGTGGTGGATGGTCGTATGAGCAGCTGGGGCATATCACAAGTCCTGGTTATGCGACCGCTGATGCCAGGCAGACAGTCTCTGAAGAGTATTGATAATGGCTGGGGTCACCCGTCTTATAAAGCCACTGCCCAGAAGGTAATGGCAAACCAGTTCTGTACAAAATATTGCCAAGAACAATCATGGTCATGGAAAGACCATGCTCGCCTACGTCAAATGACACGGCAGATAATGAATGAAGGAGCCTAATCCTGTGACAATTTACAACGACCGATGACCCTACTAACTGGTACGTCTTTGAACTGCGGGAGGAAAGCGGAACACCCGGAGGAAACCCACACATTCCCCAGGGACATACAGACTGGAGAAACCAAACACATCAATGGATCACCTTGTGCCACATAAACAGTAGTAAATGACAGAAACGCTCAGCAGGTCAGGCAGAGTCTGTGGAGAGAGAGAGACACACACTCAGAGTTCACGCTTCAGGTTGAAGATGACGCAACTTTGATCTGAAATGCAAATGCTAATTTAATTTTTGATTTGAATTTAGAGATGCAGCACAGTAACAGCCCCTTACAGCCTAACAAGCCCCTGCCGCCCCAGTCCGTCCATGTGACCAATTAACCCACTAAACCATACACCTTTGGAAAGTGGGAGGAAACCGGGGCACACTGAGGAAACCCACACGGTCACAGAGAGAACATGCAAACTCTTTACAGTCAGTGGCGGGAATCGAACCCTGGGCATTGGTGCCGTGAAGCGGCGCACTAACTGCTGACTACCATGCCTACCCCGTTTTTCTTTCCACAAGGGCTGCCAGACCTGCTGAGGGCTTGCAGTATTTTCCGTGTTTATTTCAAGTTTCTGGCCTCTGCAGCTGATTTGATTTTTCACTTGCACGGCAGCTTTGTTCGCTGCCCAGGTGTTGCTGGGTTTCCAGACGCCTGTTACTTTGATTCCACTAAGACTCCGACCCGAGTGTGTGTGTGGTTCCAATAGGCCACATGCAAGCGGGAGGTACCAAACAAATCGTCCATCTGCACATGTTGCAGGCTTTAGGACTCAATATTAAGCTAACCTGACTACTTATTTGTCTCTACTCCCCTCTCAGACGGCGTCTTCCAAACTAGAACGACTGATACTGACGCAGCATCACCGCGAGTACTGTTGTACACCGTGGAGGTGACAATAGGTCCCGTCAGCTACCTATTTCTGTCCAAAGTTCAGAGTAAATTTATTATCAAAGGACGTACTGTATTGTCACCAGATACTACCCGGAGATTGTTTATTTGCAGTCATTCACGGTAGAGAATCATACTGGTCCAAAACTAATAACAAGTTTGTAAACCGCTTGTAATGAACGTGTCGCATTCTTGTTATTGGAAAGTAAACGCGAACTGTGCTTGGAATCTGCTGCAGGGGTTCTATAACTTCCTGTTATGGGCGATAACCAACTGATCACGCGAAGTTGGCTGAACGTTTACCTGAAATCGGCGGCTTGCGCGCCTGAGTCACCGCTGCTTCCACTGACGGGAGCGGGGGAGAGAACGAAATCAGCTTGTCTTCGTCGATCACACAGCCACAGTGGTCTGAGCTGTTTGTATTGGACAAGGATTCCCGTACACTCACTCACCTGTTCCAATGTAAAACTAGCCAAACACATCGAACTAACTCATCCAGGAATCCCAACTAGCCTGCAGGTTGAGGTACGCAAATCTGCGATTAGGAGAAATGACGCGATTTACTTGCTTTTACAGTTACTGTTCATGGTTATGATTAACAGTTAATGTCCATTTACTTAATTCCGTCTGCTCTATCTAAACGTAGAGTTAAATTATTGGGCTGGTTGCTGTAAAATGGAAATTTTAAAAAAAGTGATATTCCTGAATTTAGAGAACATTATTAACAACGCAGTCTTGCTAATTCTCTCTTTTAATAACAGAGAAAAAAAAATAGAAACTGTATATCTTCATGCCAATGTCCTACAAGGCGGTTGAAATTTAATCAATTATTTGGCAAATCGTTTAAAACCGGAAATCTGTAAACGGCAAATATTTGCATGATTCATGAACGAAATAAACCAAAAGTAAAAGGATATTTATTTTCAAATGTGGAAATCTGACATTAAAAAATATAAAATACCGAAAGTTTGGCAAATCTTGCAATGTTTTGGATGCGTGGGATGGGAAGTGGTCAATAATTCCGGCAAGAATTCGGTCAGACCGGGAAGTGTTACTCGAAGTTAAAAAAAAGCGTGAAAACTGACCGTTCGGCCCACTAAATCCATGCTAACCATTTACACGAATCCTACGCACACTCCATTTCATTCTCTCCACGTTGTGCCTCTCACCTACACACAAGATTTATAACCTGCATTAGTTATGTGGGAAGAAATCGGGGGCGGGGGGGGCAGCACTCACAACATCACATGGAGAATGCAGAAACCCATCTAGACATCACATGAGATCAAGAATAGTGTTATAGAAAAACACAGCTCAGAAACACGCCCTTCGGCCCATCTAGTTCGTGCCAAACCATCTAAACTGTCTACACCGGGATCATAGCCCTCCATACCCCCATCATCCATGTACCTATCCAAACTTTTCTTAAACGTTGGAATCCGAGCTCACATACACCACTTGTGCTGGGAGCTCGTTCCACACTCTCACCACATCTCTTCGTAGCCGGGTCGCTGGCGCTGTGAGATAGAAGCGTCACCCCATTTTGATATTTTGTTTTGAATTCATGGACGCTCTCCAGAAACCAATTTTATATTAAACTATCACCACTCACGCAGCCCTTGGTGGTGAACACACCGTCTCCAGTTCAAAGACATTGCGATGTAATTATACAACTGTGATTTTGGTTTCTGTCATAAGTTACCCTGTGTTCGCCGTTAAAAGCAATAGTAATTGCGGGAAAATGCTCTAGTTATTTTTGCGCGCTACTGTGTGATCTCTAAATTGTTATGTCAGTTCAGTTTTGCGTGGTGTTATTATTAAAATAGGCGTGTAATACACACAATGTGTAATTACACTGTTAAAACAGCTTACTTATAATGTCTGGGCTTGCAGTCAGTTTCTCATGTGTTTAGTCATTTCGAGGTTAACTATGAAATTTGCGTGGAAGAAATCGCAATTGATTAAAAACTATGACAAACAAAATTGAGGCCCTTTGTTGGTTGGGTCGACCATGGATGTTGTGCCCTGGCTGCCTACATATGCACAAGCCGGGGCAGTATGATGGAGAGAACAAGACATTGCCAATGCACAGGCTCGCCCTCTCCACGCAGCTGGTGAAACCGCAGGAACGGCAGAGCTTGGCACAGCGGCTTCGCAGGAGTCGCCAGTCCGCGTTGAACTCACTGTCAGGCTGCCTCAGGGATTCCAGCCCCAGTGGTCGCGAAACCAGGGCTGGTGACATACACCAGCAGCTCATAGGACCTCCCGTGACCCTGATGGGGCTCGGGGGTGGCGGCTAAGCAGGTGCTGCACCTTGCTCAGAGGTGACCTGCAGGCTAAGCGGAGGGAAGGAGGGTCTTACACCTCCTTTGGTAGGGCCGTATCTCCACCCCGTCACCTTCCAAAGATCACTAAACGTGGGTAATTGATCCATATATGGTATACAGTAGGATTCCGTAGTGGAAAAAGATATATTGGAAGCATCTAGCAGCTCAGAGAGAAACAGCGCGCAGTTTTAGGCTGACAGAAACATTTCCAGCAGGAAATATCTCTCTGATTGCTCAGTAGCTCTTGTAAATCAGAGTAATTTTTAATGGGCCGGACACTTTGATAATTTTATTTTAGTGACGTTATCTTTTTATTTGGGGAAACAGTGTGGAATAGACCCTTTCGGCCCCTCGAGCAGCGTCACCCAGCTACCCCCAACAACTCTGATTTAACCCTACCCAATCACAGGACAATTCACGATGACCAGTTAACCGTCCTTGGACTGTGCGAGGAAATCAGAGGACCAGGAAAAACCCACGCACCCCGGGGGGGGGGGGGGGGGGAACGTACAAACTCCTGACTGAAGACTCGGGGATTGAACTCCGAACCCTGAAGCCCTGAGTTGTAATAGCGTTGTGCTAACCACTGAGCCACCGCGGTGCCATGATCTCTCATACCCATCTCTAAATTTGGTAATAAATCCTAATTGCTGTGGTTTAATTCAGTTTGGCTGTGATGACAATATTGAATTTAATCTGCATTGATTACAAAATTTTATTTTGATAATTCTTCACTATGGCCCTGGGCTCTGCTTGAGCATTGTAAGAATGAAAATAGTGGCAAGGACCTTTGGATGGATCAGTAAGTGGTAAATCAGTGGGGAAAAAAACGAGTTTGTGCAGGACTGGTACAGGGGACTGTAATCAAAGTGTTTAGAATGTGAAAACAGTCATTGCAGTGAGTAACACAGATGCATTTAAAGACAAATAAATACTTGGGACAATTTGCTTGTAACTGTTAGCAATCCTGGGCAGATCAGTTAGAGTTCTTTTAAAACATAGGATCTGCACCCATTCAGTGTTTTATTTAGCAACTGTGCTTTAAGAATATTATTAGGCAATGTGTTTTTGAGAGTGGATATTGTGATAAGTAGTTGCTCAATGCACACAAAGTGCTGGAGGAGTCCAGCAGGTCAGGCGGTATCTATGGAAACAGTTGATTTTTTAGGCTGAGAACATTCGCTGGGATGGTCCGAGATTTCCCGCACCTGTAAAAATCTCTTGTGTGCTGCTGAGGCCGAGGCACATCCGAGGATGCGCTGGGACACGGCATCAGTGATGTAGCCTGGGGTCATCGGGTGTTTCGGGTCTTTCAACGTCAGACACACTCGCCCAGGCGACCCAGCCAGGGTTGATCGGACCCCATTTTGTGTCCCAGCAGCACTGGACCACAGGTCACATCTCTTGATCCATAGCCATCTGAAGGCTCACTCAGCAGCTTCTGTGACAGTCCTGATGGCTCTTTTCTTTGCAGCCCCCTAATGCCAAGGAGAGAGCAGGTTCTGCAGAACAAGCAGCCAGTAAAACCCCTCCCATTGTTCCCTCCACCCCTGTCTCTGGCATTACTCTACTAGCTCCTGGTATTTGGCTTTCTTACGCTCAAATGCCTCCTCAATCCGTCTTCTGAATGAGCTGTCAGTTCTACCATGACCACCTGCTTCAATGTTTCTAACAGAATGACCATGTTAGGCCTCAGGGATGATGATGCAATGAAGTCAGGGAACTTTAATTAGAATACTGCCTGCTATCCTGACTCTAAATGTTCATAGTGCCTTCCTTGACTGCAGGACAACACAAATTCTTTTATCGTTACGATGGTACATCCCACTCTTGTTGTACAGGAATCAATTCATGCACAGTAAGTTCCCACAAGTCATTTTTCATAATGACCAAAGGGTGCATTTTTGGTGCTCTTTTTGCGGGCATATTTCTTGATCCAGATATCTGCCAAAAGCAGAACTTCCTGGTGGCCGGACATTCTCGGTTGCAGGAGTACGTGCTGAGGGACGCACTGAAACTTGGTGCAGCCACCGCAAGGGCCCGGTGGGGAAGGACCACAGTACAAGTTTCTCCACCCGTGGGAGTGGGAGGGGTCGGAAGGCGGGGGAGTATACCCCTCAACAATGATATGCTAAGCTGAACTACTGGAGTGCCACGTGGGTGGCTATAAATACGGATATGTACCGTATATAATGGAAACGTTATGTAAAGGATGAAAAGTTATTGAATGGTTTATTGTTTATATTTATTTTTGAATAAAGTATATTCTGAAATAAAAAAAAAATTTTCATTCTGGTTCCCATTCCAACATGTTGGTCCATGGCCTGCTGTTGTGCCAGGATCAGGCCACCCTCAGGGTGAAGGAGCTGCACCTTATATTCTATCTGGGTAGCCTCCAACCCGATGGCACGAATGTCAATTTCTCAAACTTCTGGTAAAAAAATTATTCCCTCTCCCTCCCCTGTGATCTCTTGCATCTTCTCACCTGCCTAGCACCTCCACCTGGGTCTCCTCCTCCTCCCTTTTCTTCATGGTCTACTCTCCTCTCATATCAGGTTCCCTCTTCTCCAGCCCTTTACCTTTCCCACCCACCTGACTTCACCTATCATCTTCCAGCTAGTCCTCCTACTCCTTCCCCAGTCCTTTTATTCTGGCATCTTTCTCCTTCCTTTTCAGTCCTGAAGAAGGGTCTCAGCCTGAAATGTTGACTGTTTATTCCTTTCCATAGATGCTACCTGACCTGCAGAGTTCCTCCAGCATTTTGTGTGTGTTGTTACTGGGGATAATTCCTGTTTTCATCATTAACATAAGCTCGTTTACATCTGTGGGCGAGTAATCGTGGCATCTGCGTCAAGCAAAGTGTTGCCAGCTCAGTTGCGACTTACTGTAGTTTTAACCTCATCACCCAGAAAGATATGTTCAAACTTCTGAAGTGGGAATTGACACCAAGGCTCAGAGATGTAAATTACTGCATAGAGCTCAAATAAAGCAAAATTTAATTTTTATTTGTTAAAAGATGCAACTACTCATTTCCAAAGTCGCATTTGATTTGAGCTTTGGCAGATTTTGTAGTTATATGGATTGTCAATCAGGCTTGGCTGTTCTTAACTTTCTTATTTGTGTCTTGGATGATTGAAGTGAGCAATGATAAAACACACCAGATTCTGCAGATGCTGGAAATCCAGAGCAACACACACACAAAATGCTGGAGGAACTCAGGCAACATCTGTGCAAAGAAATGAAGATCGGACGTCTCGTGCCAAGACCCGTCATCAGGACTCAGCTTGACCTGATGAAAGGTCTCGGTCTGAAATGCCAACTGTTGATTCATTTCCATGGATGCTGACTGACCTGCTGAGTTCCTCCAGCTTTTTGTGCATGTTAGAAACGAGCAATGGAACAGCTTATAATGAATTTCTTGTAACTATGGACACCAGATCATCAAGGAATTCAAGGATGAGAAAACAATAGTATACGTGAACTTCTGATTCATCATGTCAGTTATTATTATACTAAAGATACAGAGAATAGTAGACAAGAAAGAACAGAATTAGGGGGGAGTATGAAGTGAAACAGGGGACCAAAATGCAATGGTTTGTTTTGTGCTAACACTCAAGATGAAACTATAGTAGAATTGTGGAATTTCACAGAACAGAAAGTGGCTTCGCTGAATGAGTTATATGTTCTTCTGACCTTTACCCTTTTGACTCAGTACTGCTGCTCAGTGAGACTTCTGCACTTATAGCTATTCCTTTTCCCACACCTTATCAAATTTTTCTCTCAAATATCACTTCTCTTTTAAAACTTCCATAAATTTTGCCCCCATAGTTATTTCTGGTACAGCTTCCCATACATCAGAAGCCTCCTGTGTTTAACAAAAAACTCCCCAAACTCTTCCTTTTTTTTTGATGAAGTGTCGTTATTGAATCATCAACAAGCTTCTCTTGTTTCCTGTCCCAAATCCACTATCTCTTTTTGCTTACTTGTGATAATCTTAAATGCAGCTGTGGGTATCAGCAGCCTATGATGACCAGAATGAGAAAATTAATAGACCAAGTGGCAAGACTGGCAGCTAATTTGCTGTCATCTATTTCTAATTTACCCTTGCCCTCTCACTTCTCCTCATGACTGAAGTCTTGAGCTTCCAATATTCTCCTTAATGTCCTGAAGGAGGATCTTGGCTCAAACCATCTATTCATTTCCATATTTGCTGCCCGATCTGCTGAGTTCCTCCAGCATTTTGTGTGTGAAGCATTGGATTTCCAGCTTCTGCAGTCTTTCTCATGTTTATTCTTGCAAATCTCTTTTGCATCTTTGTGGCCTTTGCAGACAACCTAAACAGAGAATGTAGAACACAGGACAGGAATGGACCTTTTGGCTCCCAAAGTCGCAGAGTCATTGACTGCTACCGCCTGGTGACCGCCCCTCCAACCCAACCATGCCCATTTAAGCAAATCCCATTTACTCACACCTTGACCTTTTCTCTATAAACCTTTCCTATCTGTTTTACCTGCCCAAATGACTTTTAAATGTTATTATTGTACCTGCTTCAACTACTTCCTGTGTGTGAAGAAGTTGCCCTTTTAAAGTTTTCACCTTTCATTTTAAACTATGCCCTTTAGATTTTGATTCCTTTTCCCTGGGTAAAAGACTACACCGCTAATGATTTAATGTACTTTCATCCTTCAGTTTCCTACACTCCAGGCAATAAAGTCCTTGCCTGCGCAACCTTCCCCTATAATTTGGGCTGACAAGTCCAGGCAAGATTATCCTAAATATTCTTTGCACTCTTTCCAGCTTAATGACATCTTTTCTAAAATTAGATAACCAAAACTGTAACAGGCTCTGTTATGAAGCGACAAAGTGGGACTGCCTCGTTGACCACCTCTGTACCATCTGCCACAAGCGGGACTTCCTGATGGCCAAACATTTTAATTCCAATGCCCATTCCGACATGTTGGTCCATCTCCTCCTTTTGTGCCAAGATGAGGCCACCCACAGAGTGGAGGAGCAACACCTTAAGGTCCATTTGGGCAGCCTCTAACCTGATGGCATGAATATCGAGTTCTCCTTCCAGTAAACAAATTCCACACCCCATTCCCCACTCTGACCTTTTACCTCTTCTTACCTGTCTAACACCTCTCCCTGGGTCCCCTCCTCCTTCCCTTTCTCCTATGGTCCACTCTCTTCTCCTATCAGATTCCTTCTTCTCCACCCATTACCTTTCAGCAAGCCCCCTTCATCTGCCCCACCTTTTCATTCTGGAATCTTCCCCCTTCCTTTTCAGTCTTAAAGAAGGGTCTCAGCCTGAAACATCGACGGTTTATTCATTTCCATAGATGCTGCCTAACCTGCTAAGTTCAATAGACAATAGGTACAGGAGTAGGCCATTCGGCCCTTTGAGCCAGCACCACCATTCACTGTGATCATGGCTGATCATCCACAGTCAGTATCCAGTTCCTGCCTTATCCCCATAACCTCTGATTCCACTATCTTTAAGAGCTCTATCCATCTCTTTCTTGAAAGCATCCAGAGACTTGGCCTCTACAGCCTTCTGGGGCAGAGCATTCCATATATCCACCACTCTCTGGGTGAAAGAAGCTTTTCCTCAACTCCGTTCTAAATGGCCTACCCCTTATTCTTAAACTGTGGCCTCTGGTTCTGGACTCGCCCATCAGCGGGAACATGCTTCCTGCCTGCAGCATGTCCAATCCCTTAATAATCTTATATGTTTCAATAAGATCCCCTCTCAGCCTTCTAAATTCCAGAGTATACAAGCCCAGTGGCTCCAATCTTTCGACATACGACAGTCCCGCCATCCCGGGAATTAACCTTGTGAACCTACGCTGCACTCCCTCAATAGCAAGAATGTCCTTCCTCAAATTTGGAGACCAAAACTGCACGCAGTACTCCAGGTGTGGTCTCACCAGGGCCCTGCACAGCTGCAGAAGGAACTCTTTGCTCTTATACTCAATTCCCCTTTTTATGAAGGCCAGCATGCCATTAGCTTTTTGCACTGCCTGCTGTACTTGCATGCTTGCTTTCAGTGACTGATGTACAAGAACACCTAGATCTTGTTGTGCTTCCCCTTTTCCTAACTTGACTCCATTTAGATAATAATCTGCCTTCCTGTTCTTACCACCAAGGTGGATAATCTCACATTTATCCATATTAAACTGCATCTGCCATGCATCTGCCCACTCACCCAGCCTGTCCAAGTCACCCTGCATTCTCATAACATCCTCCTCACATTTCACACTGCCTCCCAGCTTTGTGTCATCGGCAAATTTGCTAATGTTACTTTTAATTCCCTCATCTAAATCATTAATATATATTGTAAACAGCTGCGGTCCCAGCACTGAACCCTGTGGTACCCCACTGGTCACCGCCTGCCATTCCGAAAGGGACCCATTAATCGCTATTCTTTGTTTTCTGTCAGCGAGCCAATTTTCAATCTATGTCAGTACTCTGCCCCCAATACCATGTGCCCTAATTTTGCCCACTAATCTCCTATGTGGGACTTTATCAAAGGCTTTCTGAAAGTCCAGGTACACTACATCCACTGGCTCTCCCTTGACCATTTTCATAATTACATCCTCAAAAAATTCCAGAAGATTAGTCAAGCATGATTTCCCCTTCGTAAATCCATGCTGACTCGGACCAATCCTGTTACTACTATCCAGATGTATCGTAATTTCGTCTCTTATAATTGACTCCAGCATCTTTCCCACCACCGACGTCAGGCTAACCGGTCTATAATTCCCTGTCTTCTCTCTTCCTCCCTTCTTGAAGAGAGAGACAACATTAGCCACCCTCCAATCCACAGAAACTGATCCTGAATCTATAGAACATTGGAAAATGATTACCAATGCGTCCATGATTTCTAAAGCCACCTCCTTAAGTACCCTGGGATGCAGACCATCAGGTCCCGGTGACTTATCAGCCTTCAGACCCAACAGCCTATCCAACACCATTTCCTGCCTAGTATAAATTTCCTTCAATTCATCCATTACCCTAGGTCTTTTGGCCACTATTACATCTGGGAGATTGTTTGTGTCTTCCCTAGTGAAGACAGATCCAAAGTACCTGTTCAACTCGCCTGCCATTTCCTTGTTCCCCATAATAAATTCACCCACTTCCGTCTTCAAGGGCCCAATTTTGGTCTTAACTATTTTTTTCCTTTTCACATACCTAAAGAAGCTTTTACTATCCTCCTTTATATTCTGGGCTAGTTTACCTTCGTACCTCATTTTTTCTCCTCGTATTGCCTTTTTAGTTACCTTCTGCATTTTGTGTGCGTTGTACACAGAACCCCTGGTCTGGCTTCACTAACTTCTTGTCCAACTAAATAAATTTACAAGGATGTTGCCAGGACTGGAGGACCTGAGTTATAAGGAAAGACTGAATAGTTCAGGATTTTATTCCCTTGGACGTAGAAGATAGAGGGAGATTTGAAAGAGCTATACAAAATTATGAGGGGTTTAGATAGGATAAATGCAAGCAGGCTTTTTGCAGTGAGGTTGGGTGAGAGTCTTACTAGAGGTCATGGGTTAAGAGTGAAAGGTGAACTGTTTAAAGGAAACACGAGGGGAGCTTTTTCCACTCGGAGGGTGGTGAGTGTGTGAAATGAGCTGCCAGTGCCTGTGGTGGATATAGGTTTGAGTTCAACATTTAAGAGAAATTTGGATAGGTACATGGATGGGACGATCATATGGAGGTCTAATTATCCAGGTTCATGCAGCTTGATGGGATGAGGCAGCTTGATAGTTTGGCATGGATTAGATGGGCCGATGGGCCCGTTTTAGTGCGGAAATGTTCAATGATTATGACTCCATATTGTATGACTTGTGCCATTGAGCAAGCAAAGTCCTAACAACATAATGTTTCAAATTAATATCCAAGACAGTCAGCATCTGGTAAAACAAGAAAAACAACGGGATGGAGCCCCCGCCACCTGCAGGTTCCCCTTCAAGTCCTGCACCAGCCTGACCTGGAAGTATGCCACCAGTCTACCGTTGCTACTGAGTTCACATTCTGGAACTTCCTCCAGAAGCACTGCTTGTGATTCAATATGGCCACTTTCCACACCTTAAAGACAGGCAATTAATCTGTGCCCTGCTGTTATCTTGAAAATAAATTTAAACAAACTGCACCTGAATCAAAAGGGTTTTAGAAAGATCAAGGACAGAATCACTTGTTAAAATGAAAAATATTACACACTAGGGAGAGAAGCAGAAGAGCCAGTAAATTACGAGCATGAGAGGTTCTGCAGATACTAGAAACATTTAGACACACACACACAAAGTGCTGGGGGAACTCAGCAAGTCAGGCAGCCTCTCTGGAGGGGAATAAATAGTTGATATTTCAGGCTGAGATCCTTCATTAGGTAATCATGAGTGGTCTCGACCTGAAATAACGATTGTTTATTTGTCACCATTGATGCTGCCTGAGTTGCCGAGTTCCTCCAGCATTTTGTGGGAGACAATACATTATTTGTTAAATTTATCAGAGAAGTTTGATGAACAAATCTGCAGTTTTATTATTCCAGTCTTAGTTTTATTTTTAAAGTGCAGCATTCCTAAAAACTTAGTGATAGGATTTGTATTAAGTCTGTGGAATGATGGTGTATTATCAGGTCATTCTAATGAACCTAGTGCACCTGCATCCTTGTTGTCTGAAGTCATTTCTGGGCTAGAATTAGCAATATGAACTCCAGTGAGTGTGGATTTGTGAGCCTATAAAGTTGCCTAAAACAGGTCCAAGGCTCATCCAGGATTTTGAGAGGCACAAATAGATTAGATACATTGTCTATAAAAAGTGTTCACCCTCCTTGGAAGTTTTCACACTTATTGTTTTACAACATTGAATCACAGTGGATTTAATTTGGTTTTTTTTTTGACACTGATCAATAGGAAAAGACTTTTGTGTCAAAGTGAAAACAAATTTCTACAACTTGGTCTAAATTTATTACAATTATTAATCACAAAATAAGTACTCACCACCTTCAAGTCAGTATTTAGTAGATGCACCTTTGCCAGCAAATACAGCTTTGAGTGTGTGTGGGTAGGTCTCTATCAGCTTTGCACATTTGGACACTGCAAATTTTCTCCATTCTTCTTTACAAAACTGCTCAAGCTCTATCAGATTGCATGGGGATCATGAGTGAACAGCTCTTTTCAAGTTTAGCCACAAATTCTCAATTGGATTGAAGTCTGGACTCTGAATTGATCACTCCAGGATATTAAATTTTTTTGTTTTTAAGTCATTCCTGTATAGTTTTGGCTTTATGCTTGGGGTCATTGTCTTGTTGGAGAACAATCTTCTCCCAAGTCGCAGTTCCCTTGCAGACTGCATCAGGTTTTCCTCCAGGATTTCCCTGTATTTGCTGCATTAATTTTACCCTCTACCTTCACAAGCCTTCCAGAGCCTGCTGCAGTGAAGCATTCCCACCACATGATGCAGGTACCACCATGCTTCATGGTATGGATGGTGTGTTTTTGATGATGTGTGCTGTTTGGCTTATGCCAAGCATAGCGTTTAGCCTGGTGGCCAAAAAGTTCAATTTTGGTTTCATCATACCTTTTTCCAGCTAACTTCAGAGCCTTCCTCAAGCCTTCTGGCAAACTCCTGTCAAAATTTCATGTGAGTTTTTTCCAACAGTGTTTTTCTCTTTGTCACTGTCCCATAAGGCTATGATTGATGAAGCACCTGGGCAACAGCTGTTGTATGTGCAGTCTCTCCCATCTCAGCTACTGAAGCTAGTATCTCCTCCAGAGTTGTCGTAGGTCTCTTGTTGGCCTCCCTCATCAGTCGCCTTCTTGCAAGGTCACTCAGTTTTTGAGGGCGGCCTGCTCTAGGCAGATTTGCAGCTGTGCCATATTCTTTCCATTTCTTGATGATTGACTTAACTGTATTCCAAGGGTTATTCAGTGACCTGGAAATTTTCTTGTATCCATCTCCTGACTTGTGCTTTTCAATAACCTTTACTCAGAGTTGCTTGGAGTGTTCTTTTATCTTCACAATGTAGTTTTTGCCAGGATACCGACTTACCAGCAGTTGGACCTTCCAGATACAAGTGTATTTTTGCTACAATGAATTGAAACACCTTGACTGCACACAGGTGATCTCCATTTAACTGATTATGTGACTTCTAAAACCAATTGGCTGCATTAGTGATGATTTGGTGTGTCATATTAAAGGGAGTGAATACTTATGCAATCAATTATTTTTTGTTTTATATTTGTGATTAATTTATATCACTTTGTAGAGATCTGTTTTCACTTTGACATGAAAGAGACTTTTTTTATGTTGATCAGTTAAAAAAAAGCCGAATTAAATCCACTGTGATTCAACATTGTAAGACAATAAAACCTGAAAACTTCTGGGGGGTCGGGGTGGAGGTGGATAATTTTTATAGGCATTGTACTATAACTTGGGGGAGGTTTCGTTTTTATCAATGCTGGGTGTATCAATGTAGGTGAGTAGAATGCATTCTACCATCAGTTTCAATTTACCATTGAGTATTCCCAGGGAAAATACAAGGTGGGTTAGGAATGGCATTTTCTCTATACTATCTCAAAAAAAACCTCAAAGGGCAATTACAGTGTAGGTTAATACGAAGTGCAGGTCTGAAAATTTAGCACAGGTGACCCTGGAGTTGGCTCGGTAGAGACCTTTTGGTGGTGTTGAGACCACAGGTGTTGGAGAGCATTCTGGGGGTGGGGGTGTTGTTTGTCATGTCTGACAATGACAGGAAACTTGTGCAATAGAGTTATGAAAGTGGAAAAGATGTTGCACTGAGGCAGTTCCACTCTCTTGGCCTCAGCAGTCCAGGTCCAGCGGTATGAAGAAGTGTCACAAACTGGGGCCTTCCTTGTTTGCAGTGGATGACTATGACTTTGTCTGTGCCTTGTCATGCCCTTCACTCTCCACGGAGTGTTGCAGAACCACCTTCCTGGCCGTTGGATCTCACTGTACCTCTCATACACCCAGTCCACCAAAGGTGACTTTGCATGCCAGGACAGTCATGTACCCTCACCTGGTTTAGCCCACCTGTCAAAGCGGAGTATCACAGTGTGGCCACTGTCACGTGCAGACAGATACTCGGAGCCACGGTTGAGAGCTGAATGTCCGGTGGGGACCAAAGGTGAGTGAGCTGCCCCAGAATGGACACAATAAGCCCCTCCACCAGAGTTGCTAACCCTCCCTGGACACCCCACGCAAGAGGAAAACATATAGGATCATAGGGTCAAGCAGGTCCTTTGGCCCAACTCATCTATACCAAACAAGTGTCTTCCTGAGCTGGTCCCATTTGCCTGTATTCTTCTGAACCTTTCCTGTCCATGTGTACCATAAACATTCATTCACCTATTCATTTATTTACCTAATTACAGACACAGTGTGGAAAAGACCCTTCGAGCTGCACTGCTCAGCAGGCCCTGATACAATCGTAGCCCAATCACAGGAAAATTTACAATGACCAATTAACCTACTGGCCGGTACGTCTTCGGACCGTGGGAGGAAACCCACGCGGTCACGGGGAGGATGTACAGTCCCCTTACAGGTGATGCTGGGTCTGAACTGTGAACTCTGACGCCCCAAGCTGTGAGAGTGTTGTGCTAACTGCCACACTACCATGGTGACCCCACCACCGTTGTAGCAGGAGATCTAATTGTATCTCCTTCCACTATTTCCTCTGGCAGCTCATTCCATATGCTCACTTTAAATCGTCCCCTCTCACCTTAAATCTATGCCCTGTAGTTTTATACTCCCCTACCCTGGGGGGAATAATGACTGTAAACATCCATATTATCTATGGCCTGAATCCCATGTGATTTCACCTTCTGAATTAGCATACCATGCCAACAACCTTTTTGTGTTAGCGTGCTGCACAGTTATGTTAAAGCATAAGTAAAGAAAAGGAACAAAAATACAAACAAATGGGGCTTTGGGTATAAAGGCTATCAAGAAATCCTTGGATGAAATGGAAAGAGATGCATGAATGTACAGTGGGACAGTAAGGATATGGATTTGCTATATAAGCAAAGGTAAAGAGGAGGAATGGTGAGATATTGATTTCCCGGATCGGAGAGAGATGGATGATTTTGTTCCACATCTAAGTTCAAATTTATTATACCGTGTACAACCTTGAGATTCATCTTGCAGGCAGTCACAAAACAAAGAAACACAATAGAATCTGTGAAAAACAATAAAGACCGACAAACATCCAATGTGCAAAGGAGGACAAATCTTGCAAATAATAAAAAATAAGTAAACAAGTCATACCCAAAACATGAGCTGCAGGATCCCTGAAAGTGAGACCACTGCTGGGGAGTAGCACCTTGAACTCTCTATTATCATCTATTTCTCTATATCTAATATGATTTAGATAAATATACAAGAGAATTGTGATAGAAACTTATCGATCTGTAATATGGGGACACTTGATCGAAGATTACAAGGATATTACAAATTGAAAATAGGTTGTTTAGCCTGTGTTGATGTTTATTCTTCCCATAAGCCTTGTCTTCAGCACAGATGACTTTATTTCCTCTTCTATACGTCAGCTAATATTCATTTTCCTAAATGTAGACAAGACCTGTGATGAGTTTTTACAAATTTGTCACATATCCTGGACGTGTGACAAATTTATGGAAATTTATCACAGGGCGTATTTTTTCGCACAGACCTTGAAAGGTCCGTGGTCCTACTGGTGAACACAGATGGAGCAGGTATGCCTACAGGGGTGTGGATGGAGATCCAGCATGCAGGAATGCCACCTCTAGTAGAACTGCTGTCTCATCGCTCTGGTGACCTGGGGTCTGCCTTGATATCTGATGCTCTAAGAGTGGAGTTAACAGTTTCACCCAGGAGTTTTCCCCTGCGTGCACTGGCCTCCTCCCATGAGTGGGCTGATGGGTGAATTGGCCATTGTAAACATACTCACACTAATATAGTAATAGATGAATATTATAATTTGTACAGAGATACAGGAATAATATAAATTTAAGAGATTCTGTAGATGCTGGAAATCTAGAACAACACACACAAAATGCTGGAGGAACTCAGCAGATCAGACAGCAGCTATGAAAATGAATGAAGAGTCAACAAACATTTCGGGCTGAGACCATACTTCAGGGCTTGAAAGAAAGGGGGAAGGCACCAGAATAAAAAAGTGCAGGAGAGGGGAAGGAGGCTAGATGAAGCCAGGTGGGTGGGAAAGATAAAGGGCTAGAGAAGAAGGGATCTGGTAGGAGAAGAGGGTGGACACAGGAGAAAGAGAGAGAAAAAATATGCTTCCTTGTCAGTTTATGGATTCAGCAGTGAGAACCTCTTTTCATGCTGTATGATTCTATGGCTCTCTCTCTCTTGAGAAGTTGAATTTCAGGGTTGTACACTGCATACATACTTTGATAATAATGTATTTTGATTCTCTCTTTAATTCTCTTTCTTTCTTTCTTTGTCTCTCCCTTGCTCTCTCTCTCTCTCTTGCTCTTGCTCTTACTGCCATCGTGGTAGTGTCAGAACCGTGTATTTGGAAAACAGAGGAACAACTCAAAAGAGTAAACATAGAAACTGAAGGTAGAATGATATAAACATTCTTGCTTAAGCCCCATTACTCCTACTGAGGCATAAGCCGCTGACAGTAGCTCAGCAGGGCCCTCTATCCTAGGCCAGTCTTTCACATTGTCTCCAGCTGTAGCCCATCTTTTTGGTGTATCCTTTCTCCCCTAGAAATGAGGTCTTGGAGCTCCAGTTGGAGTTGCTGTAGCTCAGGGTTTTTACGGGATTGGTTTGCTAGCCGCATGACCAACTCTCCTCCTTCCACAGCTGGGCTTGGGACTGTCCATTGTGGAGTTGAACAATATAAACACTAGGTTGGATTTCCTTTGAATGTAGAAGATTAAGGCATCATCTGGCTAACATGAGGAATTCTGCAGATGCTGGAAATTCAAGCAACACACATCAAGGTTGCTGGTGAACGCAGCAGGCCAGGCAGCATCTCTAGGAAGAGGTACAGTCGACATTTCGGGCCGAGACCCTTAGTCAGGACTAACGAAGGGTCTCGGCCCGAAACGTCGACTGTACCTCTTCCTAGAGATGCTGCCTGGCCTGCTGCGTTCACCAGCAACTTTGATGTGTGTTATCTGGCTGACATGCTTGATTAGTTTAAATGTGTCCATAGGACAATTGAGAGAAGCTATCCATATAGGTAAGAATGTCTACTCTAGAACAAAGAGGAATAGTATGAAAACACGGACCTGGCCACTTAACTGGGATATCCGTACACATTTATTGATTCAAAAAGTACTAGAAAAGTGGAACTCTCTCCTTCCAAACTTTATTGAGGGTGGGCCAAATGAAAATTTTGCAACAGAGATGAATAGAATTTCCTTAAGTAAAGGTTCTAAGGATTGCTATGGGAGGTCATCAATGGCTTGTGTCCACTGGGAATAAAGGGTCCAAGAAGAAAAGAAAGATTGCTGAACCAAGGGATTTGTTAAATTGGTTTACTGTTGTTACATTCACCAGAAAGCAATGAAAAACATTGTTTTACAGACCAATTCAGTACTACAGTGTATTGAGGTAGTACAAGGGAAAACAATAACGGAATGCAGAAGAAAATGTTACAGTTGCAGAGAAAATGCGGTGTAGGCAGATAATAAGGTGCAAGTCTACAATGAGGTAGACTGTGAGGTCCAAGACTCCAGACCTCAGAGGAGAAAGCAGATCAACTTTGATCAAACGGAACACCAAACAGGCAATGATGGACTGAGCTCTATTTCTGTTCCTAAAGACAGCACCATGTGTTCACCTCGTCTTGGTACAAGTGGAATGGACTGGACAGCCTCAGTGGAATTGCTGGATATCTGTGAAGAATGGCAGCTTGTTGGCAGAAGTTCAAGTCAGGACTATTGTCATTTAACTGTGCACATGTGCATCATAAAACGGATGGCATTTCTCTGAACCAGAGTGCAAAGCACAGTCAAACACATAACACATAATAACCTAGGAAAGTAAGAATAAAGTCTACAGATGTATTACACATAAATAAGCAAAGTAAAATGCATAAATTAAATATTGTCAGGTATAGAACAGATTAACCAGTGACACTTCGAATGTGATGCGGCAGGGAGTTCAGAAGCCTAATGGCCTGAGGGAAGAAACCGTTTCTTATCATGGCCATTCTTGTTTCTATGCATCGGAGTCTCCTGCCTGATGTAGAAGGTCAAAGAAGATGCTGGACGGATGGGTGGGATCCTTGATAATACTAGGGGACCTCCATATGCAGCGCTTCTGATAAATGTCCTCGATGGACAGTCAGGAGCCACCTATATTCCTCTCAGCCGTTCTCACAACCCTTTTTAGGGAATTCCGGTCCGATGCTCAGCTGCTCCCAGACCAGATGGAGACACAGCTTGTCAGGGCGCTTTCAATGGTGCTCCTGTAAAATGCAGTTAAGATGGTGGGGAGCCTCGTTTGCCTCAGTCTCCTCAGGAAGTGAAGGCACTGCTGTACCTTCTTCTTTGACATTAAGGGACCAGGTGAGGTCATCTGTGATGTGAACACACAGGAACCTGGTGCACTCTGCTTTCTCTATGAAGGAGCCACGTATTCACAGAGGGGAATGGTTCATCTGCACCTTGCTGGACTCCCTTAAGGAATCTATTCTTCCTCTCCATGCTGTTCTACCTTCCAAAAAGCAATGTTAAACCATTGGCTAAGAAAAACTGTGTAATGATTTTCTTCTAATTGCAGTTAGACCTCTCACAGGAAAATAAAAAGAAATATCGAAATTAGATTAGTAATAGTTTAAGCAAGGTAAATTCCCCAGGGGAACTCTTCTTCATCTTTTGGCCCTCTCAGCAAATGCCTTGTGAAGAATCAAGTTGCAAACAAGTTGTGTCATGTTATGGACTCCGCTGGAGTTGAGTCATGGTTGGGGGAATTCATATACCAGTATCTGTTGGCACGAATTCTATTTGCATTTGTTTGTCAACGTTGATAGAATGGGGCTGGGTTGACCTGATACCAGCGGCCTCTCTGTAGTGAAAATGATATGAGTTGCAGACTGCGCTGGTGATGACCTAATGGCAGCTTAGCAGTCGGTGAGCTGAACTGACGTTCCTGCAATAAAAATTGCATAGGAACTTTAAGGGGACTTTTGCAATTTGTTTGTTTGGAAGAAGGGATTCTTGCCAGTTGCCAAGAATCCCCAGATTTATTTTGATCAAAGTGTATCCTTGTTGGTGGGACTTCTTGAGAAATAGCATATCAGGATCAAGGCAGGTTTCACTGAATGTGAACAGATTAATGAAGAGAAGACACATTTCTGTAATATCTTATCTCATCTTTCACATGTACTAAAGTATCATATACTGAATAAGTTACTTTTAGGGTAAATGAGGGTTTTTGAATGAGATTGGAAATAATCCACCCGTAAATTTCGTCAACTACAAAAATAAGTTCAAGTTTATTGTCATCTGACTGTACATATATACAACCAAACAAAATAATGTTCCCCTGGATCACGGTGCTCCCAACTCAACATATATCATACACAGCACACAACAAAACAGTAAACAGATCGCTGTCTTAGCGACGAGACCTCAATGGTGGCAAGGTATTCACTAGTCTTACAACCTGGAGGAAGAAGCTGTTACCCAGTCTGACAGTCTTCATCCTGATGTTCCTGTACCTCCTTCCTGATGGTAGTGGGTCAAAGAGATTGGGAGATAGGGGGTAGGAATCCTCAACACCACTTCAGGCTCTTCATCTGCAATACTACCAGTAAATAGGGGAGAAGGAGAGCCTGGTGATCCTCTCTGTATTTTTTACTGTCCTCTCTAGGGTCCTCCAGTCTGATGCCTTGCAGCTTCCATACCACAGAGTGATGCAGCCAGACAGGGCACTCTGGATGGTGCTCCTGTAGAAAGTTGTGAGAAGTGGGGTGGGGAACCTTGCACGGAGGTCACGGAGATCCTATTACCTCGGGTGTGGCAGGTGGCATTTGATGCCTGAAGAACGAGTGAAAGAGACACTTCCTGATGCTGCAACTTCATGTATTTAGAGAATAGATGGGAGGTTCCTGACAAGGTGGATTTCATTGGAAAGGAAGGGCAGAGCTGTTGTGTATTTAATATTTCAATATTACTTAATATTGTAAATATATTATTGATTAAGCATTTTTGTTTATTTAAATAATTCGTTACAGATTATATATGTAAAAATATGTGAATTGCACACGTGATACATGCACGCCAATTACTTGAGTAATATTGTAAATATATTATTGATTAAGCATTTTTATTTATTTAAATAATTCATTACAGGTTATATATGTAAAAATATGTGAATTGCACACGTTGTGATACATGTACGCCTTGCTTAATGTAAAGAACAAACTAAGAGTCTCATTTCTTGGATCGCTAGTTTCCCTTTGAGTTAGTTTAATGTTTTGAAGTTACAGAACATAACAAGAACTGCCTCCATTGTTTCTCTTTAACTGTTTGATAGTCCCTTCTGGATGCTTTCTCAGGACCCCACGCACTGGCTATTCACACTGGTGATTTGGCTTTCCTCCATTGAAAGTGTTAGCCTTGTTATAATAATCACTGCTGTAAGTGTCAGCTCTCTTGCCTCCAGACAGGCGATTTGACAAGTTTTGACAAGAGGTGCAAATGGGCACCATAAGGTCTATGTCAATATTGTGAAGATGAGCAACAGAGTTCTTCTTGATGCCTTTGCCCATGCATATCCCCTAGTCCACATCCACTGTTCCCTCTGAGCAACGCGGGTGCGCGGCTGTGAAGTAACTGAAATGTTCTTGTGCTCGTTGCCTTTGTTGCTGCACAGCTGTAATTTTCTTTTATATAATGTTAATATAATTTTGAAATCTACGTTAATACAATTGTGAAATATCTTGTAAGTAACCATGTGTTGATGAATATAATCCATAAATTTTCAGAATAATAAACATACCACAACCTTTACTTTGAAACATTTTAGAGCTTCAATGTATTTACATTGTCAGTGTTTCAAGTTACAACACTATTACAGATTGTAACAATGAACACAGAATGTAAGTCGGTGCCCTATTGTCGGCGAACCATCGGGCTGCTGACGCCGACACCTTCTAAGTTTAAAAGTTTATGAAATGTGCAAGTTTTCTTGTTGTACTGTATTTTATTATACCCTTCCATTAATAAATAAAATCAACAGTATGTGATTTTCTATTTTAATTGTAAATATTCATGGTGTACATATTACAAAAAAAAGACATTTAAAGTGCTATGCAGTTTTCAGGCCATGTAAAAATTTCCTGTTCAGATCAATGGTTGGTCCGCACAGCTGTAAGAAAAAATTAGAGTGATCGTTGGCCGTGTCACTAAACTTAGGCTTCATCCGGTTATTCTGAAGTATGTGGACTGTGGTTAGGAAAAAACTGAAAATCAAGCACAGTTTAATTTGTAGTGAAGTGGTTAGGGAGGGGTTGATGGTGCAGACAAAGGGAATGGAGAGAACAAAGAGAATCACTGTGATAGGGTCGAGTTTCTGAGGGACTGATGGAGGCCGAGTGATGAAAGCCTGTTGGTGGCGGGCCTGTCTGGAATAACTTAGATAGAAGGAGGCGAGTGAGAATAGACGAGAGAGGGAATGAACTGTCTGGTCCAAAACACGATATTGTTACTGAAAATCTGAAATATAAAAGAATGTTCAAAATACTTAGCAGGTCCAGTAGCATCTGGGGAGATAGAAAAACAAAGTTAATATTGTAGATCAGCAACTTTAGATCAGAATTGGCCAATTCTGATATCAATTAGTCAACCAGTTGTCTGAAATTGCTAGGCTCTGTTTAAGTCCCAACGCTGAAACATGCCTTTTCAGGAGGCAGGAGGCTGTACCTCAAGCTCACATGAGATAAGATCGTAAGATATCAGAGTAAAATTAGGCCATTTGGCCCATTAAGTTTGCTCCGCCTTTTCATCATGGCTGATCCATTTCCCTCTTAGCTCAATCTCCTACCTTCTCCTCATATCCCTTCATGCCCTGACTAATCAGGTACTGTTCAACCTCTGCCTTAACTATACCCAATGACTTGGTCTCCACAGCCGCCTGTGGCAATGGATTTGAGGGATTTACCACCCTCTAGCTAAAGAAATTCCTCCTCATCTCTGTTCAGGGCATGAAGGGATAGGGGGAGAAGGCGGGAGACTGGGGCTGAGAGGGAAAATGGAACAGCCATAATGAACTGGCCGAGCAGGCTTGATGGGCCAAATGGCCTAATTCTGCTCCTATATCTTATGGCCTTGTGGACTTCTTCATCACCCTATCCACCTGTTTTGCCACTTTCAGGAAGCCATGGATGTGAATCATGTTTCCTTTAAACATCAATGTTCCTAAATTCCCTGTCATTTATTCCATATGTCTTACAAGTATTTGACTTCCCATAGTAAAACACATCACAGTTGTCGGATTAAATTAAACTCCATCTGCTACCACTCCACCTAACTTTCTAGCTGGAACTTTCTACAGAGAATCTTTGCTCTCTACAACTCCCCAAATTTTTTGTGCCCTCTGCAGACTTACGAATTACACCGCCGGCATTTGTTACTTACATATATTGGCTACGACAAATGTGCTGGCACCAATCTCTGCTGTACGTCGCTTGTTACAAGTTTTCAGTCAGGTAACGCCCATCCACCAGTACCCCCCATCTCCTTTCACCAAGCCAGTTGTGGATCCCGTTCAGCAACATGCCTCAGATCCATTATGCCTCAACCTTCTGGATCAGTCTACCTTGTGTTCCCTGTCAAATGACTTACTGGAATCCATGTACTGCATTGTCTTCATCACCTTTCATAGTTACCTCTTCAAAAAACTCAAACAGACTTGCAAGATATGAAACATGTTGACTCCTCCCAATTAGTCCCTGCCTTTCCGAGTGAACACAAATCCCATTCGTCAGAATCTTTTCCAGCAACTTACCTATCACTGATCTATAGTATAGTTTCTGGACTCTTCCTTTTGCTCTAAGAATTTTTATTTGATTTAGAGATACAGCTCAGAGCGGGCTCTTCCCGCCCAACGAGCCGCACCGCCCAGTAACCCACCAATTTAAGCCGAGCCTAATCACGGGAAAATGTACAGTGACTAATTAACGTACTAACCAGTATGGATTTGGACTGTGGGAGGAAACCGGAGTACCCGGAGGAAACCTATTCATTCCCCAGGAAGGATCTACAAACTTGCTGACAGAGGATGCCAGAAATGAACTCTGAACTCTGATGCCCCGAGCTGTAATAGTGTCGCGCTGTTACGCTACAGAGGTACCCCAATTCTACACTAACTTATCTACACTAATGTGAGCCAATAGTATGAGCACTTCCTCCTTCCTGATACAGACATACTTCAGAATATTAGAATACTCCTCGCATAACTCTCCTTCCTCGACATCTTCTCCTTGGTGAATACTGATGAGACATTTTCAGTTAGGACCTTTCTGTATTTGGGATCCTTTTGTCCTCAAGGGAACCTACTCTTTCAAAAGCTGCCTCTTGCTTCTAATATACTTGGAAAAGAGTTTATGATTCTCCCCAGTCCAAGGTAAATCCATGGTTCATTTCACCTCTCCGAAAAGGCTGAAGATGTTTTCACTCTTTTCAGCTAGCCCCACCACAGTTTCTCTCTTAGATTCTATCCCGTCATAGACATTTTCTTTTCTCTCTATCCCACATTCTTCTCTACATCATAACATATGTTCATTTTCTAATATCACCTCATTCTGCTGACAGATGATGTAGCCGAAACATTAACACTGTTGCACTTTCTATGAATGCTGCCTGATTTGCTGACTATATCCAATATTTTCTGTTTTTACTGTAAATGAATGTCCTCTGTACACTTCTGGACACAGCAGTGCTGAAAGGACATACTGGAGAGGTTTGCAATGAAGGTTCACTAGCGTGAAACCAGGGCAGAAGGACTGCATTGTTGAAATATTAAACATTAGGAGAATCTGCAGATGCTGGAAATCCAGAGTAACACACAAAATGCTGGAGGAACTCAGCAGGTCAGGCAGCATCTATGGAGAGGAATAAAGAGTTGACGTTTTGGGCCAAGACCCTGCATCAGGACCAGGATTGTTGCAATCCCTCATTTTCCTTTCTGTGCTTCAGCACATGTAAAATTAGACCCCTTCACCATACATATGCAACCTTGACACCAAACATCCTTTCACGCAATTGTCCCCAATACAACAAAGAAACATATAAATAGTCCATAAAACCTCTCCCTTTCAGACTGTTTCTAGTCTGAATATTTCTGTGGTTAACAGTATGTGGTGCAGAAAAAAGAACCTCAAATCCCCCTAGAAAACAGGGAGGGGAACCTCTACCACCTTGTTTCAAAGGAACATGGGAACAGGGACAGAATTATCTACCCTCAAGGCTGTCACAACATTCACTTAGGTTGTAGGAACTGCCAGAAATATTTTGTTTTCCCACAGTCTCCAAATTCACAAATGTCTTTCATGCTTGATGAAGGGTCGTGGCATGAAGAAGGGATTCGGCCTGAAACGTCGACCGTTTATTCATTTCCTGACCTGTTGAGTTCCTCCAGTATTTTGTGTGTGTTGCTCTGGATTTCCAGCGCCTGCCGAATTCCTTGAGTTTATGATTTTCGTGCTTATCTGCTTTTAGGTTTCCCCCTGTTTCCACTTTCCCGTCAGGATTTACAGGAGTTAATTATGACGGACAGTAACTCTATATTCTAGAAGCGATAGAATTGGTGGAGGAATTCATGTCGAAATATTTAGAAAGTATTATACAAACCCCATTTCCAGAAAAGTTGGGATATTTTCCAAAATGCAATAAAAACAAAAATCTGTGATATGTTAATTCACATGAACCTTTATTTAACTGACGAAAGTACAAAGAAATGATTTTCAATAGTTTTACTTACCAACTTAATTGTATTTTGTAAATATACACAAATTTAGAATTTGATGGCTGCAACACACTCAACAAAATTTGGGACAGAGGCATGTTTACCATTGTGTTACATCACCTTTCCTTTTAATAACACTTTTTAATCGTTTTGGAACTGAGGATACTAATTGTAGTAGATTTGCAATTGGAAATTTTGTCCATTCTTGCTTTATCTAAGACTTCAGCTGCTCAACAGTCCATGGTCTCCGTTGTCTGATTCTCCTCTTCATGATGCACCGTACATTTTCAATAGGAGATAGATCTGGACTGGCAGCAGGCCAGTCAAGCACATGCACTCTGTGTCTACAAAGCCACGCTGTTGTAGCCCGTGCAGAATGTGGTCTAGCATTGTCCTGCTGAAATAAGCATGGACGTCCCGGGAAGAGACGTCGCCTTGATGGCAACATATGTCTCTCTAAAATCCTAATATACACCTCAGAGTCAATGGTACCTTCACATACATGCAACTCATCCATGCCGTGGGTACTGATACACCCCCATACCGTCACAGACGCTGGCTTTTGCACCCTTCGCTGATAACAATCTGGATGGTCATTTTCATCTTTGGCACGGAGAACTCGACGCCCGTTTTTTCCGAAAACTAGCTGAAATGTGGACTCATGTGACCACAGCACATGGTTCCACAGTCTTTCGGTCCATCTGAGATGAGCTCGGGCCCAGAGAACTTGCCGGCGTTTCTGCATAGAGTTGATGTATGGCTTCCTCCTTGCGTAATACAGTTTCAAGTTGCATTTCTGGATGCAGTGACGGACTGTGTTGAGTGACAATGGTTTTCCGAAGTACTCCCGATCTTGCGTTGAGAAATGTTCCTTTTGAACTAACTTACAATTCTCTCACGAATTTCGGCACAAAGGAGTGAGCCACGACCCTCCTTGCTTGCAAAGACTGAGCCTTTGATGGACACTACTTTTATACCCAGTCATGATACCTCACCTGCTACCAATTAGCCTGCTTAATGTGGAGTCTTCCAAACCAGTGTTACTTGAATATTCTGTGCACTTTTCAATCTTATTTTAACTCTGTCCCAACTTTTGTTGAGTGTGTTGCAGCCAGCAAATTCTAAATTGTGTATATTTACAAAATACAATTAAGTTGCTCAGTAAAACTATTGAAAATCTGTTCTTTGTACTTTTGTCAGTGAATTAACGTATCACAGATTTTTGTGTTTATTGCATTTTGGAAAATATCCCAACTTTTCTGGAAATGGGGTTTGTACATCTATTAAAAAGATATTTAAAAAAACAAACAGATCAGTAGCCAGTTTCCCTACAAGAGCAACACACACAAAATGCTGGAGGAACTCAGCATGTTAGGCAGAAGCTATGGAAAAGAGTAAACAGTCAATGTTTTGGGCTTCAGGACTGAGCTAAGACCCTACAAGAGCTGTGTTTTTGAGTGTTATGTGCTATCTATTTTACTTGTTGCATGTAAATATGGGAATTTTTAAAAAATTAAGCATGCATTGCAAATATCTGTTTTACAAGGACTGGAGTAGCACCACAATCTTATTATCTTGAACAATGACAATAAAGTCATTTGGTAATGGAATTAGTGAGTCAAATCTGTTTTACCATGTACACAATCTATGTGATAGTCTGATATTGCCAATACATTCATGTCTAGGTGACTTACGTTGTACCTTAAAACTCTTGCCACGGTATAAGAAGCACCATTTACAATGTAACTGAAATCCTTCCTGTGGTCAATTACACCTCATCACTATGGGTAATGTAACCCATTACACGAGACAGTACATACACTTTACACCACTGTTCCCTCTAAGCTGCGTTGATACACAGCCACGCAGTAGCTGAAATGCTCCTGTGCACATAGCCGTTGTAGCTGCGCAGCTGAAATCTTCTTTTATAAAATGTTAATATAATTTACAAATTACTTACTTACTTAATGCTCATTACGCCACTGATGTTTAGGGTAGCAGTGAAGGTCCCCCATCTCTGGCAGTGTTCAGGGCTTCCTTCATTATGTCAGTGGCTTCCTTTTGGTTTTTACTACTGTCAGTCACACAAGTCCTGGGTGAAGACTCAGGAATACCATCACACTCAGATATAGAAAGATTCTCTGTTGCTGTTTCCGTAACTATTTTGTTTTACCAGTCAGGGTTATTAGTCTTGAGCTGACCCCCCCGAACCTGGAGGATTGGTCTGGCCTCTACTCTTAGACCTGTTTGGCATGGGTGACCCAGCCAAGAAATTATGTTAATATAATTTTGAAGTTATGCTAATATAATTTTGAGCAGGACACTAAAGAATAACATAATTTCTATGGGTTTGAAACTCAGAGTGTTGCAGTTACACATTAACATATGAAGAAAATGTTGAGCAATATCAAAGCAAAATGAAGCTGCAGAGATGTGGTTTTTGAAAAGAATGATGAAAATATTGTGGAAGGGCAGAGTAATAAATGAGGGAGTGTTGCGAAAAGCTGGAATCAGAATAGAGCTGATATCATCAATCTGGAAACAGCAGCTGGAATTTCTGGGAGACGTACTGAGGAAAGAGAAGCTTGAACATCTCACAGTCGACAGCACATGACATTCATGAGTTACATCAAAGGAAAAGTTTTGAAGAGCTTATTAGAACTTCTCAGATTGAAGACAGATGGAAGACCATGATTGCCCACTCTTAGTGACATGACACATAATGAATGAATTTTGAAATCTGTCTTAATATAATTATGAAATATTCTGTAAATAATTATGTATTAATAATACAATCCATAAATTTTCTAAGTAATAAATGTATCACAACCTTTACTTTAAAACACTTTAAAACAGGTAAGTAGAGGGATAGCTCAAGCGAAGCGGCCTGTGGAAAGTGGTCAGTGAGTGAGTGGGCCAGTGAAGGAGTGGAGCTTTGAGGCTTTGACTCCAAAGGCTTCGACGAGAAGAGGCGGAGGACAAGCTTGCTCGCAGTTAGTCTTTACAATGCCTTCTGAGACGGTGATGTGCCTCTCATGTGAGATGCGGCAGTCTTGGGGGAACTCCCCTCTCCCGCAGAGTCACGTCTGCCAGAAGTGCATACGGCTGGGCAATCTGGAAGACCGTGTAAGGAATCTGGAGCAGCAGCTGGGTGACCTTCCACTCATAAGGGAGAATGAGGCAGTCATAGATGAGAGCTACAGGGAGGTAGTCACACCTAGGCTGTCGGAAGCAGGTCGTTGGGTGGCAGTCAGAGGGGGGAAAGTGAAGGTGAGCAGACAGGTAGTGCAGAGCACCCCTGTAGCCATTCCCTTGAATAATAAGTTTGCCGTCCTGGATACTGTTGGTGTGGACGACCGACCAGGTGTGAGCCACGGTGGCAGATTTTGGAAAGGTGCAAAAATAACAGGGTTGTTATCATGGGTGACTTTTACTTCCCTAATATTGATTGGCACCTGATTAGTTCCAAGGGTTTAGATGGGGCAGAGTTTGTTAAGTGTGTCCAGGACGGATTCCTGTCACAGTATGTGGACAGGCCGACCAGGGGGAATGCCATACTAGATCTAGTACTAGGTAATGAACCGGGTCAGGTCACAGATCTCTCAGTGGGTGTGCTTCTGGGGGACAGTGACCACCGCTCCCTGGCCTTTAGCATTATCATGGAAAAGGATAAAATCAGAGAGGACAGAAAAAATTTTAACTGGGGAAGGGCAAATTATGAGGCTATAAGGCTAGAACTTGCGGGTGTGAATTGGGATAATGTTTTTGCAGGGAAATGTACTATGGACATGTGGTCAATGTTTAGCGATCTCTTGCAGAATGTAAGGGATAAATTTGTCCCGGTGAGGAAGATAAAGAATGGTAGTGTGAAGGAACCATGGGTGACAAGTGAGGTGGAAAATCTAGTCAGGTGGAAGAAGGCAGCATACATGAGGTTTAGGAAGCAAGGATCAGATGGGTCTATTGAGGAATATAGGGAAGCAAGAAAGGAGCTTAAGAAGGGGTTGAGAAGAGCAAGAAGGGGGCATGAGAAGGCCTTGGCGAGTAGGGTAAAGGAAAACCCCAAGGCATTCTTGAATTATGTGAAGAAAAAAAGGATGACAGGAGTGAAGGTAGGACCGATTAGAGATAAAGGTGGGAAGATGTGCCTGGAGGCTGTGGAAGTGAGCGAGGTCCTCAATGAATACTTCTCTTCGGTATTCACCAATGAGAGGGAACTTGATGATGGTGAGGACAATATGAGTGAGGTTGATGTTCTGGAGCATGTTGATATTAAGGGAGAAGAGGTGTTGGAGTTGTTAAAATACATTAGGTTGGATAAGTCCCCGGGGCCTGACGGAATATTCCCCAGGCTGCTCCACGAGGTGAGGGAAGAGATTGCTGAGCCTCTGGCTAGGATCTTTATGTCTTTGTTGTCCACAGGAATGGTACCGGAGGATTGGAGGGAGGCGAATGTTGCCCCCTTGTTCAAAAAAGGTAGTAGGGATAGTCCGGGTAATTATAGACCAGTGAGCCTTACGTCTGTGGTGGGAAAGCTGTTGGAAAAGATTCTTAGAGATAGGATCTATGGGCATTTAGAGAATCATGGTCTGATCAGGGACAGTCAGCATGGCTTTGTGAAGGGCAGATCATGTCTAACAAGCCTGATAGAGTTCTTTGAGGAGGTGACCAGGCATATAGATGAGGGTAGTGCAGTGGATGTGATCTATACGGATTTTAGTAAGGCATCTGACAAGGTTCCACACAGTAGGCTTATTCAGAAAGTCAGAAGGCATGGGAGCCAGGGAAGTTTGGCCAGGTGGATTCAGATTTGGCTTGCCTGCAGAAGGCAGAGTGTTGTGGTGGAGGGAGTACATTCAGATTGGAGGATTGTGACTAGTGGTGTCCCACAAGGATCTGTTCTGGGACCTCTACTTTTCGTGATTTTTATTAATGATCTGGATGTGGGGGTAGAAGGGTGGGTTGGCAAGTTTGCAGACGACACAAAGGTTGGTGGTGTTGTGGATAGTGTAGAGGATTGTCGAAGATTGCAGAGAGACATTGATAGGATGCAGAAGCGGACTGAGAAGTGGCAGATGGAGTTCAACCCGGAGAAGTGTGAGGTGGTACACTTTGGAAGGGCAAACTCCAAGGCAGAGTACAAAGTAAATGGCAGGATACTTGGTAGTGTGGAGGAGCAGAGGGATCTCGGGGTACATGTCCACAGATCCCTGTAAGTTGCCTCACAGCTGGATAGGGTAGTTAAGAAAGCTTATGGGGTGTTAGCTTTCATGAGTCGAGGGATAGAGTTTAAGAATCGCGATGTAATGATGTAGTTCTATAAAACTCTGGTTCGGCCACACTTGGAGTACTGTATCCAGTTCTGTGTCTTCTGGTTGCTTCACTATAGGAAGGATGTGGAAGCATTGGAAAGGGTACAGTGGAGATTTACCAGATGCTGCCTGGTTTAGAGAGTATGCATTATGATCAGAGATTAAGGGAGCTAGGGCTTTACTCTTTGGAGAGAAGGAGGATGAGAGGAGACATGATAATAAGAGGAATAGATAGAGTGGATAGCCAGCAGTTCTTCCCCAGGGCACCACTGCTCAATACAAGAGGATATGGCTTTAAGGTAAGGGGCGGGAAGTTCAAGGGGGATATTAGAGGAAGGAATTTGCTCAGAGAGTGGTTGGTGCGTGGAATGCACTGCCTGAGTCAGTGGTGGAGGCAGATACACAAGTGAAGTTTAAGAGACTACTAGACAGATATATGGAGGAATTTCAGGTGGGGGCTTATATGGGAGGCAGGGTGTGAGGGTCGGCACAACATTCTGGGCCGAAGAGCCTGTACTGTGCTGTACTATTCTATGTTCTATGTTCTATGTTTACGAGCTTCAACGTGTTTCAAATTACAACACTGTTACAAATTGTAACAATAAACACAGAATGGAAGTCAGGAGCTCATTGTCAATAAACCAACGGGTCACAATTAATTGTTTATAAAATTCTTCATAGTTTTCAGGGTGTGTAACAATTTCCTGCTCAGATCAATGGTTGGTCTGCACAGTTGTAAAAAAAAATTAGAGGGAACGATGTACACAATCTGTGTGATAGTCTGTTGTTGCCAACACATTCAAGTCTAGGTGACTAATGTTGTGCTTGTAAATTCTTTCCATGGTTTTAGAAGCACATTTTACAACGTAACTGAAATCATTCCAGCTGTTAATTACACGCCATCACTACTGGTAATATAACCCACTACTTGAGACAGTATTAGACAACAAAGGATCTGGTATTTTATGAGCAATTTGTTGAATATATCTCTTCTGGAATTGTACCAAATGAACTTGAGTCATTCTTTCTGGAAGTCAATAACTTGCCAGCAAGCATTAACCATTGAAAGCTTAGGACGTTATGCAGATATGTTAATTTATCCAATGCAATCCACATGGTAACGCAGTTGTTAGAGATGCTATTATGCCTTGAGACGTCAGCGTTCAGAGTTCAATCCTGGTATCCTCTGTAAGGAGTCTTTGTATACCCTCCCCATGGAATGCATGTCTTTCTCCCGGGTGGTCTGGGTTCCTCCCACAGTCCTATAATGTATTGGGTAGGATAATTGGTCATTGTAAATTGTTCTATAATTAGGGTATTGTCATGTTTGCTGGGGAGCCATGGCTCAAAGGGCTGGAAGGGCCTATTTCACACTGTATCTGGAAACTAAATTAAACTAAACAGAACTTATCTACACAAAGTTGGAATGTCTGTTTGTTGGGACATTTATAGAGAAAATTATACTGTGTCTGAACCTTAATTTACACCTAACATTCTCAGAAAGTATTGGAAGTGACAGTTCAGTGGGACCTCTACTCTGTACTTAAACCACTGCAGTCCCTGCTCTGTGAATGTTTGTGACTGCCCTTCGAGTGTGTGAATGAACAGAACAGAGGGAGTTTTACACTCTGTCTAAAACATCCAATTCTTATCCTGAGATGTGAAGTGGAAAGGCATAGAGGAAACATTACTCTATATAACCTTCTTTTTTGTAATTTATTTTTTATTGAAGTTCATCATCAAACTCTTTTGTTGTTGTATTGAATCCATGCTGTTCCCTGTCCTAGAAATAAGTCAGGGTACAGTATAAAGGGCATTTTATCCTAGTATCGCCCTATACCATCCCTGCCCTGGGAGTGCAAAGTCTTACAATAGAAGCTTCTGGAATAGCTCAGCCTGAATTAGATGTCAGCCACAAGTGAGATTGCGACAAACACATTTTATTTTGTAGGGTAAATGCATTCCTTTAGCGAAGGCATTGCTGATTTAAGAAACAGTGAGTTCATATACTCTCTAAGCGGACCACAGCTTTGCTGTGGTTTGGAGGTTTGAGTGCCTTGATGACCCAGAGAGCTACGTTGGCTGGGGTCAGGACTTTATGCTTTGGCTCTTGGTAGAGTCACCCAGGCTAAACAGATCAAAGCATAGAGGACACACTAAGAATTTATATTTAAGACAAGGTCGGACATAGTGCGGGAACTAAAAGTTATGGGGAAAAGGCAGGTAGGTGGAGATGAGTTCATGGCCAGGTGAGCTATGATCTTCTTGAATGGTGGAGCAGGCTCGATGGGCCAGATGGCCGACTCCTGCTCCTATTTCTTATGTAAATGGTCCACTGGCTCTCCAGGTTTGGGGATTCAGCTCAGGGCGAATAACCTTGACTTGCAAAACAAAATTGTTACATACAGCAATGAAGAATCCTTCTACATCTGAGTGCGACATTATTCCTGAGTCTCCACTGGGGGGCTTGCATGACTGACAGTAGTGAAAACTGAGAGGAAGCTACTGACATGATGAAGGAAGCCTTGAACACCGACAGAGAGGGAGGACCTTCATTGCTGCCCTAGATGCCAGCGGCATAACGGGCAGTAAGAATTCATATACGGATAGACCGATGAGCAGCAAGGAGGCCAAGACATTAATGTCTTAGCGAAGGCCTATACCGTCCTATATAGGACTAACAAGCTACATCAATAATCTTCAGATCTCACATTCAACGGTTAAATGTGGAGCAGTTACATGCGGTGCCTGTAAGGGTGAACGCCATGGGCGTGGCCGAAAAAGCAGCAGGAGAGCTGGGACTGAAGTCCAATGTAGGTGCCACTACCCCACCGGCTGGCTATCTCTTAAACTAGAGAACGTACAAACTCTTTACAGGCAGCGGGAAGTGATAGCCGATCACTGGTGCTGTAAAGTATTACACTAACTATTATGCTACCATGTTGTAGCGTACCATAGTCGTACAGAATAGAAATAGGTCTCCAACTGAGCAATCCTATTCTAATCCCAATTGCCCGCATTAATTCCATATCCAGATGCCTCCTCTGCATTGTTACTGTTCCAGCTTCCACCACCTCCTCCAGTAACTCGTTCCAGTTACCAATTACTCTCTGTGTGAAGAAGCTGTCCCTCAGACCGTCTTTAAACCTCTTCCCACTCACCGTAACCTGTCGTGAAATTTGCTGTTTTGTGGCAGCAGTACATTGAAATACATAATAATAAAAAACATAAATTACAATAAAAATATATATTTAAATTAAATATGTAGTGCAAAAAAAGAAACAAAAAGTACTGAGGTAGTGTTACTAACACTAGACCATCTATAGATCCTGAAAGTCCAAAGCAACACACACAAAATGCTGGAGGAACTCTGCAGGTCAGGCAGCATCTATGGAGAAAAGAAAATGGTTGATGTTTCAGGCTGAGACCCTTCATCAGGAGTGTGTTACTGAGGTAGAGTTCATGCGTTCATTATCCAATCAGAAATTTGATGACAGAGGAGAAGAAGCTGTTCCTGAAACATTGAGTGTGTGCCTGTACCTCCTTCTTGATGGTAGCAATGAGAAGAGGGCATGTTCTAGGTGATGGGAGTCCCTAATGATGGATACTGCCCTTTGAAGATGTCCTGGACGTTTGGGAGGCTGGTGCCCGTAAAGGAGCAGGCTGAGTTTACAACTACCTGCAGTTTTTTCCAATCCTGTGCAATGGCCCCTCCATTCCAGATGGTGATGCAATTGGTTAGAATGTGTCCCTGTAGAAACTTGCGAGTGTGTTTGGTGACATTCCAAATCTCCTCAAACTCCTAATGAAATGGAGCTGCTTTGGTACACTCTTTGTAACTTCTGACAATGTTCCTATCCCATGAATGAACAATTAAAATGATGAATGGACAACTGATGTCCAGCTTTGATTGTGACAGCCCATAAAACAAATTGTGCATCGAGGATTAGCACTGCTAAAGATGGTCATTCAAGTGGTGAATCATCCCACTGCTTCGCACTGTTGTGACTTGAAGTGAATAAAGTCCTAAGGTGAATTTTAATGTAGATCTGAGGCACTTGGTGAAGAGTTATTAATATTTCACGTGTAACCTTTTCCTTAATCTTTGCATAGTGGCGCTATTACTGCTCGGGGCATCAGAGTTTGGAGTTCAGTTCTGACATCATCTGTAAGGAGTCTCTGTATGTCCTCCCCGCGGAATGCGTGGGTTTCCTCCGGGTGCTCCGGTTTCCTCCCACACTTCAAAGATGTACCAGTTGGTAGGTTCATTGTTCATTGTAAATTGTCCCGTGTTTAGTTTAGGGTTAAATCGGGAGTTGCTGGGCGGTGTGGCTTGAAGGGCTGTATCTCTAAATAAATAAATACAATGAACTCCCCACTTGAAACGCAATCCCACCAACACTATTGAGAAAGATGCGAAGTAATAGTCCTCATACCATCAGCACAAAGGCAGACTAATGTTTACAGGGCACTAGAACTCGTGTTGCTAACGGAATAAAAGGACAGCAGTTATTTTTAGCTACCTTGTCGCTGGCTATCGAATAGCTGTAACTGTCAATTAGCACCTGAAACCCAGAGGCCTTGGGCTCAGCGTTATGTCTCTGCTGTTCAGCGTGGGATGTCATTGATCAGTCGATCTGCAGACATCATGCCATCAGGTTTCCACCAAAGTGAGTCATCTTGGTCTCAGTAATCATCAGCTGTCACCAGCATTGACATCTGAGAGTGACTGATTTCCTCTCAGACAATTGCTTTGAGCATTTGATGTCAAGAGCGAAGGCTACTATTGTGAATTAAAGCTACCTGTCAGTACACGGAGAATCAGATCCTCTGAGCAAATAGCAGTCTCTTTATCACTGGAACCTGCCTACCTGCCATTAAGGACATATATACAGAAAGGTGCTGGAAAATAGCCAGTAACATCATGAAGGATCCCACCCACTCTGCTCACGGACTGTTTGTCCCTCTCCCATCAGGGAGGAGGCTATGTATCATCCACACCAGGATCACCAGGCACAAAAACAGTTGCTTTCCCCAAGCAGCAAGGCTGATCAACACCTCCACCCACTAACTCCTCCCCTACTTTTATGACGTTTTTTGTGGTGTTGCATCGGATCTGGAGTAACAATTAGTTTGTTCTCCTCACAGTTGTGTACGGGAAATGACATTAAACGATCTTGAATCTTGATTGTACACCAGTCCAGTTTTGCTTTGACATCAGCATGTCAAACAACGAACATTACAGATAATGATCACTGAGCTGAATTGAATATGCTTGGGCTCTTCTGATTTTGTGTTTTTCGCTTTTTTTTGGTTGCAGGTTGTGTGATTTGTTGTGTGTGTGTGTGTGTGTGTGTGTGTGGGGGGGGGGACGGTGGATGGGGGTTGTTGTTTTTCTTTGAACAGGTTCATGGTTTTTCTTTGTTTTATGGCTGTCTGGGGCAAAGACAAATCCCAGGGGTATATACTCATACATACTTTGATAATAAATGTACTGTGAATCTTTGAATCATAGAATGTAACAAAACTAAGAGAAAACTCTAATGCATACTTTACCAACTCAAGAGGTGTCTGTCGATGTCTGTCTCCAGTTGTAATAGAAGCAACAGTTTGTAAATTGGAGAGGTGCAGAAAATTAAATTATTTCATAAAATATTTCTCTGTCTTTGCAAAAGAGATAAATATGGACACATATATAGGGGAGAGCATCACAGAACTAACCTTATGTGTTCTCTGCTCTAAATGAAGTCTCATATCTGCCATGAGTTATCTCTGCACTAAGTACATTAATGGGACCCTCCACTGGTTGGGGTTGACCATGGACACTGTGTCCCAGCAGTTTCCATGATAACTAAATTTGGAAAGCCAGGGCAATACAATTTGGAAAGCAAGCAGCCGCCCACAAGCAGGTCCTCCTCTCCACGTGGCTGATAAATCCAAAGACACAGCAAAGCTCGACACAGTTTGGCATCAGCGGTGCCGCAGGAGTTGCCAGTCAGCATAGTCCCATTCAAGTTTAATTGTCATTCAACCATGCGTGAATACTCATGAATACAGCCAAATGAAACAGTGTTACTCCGAGGTCAAGCAGTGAAACGTAGTACCAACAGTCACACACAGCACAAAGCACACACAAGATAGCAAACACACTCGCGCAATAAAAGAATCCGAACTTGCGCCGTCAATCCACAGATGAGCACAACAGAACCCGTCCCCTGCTGAGCCATAACTGGGGAGTGAGGGGCAGCACTGACTCCAGCTTGGACGCCACACCACACCACCCCTGGTAGAGCACTCTTGTTGCGCTGCCTACTCCTGGCGACTCCACGGCCAGAGCCCAGTCCTCCCACATACAAGACAACGAGTCTAAACAGGGTATAAGTATAGAATATGCAACCACACAAACTACACGTGGACTTAGTCCAGATCCCACAGCCCATCGAAATCTTCAGCGGGCACAATGGAGCTTGTCTTCTGCGGAGCAAACCTTGGGGGGCAGCAGCGATGCCATCCCGGATGCTGCGCCCTGCCGCCCCTGGTGGAGCGCACCGGCTCATTGCCTCCCTCCCTGTGGCTGTAACGCAGGTGACCGCGTGGCCTGAGGCCCTGACTCCACTGAGTGCCGCCAAATTCCGCAGCCGAGCGCAACAGAGCACGTCTTCTGCCGAGCGAAACACCAGGAGGGCAGCTCTGACCGTGTCCTGGATGCCACGCCACTCCCGATCGAGTTGCACCGGCTCCACCGCCTCTTTCCTGGCAGCTGCAAACGGGCGACACCCTGGCTTGAGGCCTTGTCCGCACTGCAACCGAGCTCCCCCCGCCATCTACCCCTGCTCTCAGCAATAGATCAATGAACTGAACTTGCGGCAAACCAGATTAGCAATGTTCAGAAGGGTCTTGTGATCAGAAGAAGAACAACAGCGAGGGCCACTCGTTGTTTGACTGTGAGCCTCCATTGGCTCAGGCAGCAGCATGTTGCACAGCTCCTACATTTTCTCTGCTGACGAGCAATTTGCTGATGGTGTAGACCTGCGGTACTTTAAGTTCTTATTGTACAGCAGGATCTTGTGATCATTAGACATATGTTCACATAGGATAGTAGCACCTTTTGTCGACACTGTAGAAGCCACCACAACCAAACACGCCATCGTCTTACTGAAAGAACATTCGACTTTAGCTCTGGAGCTTTGCTCGCGGTTTACTTCCAAGACCTTCTCCATGAGTGGGCATAACTGCAAGGCAGCAAAAGTTTGAGATAAGAGTTTTCTTTCTCCTTGATGAGCTGCCAGTCACAGCTGATGAGTCCCACCTGTCCGAAGGGACTGGTTTTAAGGTGCCAGAAACCCGCCTTTGCCTCTTCTGTCAGTAGAAATCATTCTGTTGGGCTTGTCCCTTCGCCTCTCAGTAGGACAGCTCCCTTTCTTAGTAGCTAAACCACATGGAGTTGGACTTGGTTGTCAGAGGCTATTTGAAATGCATGCCATTGGGAGCATTTAATAGGTAGTGGGAGATTATCCCCACTACCTCCGCCCCCTCCACCCTATAATAACCTTAAGTAGCCCTTGCATTAATATAAGAGCTAAAAAGTAGAAAAACTGGTGAAATATGTAATGCTGTTTCATTAGAGAATTGGATAAGATTTTATATTGTATTTGATTAGATATAGATCATCATCATCTGTGTGCTGTGTCGTATGACATAGGCGATCATGATCTTTTCATGACCATGAATTTTCATGGTATATTTTCTGCAGAAGTGGTTTGCCATTGCCTTCCCCTGGGCAGTGTCCTTACCAGACAGATGACCCCGGCCATTATCAATACCCTTCAGAGACTGTCTGCCTGGCGTCAGTGATCACATCACCAGGACTTGCGATATGCACCGACTGCTCTTACGACCATCGACCGCTTGCTCCCATGGCTTCACGTGACCCTGATTGGGGGTGGGTGTGGGGGTAGGTGGCTAAGCATATGCTTGGCCCAAGGGTGACCAGTAGGCTGGCGGAGGGAAGGAGCACTTTACACCTCCTTTGATAGAGACTGCATCATCTCTGCCAGATAGGGTATAGAGTTGATCAAAGTGGCCGGGTTTAAGGAGCATCTGGAAGAAGAAGGACAGAGTATGGTTTGGTTAGGGTTTAAGAGTGATACATATGTTATGGAATAAAAGGGCATCGGTTACAGTTAGCTGCTTTGCATTCTGTTTTTGTATTGATATACAGCACAGAATAAGCCCTACCAGGGATTCGAGCCATGCCACTCAGCAATTCCCCAATTTAATCCTAGACTAATGACAGGAAAATTGACAATGACCCACCAGGTACGTCTTTGGACTGTGGGAGGAAACCAGAGCACCCACAGGAAACCCACGCGGTCACGGGGTGAATGTACAAACTCCTGACTGGCAGTGGTGGGAATTGAACCCCGGCTCGCCTGTACAGTAAAGCATTGTGCTGACCACTGCACTATTGTGCGGTCCCCATGCTGACAGTTCCAGAACCACTCAGCCTGCTGCCTGACCTGTTTTTGTCACCATTAAACCATCAGTTAATATCTGACACCAAGAGGCCATATGATAATGGGGAAGTGCAAAGTCTCAGAATTGAAACAATGATGGATTTATATGTTAAGCATCATTCTTCACTGCACAAAGTTCTATGATTCTGTGTCCCTATATCCCTAAATGCTGCACACTTCTGGCGTTGTACATTACAAGTGATATTACTTGCATTGGGTAGGTAGAAGTCTTCAGATTTCACAGTCACACCCTTGCAAAAAGCACTGTCAGCCATTACCTGGAACTTCTCGTTCTGTCACTCTGAGTTCCAAGAAACAATTTTTCAAGTGCAGAAGTTGTTCAAAGAAAGTTTACCCTATTTCTTAGAAGAGGCTGGGAGGGCATTGATTCCATTCCTATGGAACAGGGGTCCCTTTATCACACCTGATCAGGAGGGAGGAGAGAAACGGTCATCGATGAGAGAAGGGAGAGAGGTGAGAGAAGAGATGGCGTTGATCACTGGGCAACACAGTAGTGTCTGGGCGACTTGGTAGTGTAACACTATCACGGCACTGGTAATTACCAGTCGGGGTTCATTTCCTGACACCGTCTGTAAGGAGTTTGTACGTTCCTCCTGTGACCGCGTGGGCTTTCTCCCCATGCCCTGGTTTCCTCCCACATTCCACAGATGTACGGATAGGGTGTGTGAACTGTGGCAGGCTATGTTGGCACTGGAAGCATGGTGACACTCGCAGGATGCCCAGCACAGCCCTCGTTGATTTGATTTGATGCAAACGATGCACTGCACTGTATGTTTTGATGTACACGTGACAAATAAAGCTAATCTTCTTTGAGGGCAGGCTGCACAGCACCTGCGATGGAGCTGGAAGGTTTCACAGGCAAGTATACAACAACCTTGGGGCCCATGAAATGTGAAATAATTAAAAACAGATAAGTTACTATTTTCATTCCAAAATAATCAAAGCTCAAAGGAAATTTATGATCAAAGTACGTAAATGCCACCACATACAACCCTGAGATTGCGGGCATACTCAATAATTCGAATAGCCATAGTAGAATCAATGAAAGACCGCACCAACCAACGTGCAAGAGTCTGCGTCAGAAGTACGGTGACACTTGCCCGCAGTACATTCTTGGACTGTGCAGATCATTAACACAGCGATGCATTTCACAGTGTGCTTCCATGCACATGTGACAAAGAGAGCTAATTTTTAAAAAAAATGCACACAAACCCTAATCCTAAACAACAGCTCGACAACAGAGCTAATCTCAAGATAGAAGAGTGTTAAAGAAAATGTATCATCCATTGACTAAGCCCTCTGATCAATCGTTCTCACTGCAATATTGCGACCCCTCTCCCATAAACATTCTGCAGGAAGGGAGCTAGTTCTCATAACTAATGAGAAATGACAAATCCACTTCATGCCCGAGGTGGCAGAGCTGCACTACTCAGGTGACACTTGCATATCTAGACGTGCGCTCTCAGGATGCGACCCCTGCGCTCGACCCAATTCCTCGCCAACGTTGCTGACTGAAGCATTGCGGGAGATTGAAACAGTGAGACAACAGGCAGTGTGCACAGCTGCCAGAGGCCCCTGCACTCTCTCTCGGTGAGTGAGAGTCTGTTGGCCCTCGAGTGAGGGAACAAAGTCAAGCCAGATTATAACATCGAAACAGCGAGCTGTTGGTCTCCCCTCTTGTTGTTGCAGGACTAATCTCTCCCTCTCTCCCTCGTTCGTGAGAAAGAGAGCGCCTGTCTGAGATGTCTGTGTTGGGATAGGCAGTAGTTTTTGATGGACTCTAGATCATGGTCTCTTTGGAGGCTTTACTGTTGCTTTCATGGAGGATGGTGGGGAAGGGTTGACACTTTTGCTGGAGCAAGTGGGGGGAGGGGCAAAGGGGTGACGATTTTGCTGTGTGGGAGGGGTAGGAGGGATTTGGGGTTCTAACATTTTCTGTCATTCATTCTTTGTTTATTTTTCTCCGTTTCATGGATGTCTGTGAAGAGTAGGAATCTCAGGGTGTACACCATATTCATTCTCAGATACTAAATTGAATCATTGAACCGTTGAAGGGCAAGTTTATTGTCATTCAGCTATACACATGCATACAGCTAAATGAAACATTGTTCCTTTGGGACAAAGGTGCAAACCACAGTACATATATCAGACATAAAATAATATTAGCACTATAATATTAACAGATAATAAGAATATTCTGTCGACGTACAAGCTCACATAAAGTGCATACAAGACAGTTAGTTAAATTTACAAAGGTATAAAGCCTCTGGAGCTGTCACAGATAATATGTGCTGGGTATTCAGGAAGGTCAGGCTCCAAACTATTCTAATCCATACGTAGAAGCAGAAGAGAAGATAGGTCTTACCCTGAACATCCACAGGACAAAGGAGCGATACTAACCAGCATGTGCCATATAACATTTGTTCGTTATGTGCCATGTCGTATCCCGTGGGCAATCATAGTCTTTGACCAAGGTTGTTCTTGGCGAAATGTTTCTATAGAAGTGGTTTGCCATCGCCTTCTTCAGGGCAGTGTCTTTGCAAGGCAGGTCAGCCCAGCCATTATCAATAGTCTTCAGAGATTGTCTGCCTGGCATCAGTGGTCGCATAACCAGCTGTTCCTGTGACCATCCTCCACCTTCACTTGACCCTGATCGGGGGCTAAGCTGGTGCTACACGTTGCCCAAGGGTGACCTGTAGGCGAGCCAAGGGAAGGAGCATCTTGCACCTTCTTTGGTAGAGACGTATCTCCACTCCGCCTCGCCACCCTATAAAAAGAGCATATAGTTAAATACACTGGCGCTGTCATAAATAATATGTATTGGGTATTCAGAGAGTTCAGACTCCAAACTATTCTTAATCATAAGCAGAGACACAGGAGAGGTTGGACCTTCCACTGACCATGCACAGAACAAGGCAATGTACCAAACCGCATGTGTCACATAACACTGCTCCCTAATATTAGAAACATCCTGCAAAAGACAGACCACTTCTCAAACCCCAAGGGCCATCATGCAGTGATGACAGATAAGATGATGCGTAATAAGATGGTGTATAAGATGATGAGTGACATTGATCATGTGAATAGTCAGAGGCTTTTTCCCAGGGCGGAAATGGCTAGCATGAGAGGGCACAGTTTTAAGGTGCTTGGTAATAGGTACAGAGGAGATGTCAGGGGTAAGCTTTTTCTGCAGAGAGCGGTGAGTGCGTGGAATGGGCTGCTGGCAATGATGGTGGAGGCAGATACGATAGGGTCTTTTAAGAGACTCCTGGATAGGTACATGGAGCTTAGAAAAATAGAGGGCTATGTGTAACCCTAGGTAATTTTGAAGGTAAGGACATGTTCGGCACAGCTTTGTGGGCCGAACGGCCTGTATTGTGCTGCAGGTTTTCTATTCTATTATAAAGAGATTTTTGCAGATCAAAACCTCGAAGCTGGAACAAAATTCACAGACTATGGGGCAGCAGCCTCCAAGAGGACCACATCTTTGTCATAGGGTTTGGAGGCTCGTGTGCCTCAATGACCTGGAGAACTATGTGGGCTGGAGTCAGGACTTTATGCTTTGGGTTCTGGGCAGGGTCACCCATGCCAAACAGGTCAAAGGGTAGAGAAAAGACGAAGAGTCATCCACTGGTCATCCAGATTTGGGAATTCAGCGCAGGGCTAACAACCCTGACTGTTAAAACAAAATTGTTATGGAAACAGCGAAGAAGAATCCTTCTACAGCTGAATGCGAAGGTATTCCCGAGTCTCCACCTGCGGAAGAGTCTACAAATCCCACATGGGCATCAACAAAATCCACAAAACTGGGGTGGAAGCAAGTCCTTGATTGTGTGGCAGTGCCAAAGAAGAACAGGAGGGTTGTCTATGACTGTGATGCCAACATTTACCTACAAAATAGACAAAGCTTTCATGGAACATCTCATCAGAAACCTGCCTTCGGTAGTACACCGCTTCTTTGTACTGGCACATTATAAATGTTCTGTGCATCATGAATCATAATGTGTCTCTTTCAAAAGAATTGATGGACTTTGGTTCACTACAGTTTGTGGTTGAGAAAAATCAGCATTTGGACAACCACTGGATGAAGGACCTCTTTTGAACCTCACCTTTAATTATTATTTGCAATTTCCTTGAATGTGTTTATTATCCATTTACAGGATATGGGTGTTGCTGGAAAGACAGCCTCACCTGCCCTTAAAAAAGGAGGATATCTGCTTCTTGAAATGATTCCAGTAGGGAGGTTAATTCTGCACTGATTTTGGGTAGGTATTTCCCGGATCTAGGCGCAGACGTGTTGAAAGGTTGATGATATATTTCTAAGTGAGAAGCCTATGTGCATCTCGGAGGAAATGCTTGCTAAGGATGGAACACCTTCTGGATGGCGCACGGTGTGGATTGATAAGTATGTTGATGAAGCCTTGGGGAGCTGCAGCTAATCATAAACACAAGGGGTTCCGCAGATGTAACACTCACAGCATGATAGCACAGTGGTTAGTACAACACTTTGCAGTACCAGGACTTGGGTTCAATTCCCGCCACTGTCTGTAAGAAGTTCGTACGGTCTCCCCTTGACTGCGTGGATTTTCTCCAGATGCCCCAGGTCCACAGTCCAAAAGTGTTCCGGTTGGTAGGTTAATTGGTCATTGTACCTTGTCCCAGGATTAGGCTAGGGTTGAATTGGGGTGTTGCTGGGTGATGCGGCTTGAAGGGCTGGAAGGGCCTATTCTGTGCCGTACCTCGATAAAAAAAAAACAAATTAGAAATGCTGGAGGACCTCAGCAGATCTACGGAAAGGAATAAAGAGGCAACATTTCAGGCCAAGACTTTTCATCAGGACTGGAAAGGAAGGGGGTAGAAGTCATTTTGCAAATGGTACATACTGTTGTCGCTATGTATCTGGCACAACCAGGGGTCATTTTATTAAAAGAAAAAGAAGAGATTTTGTTTTGAGTTAGTATATGGACTGTATTTTCTCAGTGCCACCTAGTGTATTATTCCTTGGATTGGATACCCTTTATGTCTGGTTGTTCATCTTTGGACTAGCTCTGGGCTTCACTTTGTGTTGCAGGTGTCTCATTTGGGATCATGGGGATTGTTAAACTCTCTTTGCATTTATCATTTTTATTCAATTTGGGATAATTTAATTAGCACGGGATTTCCAATGTCTTGTATTGTAGGTGTTGTCTTTGGGGATTATTGCTTTGTCTGGACACCTATGTTGTCTGATTGGCCCTCAAGTCCTATGTGCTCCTGGGTGTATTTCAGGGGTGCATGTTAACCCCGCTTTGCTTAGCTATTGTCTGGTGAAACTCATACCGAGTTCTTTTGTGTATTGCGAGTGATTTCAGTTCTTTAAGATTCTGTATAGTTAGCCTAAGCTGTGGTTAGGTTTGCTGGTTATTTCTGTAATAAACCTTCTGTTTTGTTTGAGTTGCTGAAGTCTCTGTGATTCCTGCACTTGAGGAATACAGTATCAATAGTAGGCGAGAGTGAGCATTTAGGATGATTAATGGCCAAAATAGTGACAACATCCTGGGAGATATCATGCCTTTAGAGAATGATTCATTCAAGTAAATAGAGAATATTCCATTGCTGTCCTGAATTTGACCTTAAAGACAATGGAAAAAAAATCTTTGGGCAAACTTTCCGACTTGTTCATTATGTGGCAGGTTCAGTTACAACCTTGGACAGTGGTAACCTCAAGAATATTGATAGTGAAGACTCGACAATGGTGATGAATGTCAGAAGTAGGTGGTTAGACTTTCTCATGAAGATGAGTGGGGCACAAATGTTTGGGGCCTTGTATCATCTTATGTCTAAATATTGCTTTGGTCTTACTGCCTGCAGCCATGTTCTCCTTCATTGTTTGAAGAGCTGTAGATAGAAATGAGCCTTATGTGACAATTAGGGGAAGTAAGCGGTTGGCATCCATCTGTCTCAAAGGACAATGGGGTGATGGTGATCATCACCACAAGCCTGGGTGGAAGGTATGGAGATCCTGAGATGCCCAGTTGTCAAGATCCACCTCTCAGCCTCACCAGCGTAGTCCAAAGTAAAGCTTATCGAGCAATATGTTTGGCATCAGCTTGGCTGCAGGAGCTGCTGGAAGAATGGACCACAAGGCTATTTACCCATAGCTGGGGATCTGGTACGCTATCACCAGGGCGTGTCCACACACCGGTGGGCCTGTGTGCTCCATGTGCAAGGGCCAGACCTCTTCCCTGTCCTCTGTACTTCAGCCCGAGTCCAAAAGGAGTTCGGTTTCCGTGTGTCGCCAGCGAGGAGGCACTGCATGAAGCTTGCTGTTGGAGAGGCTGTGTACTGGCAGGGAGAGACTTACACATTCAACTCTCCTTTCCACAAGACTGCGAGCCTGTGGTGGAAGCTGAAAATGAGGGCGACAAGCACTACCCATTACACTACCAGACTAGACGCATCACAACAACCATCTTGACACCACAAGACAGTTGACCTCAGCCATTATCAATACTCTTTAGAGATTGCCTGGCGTCAGTGGTTGCATAAGCAGGACTTGTGATACGCACCGGCCGCTCGTACGACCATCCACCACCTGCTCCCATGGCTTCACGTGACCCTGATCGGCGGGGTGGGCTAAGCAGGTGCTACACCTTGCCCAAGGGTGACTTGCAGCCCAACAGAGAAGGAGTGCCATACATCTCCTTTGGTAGAGATGGATCTTCACCCCATCACCCATTGTAGAGTTTAGAAGAATGAAATTTATAAAGATTTAGCTAAATTCCTGACCTTGTTGTTTGAATTTTGATCTTGGAAACATACCAAATCCTTTGTTATTTCTACTACATTCTTACACAGACAAGTGACATTGCTTACAACACCTGCCAGAGCTGTTACTGCTACATCATGCGGAACGGACAAAAGCCTTCAGGACTTTGAGGGAAGAGAGTGGAAGTACCCCAGTGCAATGGCTTTTCCACTTTAAAAACTCTCACACAAGTTTCCTGTCATTGTCGGACATGACCGGCAACAACCATCAGTATGATAAGATAGACTCTTGGCCTCACAATCTACATTGTTATGACCTTGAACCTTACTGTTTACCTGTTACACTTTATTTTGCATTGTTATTGTTTTACCTCATTCTACCTCAATGCACTGTGTAATGATTTGATCTGTATGAACTGTATGTAAGACAAGCTTTTCACTGTATCTCAATACATGTAACAATAAAAATCCTATTCCATTTCCCATCTTCTTCCATCTGGGTATATTGAAGCTCTTAGGACTAAATATTGAATTTATCATTTTTAGGTAACCACACTTTTCTCTTTATCTTTCTGGTCCTTCAACACATTTCTTTTCCCTTTTGTTTCCTATTGATGATCTTTAAAGCAAACCATCACTATCTGTGTTATCTCTACCCCCAGCCCCTCTGGAACCTAGTTACTTACATTTCCAGTTCTGATGAGGGATCCATGACCTGAAATACCTTCTCTGTTTCTCCCCCTAATAATGCTGCTTGACCTGCTGAACCTTCCAAAGTTTTCTGTTCCTGCTTTGGATTTCCAGCTTTTTCTTTTGCTCCAAGCTTCAAGCACAAGTTCTACATTTTTTTTATGCACGTGACTTGAACAATTAAACAAATTGATGAGTATTTTGGTATTTTAGTTACAAGTAGTTTAAAAGCCCAGTGGTTAGTAATCTCACTTGTAAGTCAAAAGGTTCCAATCCAAAGAATCAAAATCAGGTTTAATATCACCAGCATACGTCATGAATTTTGTTAATTTTGTGGCAGCAGTACAATACCAGTATGATAATAGAGAGAACAAAAGTGTGAATAACAGAAAGGATATACTGCATATATTAAATAGTTAAATTAAATAAGTAGCGCAAAAATATAGAAATAAAAATGTAGTGACGTAGTGTTCATTGTCTATTCAGAATTCAGGTGGCAGAGGGGAAGAAGCTGTTCCTGAATCATTGAGTGTGTGCCTTCAGGCTTCTCTACCTCTGTCCTGATGGTAGCAATGAGAAGAGGGCATGTCCTGGGTGATGGAGGATGCTTTCTGATGCATCCTCCTTGAAGATGAGCTGACTAAATAGATGGTGTTAGATGAACTAGGCTTTGTTACCCAGACTGACATGTCCACTGTGACATAGACATATCGAACTATCAGAGGTAGTGTCCTTTACAAGGGGTATTAAAACCAATGCTCCTGATTTGCAGCAAGGTGCAAAATTATTAGAAAAGCAGAAGTGTTCCTCCTGGTGTACTGCTGATACCTACCCATTTGTCAGTAAAACAGGTCCCAAAATTAGCTCGCAAACACGAGGAAATCTGCAGATGTTGGAAATGCAAGCAACGCACACAAAAAATGCTGGTGAACGCAGCAGGCCAGGCAGCATCTATAGGAAGAGGTACAGTCGACGTTTCGGGCCGAGACTGACAAAGGCTGCAACAAATCCATCAGCTCCAATCGTCGTGGTTTCCATGCTATTGGAATCAGTTGGTTGATTTGTGAAGTATCGTGTGCTTCTTATAGTGCAATCAAGTACACGTTAAACAAATACACGCACAGCGTCTTCGCTCTGTGGGCCACTTCTTCAGAACGAAGACCATCATCCTTGACCTCGAGGGACAGCCACAACGATGACTGTCTGTAAACTCTAGAGACTGTTGTGCTTGAACATCCCCAGAGATCAGCCGCTTCTGAGATACTCAAACCATCCTGTCTGGCACCAAAAATCATTCCATGGTCAAGGTCACTTAGATCACATTTCTTCCCTATTCTGATTTTGGTCTGAACAACAGCTGAGCCTCTTGACTGTGTCCACATGTTTTTCTGCATTGAGTTGCAGCCACATGATTGGTTGATTAGTCATTTGAATTAATGAGCCCGTGGACAAGTGTACGGAATAAAGTGGCCACTGAGGGGATTCCCATGTTCCCCAAATATGCTTTCTTGTGAATGCTACCGATGATACCATGTGATGTAATGCTGCTGCAAATAATATTTAAATTTTGCTTGTGCATACATGTACTTTTGCGAATGGTAATAAATGACTTAGACCTTTCGCTTTAAGGTGAGCGGTAAGAAGTTTTTGGGTATCAAAAGAACTTATTTCTTCCTACCTTGATTCTATCCCTTCTTGCCTTGCTCACTCTCTTTCCACGTACATTCATTGTTCCCAGTCTGGATTGGATAACATCAAGTGTCCAGCTCATTTTCACCATGGACACCCTGCAACGACACTAAGATGGCCCGAGACCCTTTACTTCTTCCTTGAACAGAGGCCTAACCAGTCCCCCCTCACGCTACCATTCTCCTTTGTCTGGCTAAATTTAATCTCACAATTTCTCCTTTCATAACAAAATAGACAATCTTGGTGATTACTCAGGAGGTGAGGCAGCATCTGTGGAGGAAGAAACAAAGTTGACATTTTGGGCTGATGATCTCTAGCGTCTTTACTCCCTGATCCCTCTTTCACATCACTGACACTTCCGTTCTCTTCATGACCTCTATCTTTGCCTCAGGTGATAGGTTAGCAACCATTGTCAATATATGTGGGGTGATTGATAAGTTCGTGGCCTAAGGGAGAAGGAGTCAATTTCAGAAAAACTAGCACATTTAGTTTTCAACAGTCTCCTCCTACGTGTACACACTTAGTCCAGCAGTCGTGGAGCATACGGATCCCTTCTTTGTAGAAGTGGTCCACAGCAGGGGTGATTGATAAGTTCATGGCCTAAGGTAGAAGGAGATGAGTTATACAGCTCTTGTTACATGCATATGTAGTTCAACCCTTTGAGTGAAAATGCAGAAAGTTTGAAGTTAATAACTCGTCTCCTTCTACCTTAGGCCACAAACTTATCAATCACCCCTCGTAGTTGTCCAAGTCCATGGGTACTGGTTTCTGTGAGGACTCCATTCCATTCTCCCATTTTCTCCAGCTCTGTCTTATCCACACCATAGCTTCTGGGGTGTTCTTCTCTCTCCTTAACCAAGATAGTTGGTTGGCATCCGTCTGTCTTGGAGGACAATGGGTGATGGTGATCATCATCACAAGCTTGGATGGAAGGTATGGAGATCCTGAGATGCCCAGTTGTCAGGATCCCCCTCTCAGCCTCACCAGAGTAGTCCAAAGGAAAGCTTATGAAACGATATGTTTGGTTGCAGGAGCTGCTGGAAAGATGTTCGATGATGTCCAGCCGCCTGAGGGACTCCTCTCCAGATCTGCTGACTGGGTTTACTCCCGTAGCCTTCACCTCTCCCAAGGCTGCCCACAAGGCAGTGGGGTCATTTGTCCATAGCTGGGGATCTGGTTCAGCATCACCAGGGCGTGTCCACACACCGGTGGGCCTGTGTGCTCTGTGTACAGGGGCCAGACCTCCTCCCTGTCCTCTGTAGTTCAGCCCGAGTCCAAAAGGAATTCAGTTTCCGTGTGTCACGAGAGAGGAGGCACTACGTGAGGCTTGCTGTTGGAGAGGCTGTGTACTGGCAGGAAGAGACTTCACATTCAGCTCTCCTTTATGCAAGACTGCTAGCCAGCGGTGGAAGCTGAAAGTGAGAACGGCCAGCACAACCTACTATACTACCACACTAGACGCATCACAACAACCATTTTGATACCAGGGGAAGTATGTATTGCACTGATAAAATGACTAAAGATCATTGAAAATGCAACAGACTGCAGATGCTGGAATCTGGAGCAACACAAAAAGCATTGGAGGAACTCAACAGGTCAGGAAGCATCTCGAAAAATGGATGGTTGACACTTTGGGTCAAGACCCTTTATGTGAAGATTATTGGGCCCAGAGGAAAAGCATCTAGTCATGTAATAGATTTGACTTCTAACAACTACAGCCTTTGTGCTAGGTGACTCTAACCTGTGAAGAACTTTCCTCTCAGTTCCTCTTGCTCAACCTGTCTTCTTAAGACATGTTCTCTAATCCAAGCAGCATCTTGATAAATCTCCTCTGCACTCTCTCTAGAGCACCCACATCCACATTTTCTTGGATAGGTGGGCACAGCGGATGGCGTAACCATTTTCAGTGCCAGTGACCCAGGTTTAATTCCCGTTGCTGTCTGTAATGATTTGTACGTTCTCTCCCTGACCGTGTGGGTTTCCTCCAGGTGCTCTGGTTTCCTCCTACATCTCAATGACGTGAGTACGTTATGTGTCAAAGTACAGGTTAGTAGGTCAATTGGTCACTTTGCTGCATTGGACTGGAAGGGCCTGTTACTATGAAGTATCTCTAAATAAAAATAATTAAATATATACAGATAAATTCTTGGATCGGTCAAGCAGAGTGTGCATACAGAATTTGTGTGTGTGTGTTTGAGTGGGGTTTCAGTTGGTGGTTGACGATACATACACAAATGTGAGTTTATGTGACTGCGTGAAAGTGATGTTAACCTGATTGACATGATGAGAAATTAAAGTACCCAATCAGTTACCAGCTTACTTGGCTCCTGATGTTGAGTTTCCTTCAAGATCCCTACTGCCCATTACGCCATTGGTGTTTAGGGCAGCATGACGGTCCTCCATCTCTGGCGGTGTCCAGCGCTTCCTTCATCATGCAAGTAGCTCAGTTTTCACCACTGTCAGTTGTGCAAGTCCCGGGTGGAGACTCAGGAATACCGTTCTGCTCCGATGTAGAAGGATTCTTCATTGCTGTTTCCGTAACAGATTTGTTTGACCGGTCAGAGTTGTTAGCCCTGAGCTGAACCCCCAAACCTGGAGGACCGGTGGACCACTCTTAGTCTGACCCCTACCCTTTGACCTGTTTGGCATAGGTGACCTTACCAAGAGCCAAAACATAAACCCCTGACCCCAGCAGCACGCAAGCCTCTAAACCACGACAAGGTTGTGGTCCTCTTGAAAGTTCCTTCAAGTTTACTAAAGTTTTTTAAAAATATAATTTTTATTGAATTTTCAAAAAGAATACATGAAAAGATAAAATCTACCCCCCCGCTCCCCATAACCCTCCCCCCCCATATATATAGTCCTACCTAAAAGAAAGAAAGAAAAAAAAGAGCCGCCTGGGTATTGGAAGGTTTCCACATGCTCCATGGGATTCAAAATAAATTTGGTATAATTATTCGTTATTTTCCCCAAGTAACCAAATTCTTTGTCAGAGCACTTAAATATGACATCCTATCTTTTGCAAATAAGGGCGCCAAATATTCAAGAATGTTAAATAATTATCTCTTAAATTATAAGTAATTTTTTCAAGTGGAATAGAACTAGCCATTTCATTATTCCAACGATCCATACTTAAATACGAATCAGATTTCCAAGTAACTGCTATAGTCTTCTTAGCTACTGCCAATGCAATTTTTATAAATTCTTTCTGATATTTATTCAATTTAAGTTTCGGTTTTATCCCTTCAATATCACCTAATAGAAATAATACAGGGTTATGTGGAAGTTGAATTCCAGTAATTTGTTCCAATAAGACTCTTAAATTTATCCAAAAGGGTTGAATTTTAAAACAAGACCAAGTAGAATGTAAAAAAGTACCAATTTCTTGATTACACCGAAAGCATTTATCGGATAGATTTGAATTTAGTCTATTTATTTTTTGTGGTGTAATATATAATTGGTGTAAAAAATTATATTGTACTAATCTAAGTCGAACATTTATTGTATTTGTCATACTGTCCAGACAAAGTCTTGACCAATTTATTTCATCAATATTAATATTCAGATCTGTTTCCCATTTTTGCTTTGACTTATGGGTTCCTTGTTTAATTGTCTGTTCTTGAATCAAATTATACATACAAGAAATACATTTTTTAATTTTCCCTTTTTGAATTAAAATTTCAATTTCATTAGCTTTTGGCAAAAACATTGTTTGACCCAGCTTACCTATTAAGTAAGCCCTTAACTGAAAGTAGCAAAAGAAAGTATTATTAGATATTTTATATTTATCCTTTAATTGTTCAAATGACATCAATATACCTCGCTCAAAACAATCTCCTATAAATTTAATCCCTTTTTGGTACCAATTATATAAATCTGTGAGAAAATTTCTTTGGAAAGGTAAAATGTCAAGAATATCATTGGAAAAACTGACATGTAAATTTAGGTTAGGAGGGTTACAACTTCCAAACTTTAAAAATTACTATAAAGCAAATCAACTTAGATGTATTGCATCTTTTTTTGATGATCAAAAACCAGCATGGATTAAAATAGAACTAGACAAGATAGGAGAAAATAAACCTGAAGATTTTATATATAAATGGGAATCTAAATGGATACGGGAAAAGAAAGAATCTCCTGTATTAACACACTTGATTGATCTATGGAATAAGATAAATGTTGATAAGGAAACACAGAAATCTCTATTAGCAAGGAGACCTTTGTTTCAAAACAGACTTATTCCTTTTACAATGGACAAGTTTACTAAAGTTAACCAGGGTGTTATCGGAAAGGAGGGAGCAGTTGGCAGGAGAGGGAGCAGGATTTTGAATCAGGTTACTAATTCTTTGTGGACCGTAACTCACTAAATTGCTTCAGTTAAAATGACCCCACTTGGAGAATTCCAGTTGGAATAAATGTACGTATAACATGTCGCAGTAATATGCGGATTGTGCAAGTGAATGTGGGTGTGTGGGGGCATGATAAGACGCGTGTGTTTGATCGAGGGTGAGAGTGCCTGGACACACCGAACGGAAACAGCTTTGCCCACATGCACACCTGGCAATGGGTCTGGTATATGTGTAAGTGCATCAAGAGATGAGTGTTTGTACCTGTAGTGCTTGATTACTATTATTGTCTTAGCTCTCTGATTAATGTATGCTTATCTTACACAGATATCATGTGCTCAATAGCTCATTCACAGACAGCCTCATTAAATCCACAAAGATTGCTAACATTCCAAATTAACAGAAAGCACAAAGGCCCAGCCAAATTAATCTCTGACATTTATTTGCCCATTGATGAACGGTTGCATAATTGATTAGAAACCTGACCATGTCCGTGATGTGTTTGCTAACAGTGACATTGCTTTTTTGCTGATTGCAGTTTTAGATTATTTCTGTTTGCCTGATGTCCTCTCACAATGAAATACTTCTTTGGAAAAGGAGATACATCTTTGTGGCCTTCAAATGGAACTTACCATCTCATTTATTCAGATACTTAGAATATACAGTACTGGCTGTTTGATCTATCTGGCATGGGGGTACTTATAGTTTTCGTGGAATCTTTTACCTCTTTATCTTAGCCTATCAATATTCCTTCCTATTCCTTTCTGCTTGGGAAGCTTCATTTTCTAAGTTTTACTCAAGTGAAGTTTTAATTCTGGCAGAGCTTGTTGTGACTATCTTATATTTATGACTACTCAATCAAAATCGTTTGTTCACTAACAATTTCCTCAGACCCTCTCTAATCTGTTTCTAAAGAAAAGAGTCCAGTCTCTCTTGTGCTTTCATAATAGATAAATCTTCTCAGATCTGCTATCATCATTGTAAATCTTTTTATCACTCTCTTCAGAACCCTGCTAATATTGCCGGTGTCAGACCTGTATGCTCTGAATGTAGTCTCATGCACATTCAATACAATCCAACCAAACATAATTAGGTATTTAGGTGTTTAGTTCCAAGCTTTTACAAATTAACCCAATATTTTAGTTGCACTTTCGTTAAGACCTTGTTGCTTAACTCTTTGCCTCTGTACCATTTATATGCTATGGCCTTGTTAGCTTAGATCACTCTTTTGTGACGCTATAGTCTTCTTAGGTTACTAACAAGACTAGGTTCCTTAAGGTTGTTATGGGAGTGGGGGGGAGCGGTTATTGGGGATAAACTCCCACTACCTATTCAATGCTCCCAATGGTATGCGTCTCAAGTAGTCTCTGACAACCAAGTCCAGTTCCTGGCCTTCATGTGTGGCTTAGCCATTAAGCCTGGTGGAACCATTTCCACTGACAGGAGAAGAGGCAAAGGCCAGTTACTGGCGTGTCAAAATTAGACACTTTGGCAGATGGGACTCCTCAGCCGTGGTTGGCAGCTCATCTCGGAGAAGCCTCTGCTGCCCTGTGGCCATACCCATTGATGGGGATGGCTTCAGGAGCATTGCGGGACGATGACAGTGAGTTCATAGGAAAGAAGTTATGACTTGAAAAGATGGAAATGACTGAAGATGAGATGTTGCTCTGTGCAGAGGTCAAGGGAGGAAAACAACACAGAAACCTTAGTGGAAAACATAAAATTACTCTTAAGTGAATGCAAGACACTAGAGCATGTTGAGATGGAAATACTCAAAGGAGGACAAAGTAGCCGAGGAGTAAGTGATAAATTATGGGATGTTTAAATGTTTAATATCTACGACACTGCTGTAAAATTTGAATACAGAAGGTAAGAAACTTTACAGAAACTGCACTGGGTTCATCATGGTACTGGTAATGAAGAATGAAAGAGAAAGAAAGAATTTTTTATTTTGCCCCTCTCACTCTCTCCTGCCTTCTTTCCCCCTCTCTTCTCTCCCCTCTCTCAAACTGTTTCTGTCTCTCTCTCCCCCTCTCTTTCTCTCCTGTCTCCCCTCCCTCAAACCGAAATGGATAACTTCACTTGCCCCATCACTGAAATTTTCCCACAATCAACAGACTGACTTTCAAGGACTCTTCATCTCATGTTCTTGATATTTATTTATTATTGTTATTTCTTTCTTTTTGTATTTGTACAGTTTGTTGTCTTCTGCACACTGGTTAAATACTTAAGTTGGGCACTCTTTCATTGATTCTATTATGGTTATAAGTTTAAAGATTTATTGAATATGCCCACAAGAAAATGAATCTCAGGGTTGTATCTATGTTGTTGTTGTTGTTGTTGTTCATCCATCGTACGTCGATGAGGACCTCAACACTATTATTGATGGTGTCGAGACTAGCGCGTGACTTGGATTTAAGTGAGGGAGAGTTGCGCAGCGTCAGCCTCACTCTCTCTTCCCAATTCCCATCTGGATCCAGTGGCAAGACAGAGTCGAGACGGTTGGAGATGGGACTAGGCGCAGTGGATGACCAGGATGTCTTCTGTGTCTCGTCCTGCTCTACACGTTCCACGACGCTTGCAGAGACCACCTTCTTGACCGTTGGACCTTCCATTGGCCTCGTCCGCTCAATCCGCCGGAGTCTGTCTTCACATGCAGGGATAGACAACTCCCTATCTCACCGAGGGTTTGAGACCCGTCAGCTACCCTCACCTGGTTTAGCCGGCTTGTTGAAGTCGTTGCCCGGGGTGTGGCCGCTGTCGCATGCAAACAGCTACGGGGAGCCACAGGTGAGAGCTGAGTGACAGGTGGGGACCAAAGATGGACTAACTGCTTTGAAAAGGGCACGACATGTTCCCCCACCAGAGGTGCTACCCCTCCCTGACACCCCAAACACCCCAATATGTATCTATGTACATATTTGACATATACGTACTTTGATAGGAAGTTTACATTGAACTTTAAATTCTTTCTCTCTCCCCCACCTCTCTCTTTCTGCCTCTCTCAGTCTCTTCTTTCTTTCGCTCTCTTTCCTCTTTCTCTCTTTTCCTTCTCTTTCTCTCTTTCTTCTCTCTCTCTCTCTGTCTGCTTACTGTTGTAGAGGGTATATGAGAATGGGGACAAAAGGGGAACTGTAAAGCGAGAGATTGGATATTTCTTGTATCTGGTCCAGAACTGTGAGATGAGCCAGGAGAATCTCCCCAGGTGTGAGGGCAGGATTTAATTTGTCAATCAATGTATTTTGCTGTATAGAATCAAAAATGGTCATGGAATAAAGAAATCAGAGGCAGCTCTGGTGTTGAAAGTTAATTCTCTAATAAATATAAATTTGTTAAAAATATGTTGTCATATTTATGGAGAATGGAGCATGTTAAATACTCAATCTGACATTTAATTCTCTAATCCAGGGAGGGGCTCAAAGTTTTGTATTATCTTTGACTCATGTCTAAGTCCACAGAAAGACTTAATCACTTGTCATAACTGCCAATGCTTCAATTCATCATCGGCAAGAGGCAGTAATCCGTATCATTTGCTGTAATTCCTTGCTGCTACATTTCATCATGTCAGTGGGCTAGCCAAGCCAGACTAATTAAAGGCAGAAACTATCGGCAGCTGGAAGTTCTCAGCTTCTGCTCAGAAAAATATTAGCACAGCGCAGGCGAAGAACAAATTAATGGCCCACACACCAGATGGAATAAACTGACAGCTGACAACTGAGAGCCGGATCTGTCCGCATCTCATACTGCGAAGATAAAGTATTTTTACTTGATTAGAGATACAGCGCAGAACAGGCCCTTCGAGCTGCACCGGCCAGCAACCCCCAAATTAACCCTAGCCTAATCACAGAACAACTTAACCCTAGTCTAATCACAGGACAATTTACAGTTAACCTACCAACCAGTACGTCTCTGGACTGTGGGATGAAACTGGAGCACCCGGAGGAAACCCATACATTCCATGGGGAGGATGGACAAACCCCTCACTGGGGATAATGGAATTGAACTCTGAACTCCAGCACCCTGAATTGTAAATGTGTTGTGCTAACTGCAACACCACCGTGGTGCCCTATATATGAAGATGTGTACACAAATGCATATGCACATACAAAGACACAAATATATCAGACAATCAATGTATGAAAACATTCAACAGCACACTATCAGCAGGTATTCAGGCATTCATTTATATATACCCTCAGAGGTCTCTTTATTAGGTACCTCCTGTTCCCAAAAAAGAGGCACAGAGTATGTTCATGGTCTTTTGCTGCTGTAGCCCATCCACTTCAAGGTTTGACATGTTGTGGTTCAGGGACGCTCTTCTGCGCACTACTGTTGTAACCCATGGTTATTTGAGTTACGGTCATCTTCCTGTCAGCTTGAACCAGTCTGGCTATTCTCCTCTGATCTCTCATTAACAAGTCATTTTTGCCCACAGAACTGCCATTCACAGAATTGTTTTTGTTTTTTGCACCATTCTCTGTAAACACTAAAGACTGTTGTGTGTGAAAATTCAAGGAGATCAGCAGTTTCTGAGATAATCAGACCACCCCATCTGGCACCAACAATCGTTCCACGATCAAAGTCACTGGGATCACATTTCTTCCCCATTCTGATGTTTGGTCTGAACAACAAATGAACCTCTTGACCATGTCTGCATGCTTTTATGCATTGAGTTGCTGCCACGTGATTGGCTGATTAGATATTTGCATTAACAAGCAGGTGTACAGGTGTACCTAATAATGTGTAAGTAGGTAAGTGCACACACAAATTTATTTGCACATGTATATACAGCTATAACTCAAAACACCCAAACACTTAAGTGTACACATAACTATATTCAATTGTTCAGCTACAGTATACTCATTATACAGAGCAACGCATAGAAAATGCTGCAGGAACACAGCAGGTCAGGCAGCATTTAGGACGAGGAATAAACAGTCAATGTTTTGGGCTGAAGACTTTGTGGTCTCGGACCGAAATGTCAACTGTTTGTTCCTCTCCAGAGATGCTGCCTGACCTGCTGAGTTCCTCCAGCATCTTATGTGTTTCTCTGGTTGTCCAGCATCTGCAGAACCTCTTCTGTTTATCCTTCTTATACACAGGGTTGGATTTTCTCTTCCTACGGAGCTTCTGACCCATTCTGAGCATTTAAGACTTTTGCTATCTTGCCCGGACCCCCGGTTTCCTGGTTAACATGGATATTGCCCGGACCCCTGGTATCCTGGTTATCGTGGATATTGCCCGGACCCCTGCGATCCTGGTTAACGTGGATATTGCCTGGACCCCTGGGATCCTGGTTAACGTAGATATTGCCGGACCCCTGGGATCCTGGTTAACGTGGATATTGCCTTGACCCCTGCGATCCTGGTTAACGTGGATATTGCCCGGACCCCTGCGATCCCGGTTAACGTGGATATTGCCCGGACTCCTGTGATCCTGGTTAACGTGGATATTGCCCGGATCCCTGCGATCCCGGTTAACGTGGATATTGCCCGGACCCCTGCGATCCCGGTTAACGTGGATATTGCCCGGACCCCTGCGATCCCGGTTAACGTGGATATTGCCCGGACCCCTGCGATCCCGGTTAACGTGGATATTGCCCGGACCCCTGCGATCCCGGTTAACGTGGATATTGCCCGGACCCCTGGGATCCCGGTTAACGTGGATATTGCCCGGACCCCTGGGATGCCGGTTAACGTGGATATTGCCCGGACCCCTGGGATCCCGGTTAACGTGGATATTGCCCGGACCCCTGGGATCCCGGTTAACGTGGATATTGCCCGGACTCCTGGGATCCTGGTTAACGTGGATATTGCCCGGACCCCTGGAATCCCGGTTAACGTGGATATTGCCCAGACCCCTGGTATCCTGGTTAACGTGGATCTTGGTTCATTTCCTCTCGTCATTTTTTATTCATGCACAAACTGATCTGGAGCTCCCGATGCCCTTTCCCAATTTCTGTTCCCCCTCCATAAAATAAACAAATTTCTTCAGGGAGACCTTGAGTTGGTTACTCTTCTTCCAAAAGCCAACTGTATTATAGAAAATGTAAAAATGTTGGACAAAAGTGAATAATTTATCCTGTTTAACAGTGGCTTAGTACGGCTTTCTTATTTGAAGGAGATTATAAAATTAATTCCTGCTGCAAAGATTTGAACTGTCAGAAATGCAACCTTGCAAATAATGTGTTAAACTACAGCCCCATCTTTTTCAGGTGAAGATCCACGGCACTTCTGGAAGAATGTCAGGAGTGGTATCTCAAGCTTACCCCATAACCAGCCTCATTCAAAACATTATATTAATCTTGCTACTTGTAAGCCCCTGCTTTCTGCAGGGATTTGAATGGGTAACCTGCACCGCAGACAGAAGTTAGCCACAGTACACATAGAGCAGTAAGATAAAATATGGTTTTAAATCCAATTTTTGTGAATCTTCCCTTGGGAAGGTCCTGTTGGTGATAGGTAGGCTGCCAAAACCCTGCTCAGGTCAGAGTCAGCAGGACCTCTGGTGTTAACAGTGGAATCTTGGGAGAAGTGTGGTGGATTTGCCATTGTCAGCTGTTGAGCTGTTGCTTCTTGGCAGGAGTCTATGTGTAGTTTGGAGATGGTGTGTGTGTGTGTGTGTGTGTGTGAGAGAGAGAGAGAGAGAGAGGGAGAGAGGGGAGAGAGAGAGAGAGGGAGAGGGGGGAGAGAGAGAGGTAGAGAAAAGAGTTTGGTGAGTGAGTGAGGACTGACTCACCTTTACAAGTATAAACAGATGGGCTGATATCAGTCTTGGACATAAAAGAACCAACAGAGAGTTGGCAAAAATGATAAAAACTGTGGCCGCTGGGAAATCAAAAACCGAAATGACTGCCAGTTTTATATCTGAGCAAGTTTCTTAAGAAATAAGTTATAAAGCAATCTACTACCTATTCTTCATTCCAGGAAACCTCCAGGATAATTTGTCTTATTAAGGCTGCCTCATTGATTATAGCTTTGTTACATTCTCTGATAAAGGAAGGTGGTGGGGGTGCCCAGTGAAGGCATTTCTAAACAAAACATCAAAGTATCTTGTGAACAGGTTGGCTTCGGGCCCTGGAGATTTATCTTTATGGCCCATATGGGTCTGACCTGGGTTAGAGCCAACTCCAGATTAGGATCCATCGCAGTAAGTGGCAGAAGAGAAAGTTTGCTTATGTGTGAAGGTGCCATTTCACCACTCTGCCTCAGACTGCCTGGGGGTTACTGATGCTGCCGGCAGGCAACACAAAGCTGCTTCTTTGAATCTAATCTTCTCTGGCTTCAGAATTAGATGTTGTCTGAACTCTGATTCATTTCCATTGGTGCATGAATGTGTAGGTGTAAATATTCAGATTGTAAAACTTCCACAAAGTCTACAGTGCACAGAGATTATTGTACTTACCAAGTAAAGGGACGCGATTACCGTGGTTACAGTAAAATAAACCAATCCTTCCTGCTCTGATCTGTCTCAAACACCATTGCTCTGTGAGGTGCTGCCAGCTATTTTCCAGTCTATGTTTTTAAATCTTCCAGGATTATCTATTGGGTTGAGTTGTTCTCCGATCTTGGTAGTTTACTTGCAAAAGTTTCGTCACCAAGTGAGGAGACACCATTAGTGCGCTGTTGATTGTGGTGCGTCCTCCAGATGCTTCCTCCAAGAGGACCACCAACTTGTCGTAGAGGCTGTGTGCCTCAATGACCTGGAGAGTTACGCTGGCAGGAGTCAGGGCTTTATGCTCTGGCTCTTGGTTGGGTCACCCATGTCAAAGGGTAGTGGCCAGACAGAGTGGTCCACTGGCCCTCCAGGTTTGGGGGGTTCAGCTCAGGCTATCAACCCTGACTGGTCAAAAAGTGTCACGGGAACAGCAGTGAAGAATCCCATATCTATGTGTGAAGGTACATGGCCAAGGACAGACAGGGATAGAATTCCTTCCTTGCTGCCCTAAATGGCAGTGGCATAATGGGCAGTAACTAACTAACTCCGAGCGTTTGGCCTTTATATACTTCCAATCAGCTGATTGGGTGTCATTTCAGACACTCAGTTGTGATGTGGGGAGGAAATCTCGTCGCTGATTCGCTGTGTGGCAAACTTCATGCGTTGTGGTCTGGAATTTTGGCCGCATCGGCTTATAAATAGGATCAAGGTCTATGTGTTTTTTATAGAATTATTCGTGAAAACCATACTTCTAGGAATTCTCTTGAGTGCCGCGTGTTTGCTTTCGCCATGACTTTCACCGATGCCCGGTCGAATTTGTGCCCCTCTCGATCTACATGGGTAGAGCCTAGGGAGGGTCGGTCATGCGTTTGACAGCCAGTTGATGTTCAAGGATCCTTGTGGATAGATTTCAATCAGCTGATTTAAAAAATATAAAGGTCAAGCATTCGCGGACACACCACAATCAACAGCGCACTGACAACGTCTCCTCGCACGGTGTTGAAACGTTTGCAAGTAAATTCCCAAGACTGGAAAACAACTCAACCACCCGAACTGCCCACCTTCTGAATTATTTCCAGGATTATCTGTTTTAACACTATGCCGCTGAATTGTAGCTTTGTTGCATTCTCTGAAAGTTGATACATGCTGGTGAACAGAATTACGATTCACGTGCCGTACCATGGTTACCAATTACTCTCTTTCAATATGGTCGTGACAATCCAAATTTAATTCAGATTTTCAAAGTCTTGTGTTTAAGCCTTTTTTTTTGATTAGATTAGATTAGATTATGAGGACACGCAGTCCTCTTTTGTTGTCATTTAGTAATGCATGCATTAGAAAATGATACAATATTCCTCCAGTGTGATATCACAGAAACACAGGACAGACCAAGACTGAAAAACTGACAAAAACCACATAATTGTAACATATAGTTACAACAGGACAAGCAATACCATAATTTGATGAAGAACAGGCCATGGGCACGGTAAAAAAAGTTCAAAGTCTCTCAAAAGTCACGCAGACAGGAGAAGGAAGAAAACTCTTCCTGCCATGCCCGACCACAGTCCGACTCTGAGTCGTCCGAAAACTTCGAGTCTCCGACAAGCCCTCCGACACCGAGCACTGAGCACCGAGCACTATCTCTGCTAAGCGCTTCGACTCCAGCCCCGGCCACCAGCAGCAGGCAAAGCCGAGGATTTGGGGCCTTCCCTCTGGAGATTCTCGATCGCACAGTAGCAGTGGCAGTGAACCGGGCATTTCAGAAGTTTCCCCAGATGTTCCTCCGTGCTTCTCACGGCTGACTCCATCAAATCAGAATTGTGCACGGTTGTGATAAGGTGGTGTGATGCAACATATTTGATTATTTACTTATTGAGATAGACTGTGGAATAGGTTCTTGCTGCTCTTTGAGCTGCGTCGTCAGGCAATCCTTCAATTTAATCCTAGCCTAATCACAGGACAGTTTACAATGACCAATTAACCTACCGACAAGCACGTCTTTGGACTGTGGGAGGAAACCGGAGCACCTGGAGGAAACCGGCCTGGTTATGTGGAGAACGTACAAACTTCTTACAGGGAGCCACAGGAATTGAATCCAGTTCACCGATACTGTAAAGCATTGTGCTGACCACTATACTACCATGCCAGTAAAAATGGCGCTGAGCTACCATATCCATCAACGTCATGGCTCATATTTGGATGTTTTTCTTTTGGTTCATAGGGATGGTTTTGGGGACAGGGAGGGGAGTTAGGGATCAGGTTAGGGTCCAGGGATGGGGATGAAGGGGAGTTAGAGGTCAAGGATAGAGTGAAGAGTCTAGGCAGAGGTTTGAATCCACTCAGAGTGCTCTGGGGTCCACTGTTGGTGAAGAAATGTGTGGGGATACTTGTGGGCTGCCCCCAGTCCATCCTTGAGCGTGCTGGTTGTAAATGCAGGTAACGCATTTCACAGTATGTTTCAATGTACATGTGATAAATCAATAAATCTGAATCTGAATCCAGTTCCAAATACAAAATTGACTGAGATACGCTTCAAGAGTTATAAATGCTTTGTATTCCTCTGAAGTTAAGCATCAGATTGGACCCCTTCATTTTAGCATCACTACCTCTGGTCCTTCATTATTTCTTGTATTCTGCATTGATCAAAGACCAGAATCTTCCCTGTTACGCAGGGCGCAGATGAGAATGAGTGAAGGTTTTGAACATTGATCTTTAGTTGTAAAATATGATCTAGATCAGAGGTTTCCAACCATTTTTATGCCATGGATTCCTGTCATTAACCAAGGGGTCTGGGGACCCCAGATTGGGAACTCCCGAGCTACATAATGGCAATTTGAGACTGAGAAAAGTTTCCTGGACAAGTTTTCTAGGAAGTTGGAAAAGTCATAGAGTGAACTGGAGAGCAGGATTTCCAAAGAAGCATTTATTTATTTAAGGAATATACAAGGAAGAGGAAAATTATCCTCCATGTATTTTCTCCTGCAGTAATCTGAAATTTCTGCAATAACAAGTATAACAATGGTAATCTATATGGGTGACAGGGAGGAGATGCATCTCTATCAAAGGAGGTGTAGGGTGCTCCTTCCCTCCGCTAGCCTGCAGGTCACCCTTGGGCAAGGTGTAGCACCTGCTTAGGCCCCCGATCAGGGTCATATGAAGCCATGGAGCAAGAGGTCGTATGAGCAGTTAATGCATATCACAAGTCTTGGTTATGCAACCACTGACACCAAGCAGGACAATTTCTGAAAGTATTGATAACAGCTGGGGTCACCAGCCTTGTAAAGACACTGCCCAGAAGGTGGCAATGGCAAACTGTTCTGAAGGAAAATTTGCCATGGTCATCCATGTCAGTATGATACAGCGCATCATGATGATGATGAACCTATAGAAACACAGGATTTATAGGAGAGAAAGAGAAAAAAAGATGGCCAAATCCCAATTACTTGTTCAATGGGAAGAGAGCTGTGAAATGAAGATGGGAATCAATCTTCATCAGTTAAGCTACAAGTGGACCAACTATTTAGTGAAGGAAGTCCCAGTAATGGAGATGTCTGAAAGATATTTGGAGCATAATCTCCCCCTTCCTGGTATATTCACATGGACATCATTCTTTATGTCTCCCTCCACTTGAATATTGGAATGTTATTTTCTGAGAGAGTAGATCACATTGGTATGTGAATGAACCAACAAATGTGGTCGCACAAGCTCCCGCAGAGGATGGCTTGCCTTACAATGAAAAGTTGAACAGGCTGGGCTTGTATGCTCTGGAGTTCAGGGAAAGAAGGAAGCTGATGGATATGGATGAACTCCTGAGGGTTTTGAGTGAGTGGATGTGGAAAGGGTCTTTTCCCCTATGGGACACCCGGTTTAAAAGTAAGGGCTTGCTGCTTTAAGGCATAGATGAGTCAAAATCTTTTCTCTCAGAGGGTCTTGAATCTTGGGAATTCTATTTTTGAAAGGGTGGTGGTCGCAGAGTCATTGGTTACTTTTTGTGGGAGATTTGGGTAGATAGTGGATTAGCAATTTGACAAATGGGTACTGAGAGCAATTAGAAATACAGAATCGAGATTATAGTGGATCAACAGTGAGCTCATTGAATGGGAGAGCAGATTTGAGGGGCTGAATGGTGTATTCATTACTTGCATTACAGATGAAGTAAAGAATAAAATCAAAAGTTGGACAGGACACAAAGGAGAACACAGTTAAACTACATTTAATGTAACAAAGGATCTCTTGTGTGCATTGCAGATGCAGTCAGTGTTTTAGCTTTCTCTTTCTGTCTGTCTCACCCTCTCTCTGTCTTTCTCTGTCTCTATCTCTCTCTCTCTGCTTCTCCCTCTGCCTCTGTCTCTCCCTCTGCCTGTCTGCCTCTGTCTGTTTCCCTTTCTGTTTCTGTCTCTCTCTGCCTCTCCCTCTGCCTCTACCTGTCTGTCTGTCTGTCTGTCTCTGCCTCTGTCTCTCTCTTATCCCTCCATATCTCATTGCTGTGTTTAAGATGCTACCTCTGAGGCCAGCCTTGTATGGATCATTATCAAATATTGTTTAGCAATTCTCCTCTGAAGTTCCTTGGAACATAATAGTGCATTGAAGGAACCACAAAAATCTATTTTCGTTGTAAAAACAGAATGCTGAAAACTTAAACACGAGGAATTCTGCAGATGCTGGAAAGTCAAGCAACACACGGTGTCCTGGCGAAGGGTCTCGGCCCGAAACGGCGACTGTACCTCTTCCTAGAGATGCTGCCTGGTCGGTTGCGTTCACCAGCAACTTTGATGCTGAAAACTTAGCAGCTTGCACAGCATCAACAGGGATGACATTTTGGGCCAAGACCCTGAGATTTCATTTTTCATAATCACCTCTTCTGAAAGGATGGCATCTCGAGCAGGGCATGGTAGTGTAGATGGACCTTTGTACTTGAGGGCCTTGGGGGTTTCTGACTCAGAAGCAAAGATGCTAGTCACTAACACCTTTACTGCATCGCTTCTGAAGCTTAACAGACTGCTAACTCCCTCTCCTGCTGTTCATGTCGGTAAGCTTCCAAATTGTAATTGTTCTGCCTGTCCCCATTATGTTCCACTTATCCAGCACCTCCCTCTTATGATTGGCTTCAGGAGCAGTCTGGTTGGAGAATTGTTAATTGGGATTAACAAAGTGTAGCTGTAATGATTAAGTGAATTCACTGGCCCTGCAGAATGAAATCTCGGTTTATGCGAGCATGGGCTGATTAGCTTTTGCAAGTGGGCTTTGTCTGCATTGGTCAGCCAGTGCTCTGTCTGCGGGCAAGGAAGCCTCTGCTTACAGTTCAGAGATTTCCAGATGGAGATAGAAGGAATTAAATTAAGCTTTAATAATCAAGAAGCGGCTTAAATCTAAGAAGTAGGCCATGGAGTTCTAAAGGATTAAGGTCGTTGGATGCTATTAACCTGTAGGTGAGAGGGAGCTAGGTAGGGAGAAGTAAGATTGCATTAAAATGACTCAAAATGGGGTGAAATGTGACAAAATAGGTGCAGCTAAACTGTAATATCTACAAAAGTTTATAAATTCAAGAAACTATTCGGGAATTTCCTACAAATGGTAGTGGATTCAGCCCAGTACATCACCGGTAAAGCCCTCCCAACCATTGAGCACATCTACGTGAAGCACTGTTGTAGGAAAGTAGCATCCATCATCAGAGATCCTCACCACCCAGGCCATGCTCTTTTCTCGCTGCAGCCATCTGGTAGAAGGTACAAGAGTCTCAGGACTCGCACCACCAGGTTCAAGAACAGTTACTACCTCTCAACCACCAGGCTCTTGAACAATAGAGGATAATTACACCCTTCTATTGAGATGGTCCCACAACCAATGATCTCACTTTAAGGGCTCTTTATCTTGTTATTTCATGCTCCTGTTATTTATTGCTATTTATTTATATTTGGCATTTGCACAGTTTATTGACTTCTATGCTCTTGATCTTTCATTAATCCTGTTTACAGTTACTATTCATTAGATTTACTGGGTATACCTGATGGAAAAAGAATCTCAGGGTTATATATCGTCATATATACTGTATGTACTCTGATAAGAAATTTTACTTTGAACTTTGAACTTCGATATGAGACGTGATTTAAAAATTGGACCCAGGTTGTTCAGGACTGAAGTTAGGAAATACTTTGCCAGCAAGACAAAGGAGCTGATTATTGATTTCAGGTTCTTTGGTGCTGAAAGTAAGGCGATACTTGTTAGCTGCCCCAACACATCCCTGGACTCTGTTGGTCGTTGAGACAAATGACACGTTTCACTCTACTGTAAGTTTTGATGCACATGTAACAAGTAAAGCTAATCTTTAAGAAGGTATGAGGCAAGACGAGAAAGACTGAATTTGTTTCTCTTGGAGCAGAGAAGACTAAGGAGAGGCCTGATTCGGTGTTCCAAATAACAGTGAGAATCTTTTCCCCTTAGCAGAAGGTGTAGCTTTAAGGTAAGGGGTAGGAGAAAGAATTTTTTTTTCTTCGAAGGGTGGCTGGTAGCAGGAGTATATTGCCTGACAGGGTGGTGGGTGCTGATAGCTTTAAACAGCATTTAAGAACAGTTGAGATGAGAATTTGGAATGGATTGGCATAGAAAGCTACAGACTGTTGGCTAGAATTTGAGGTTAGTATGGAAGGATAAGTATTGTCTAGTATGGAAAGGGTGGGTAATTTATAATTCTATAACTATTATTATCTCACAAACAGTTGCAGCCACAGATCCAGGAATTGACAATGTGTGGCCTCAAAGTTCGGTGCATTTATTATCAAAGTATGCATACATTATACAACCTTGAGGTCTACCTCCTTACAGGCAGCCACAGAATAAGAAACCCAAAAGAACCCACACAAAAAAAAATCCAGCAACCACCTGATGTGCAGAGAGAGAGACAGAAAAAAAACAAATGGTGCAAACAATAAAAGCATGCAGAGCGAAAGTGAGTCCGTAGACAAGAATCCTGGAGTAGCCAGAGCAGGCCCACAGCCTCGGCCTCGGTTCATCATATAGCGGAGTAAATGTCATGGAGCCCGCTGACAGACAGCCCGGAGGAGCCACAGCAGGCCTGGCAGAAAGGTAGAAATTCAGGGGGCTAGGTTCTGGCGTTGTCACAGTTAACGTGGACAGCAAGGTCAGGAGAACACCGTCATCAGAACATGGTGTAGGCGATGAGCATAAAGCAGCTCTTGCCAGGCAGGGTTGGGCAGTAATAACAAACAGCAGGTTGGTGTGGAAGTGATACAGCATTGCACATTGCACAATGGGAGCTTGCAGGGTTCCAGCAGGTCTACAGGCCTCCCCCTCTGCATGACTTCACAGAACAATGATTTCCTCTTGATGATGGCATTTATGGGAAATCAGGAAACAAGACAAGGATCATGTAAACTAAGTGATTTTCTGACTAAGAGAAAAAAACTATTAGCTGACGGGAGTTAAAGCACCATTAGGCAGCTCTCCCGTGCCTCCATAGAAAAGTACAGTACACCAACAAGCCCTTCAGCCCATCTAGTGTGTACTGAACATTTAAACCGCCTACACCCATCGACCTGCACCGGGACCATAGCCCTCCATATCCCTATTATCCATGCATCTATTCAAACTTTTCTTCAACTCCAAAATCAAGCCCACCTGCACCACTTTTGTTGGCAGCTCATTCCACACTCGCACGATCCTCTGAGTGAAGAAGTTTTCCCTCATGTTCCCCTTAAACTTTTCGCTTTTCACCTTGACCCATGGCCTCTGGTTGTCATCCCACCCGACCGCAGTGGAAAAAGCCTGCTTGCATTTACCCTATCTATACCCCTCATGATTCTGTCAAATCCCTCCTCAATCTTCTACATTCCAAGGGATAAAGTCCTAAACTATTCAATCTTGCTTTATAACTCAGATTTCAGACCTGGCAGCATCCCTGTAAATTTTCTCCTGTAGTCTTTCAACCTTATTTAAATCTTGCCTGTAGGTAGGTGATGAAAACTGCACACAACACCCAGATTAGGCCTCGTCAGCCTTTTATACGATTTCAACATAACATTCCATCTCCTGGACTCAATACTTTGATTTATGAAAGCCAATGTGCAAAAAGCTCTCTCTATCACCCCATCTACCTGTGACGCTACTTTCAACAAATTATGGACTTGTATTCCTTTGTTCCTTTGTTCTACCACATTCCTCAGTGCCCCCAATGTTAACTATATTCCTTTTCTCCACGGGTGTTGCCTGATCTGGTGAATGTTTTTTGCATTTTCTGTTTTATTTCAGCATGACTAAGAATGTTGACAGTAAGCCAACAAATAGATTACTCCCAAAGACCTGAGTATTGTATGTAACTGCCCAACAGTCACAGAGAGGCTGAGGGTTAAAGCCATCATTACAATACATTATGGACTTCATCTCCATGGTTCAAGACGTCCAGATTTCCTGATGGCGATCTGCCCATCTAGCACTGGTAAGGCTGTACTTTCCGTGTGCATATCTCCAGCGGGATTCATTCTGCAATGTAATCCTTCTCCTCGATCAGGAAGATGCCTTCAACCCTGTACTCAGATGGTGTGAACAATTCAAATTCAAAATTCAAAGTAAATTTATTATCAAAGTACATATATGTACATACACCCGGAGGGGAAGGCCCTGAGTCCTCCGCTTTGCTTGTTGCTCGGCAGCCGGGGCGGGGTCGAAGCGCTCGACAGAGATGGTGCTCGGTGCTCGGTGTCGGAGGCTCGAAGTTTTCGGACGGACTTAGAGTCCGCTGTGGTCGGGTGCTTCCAATGGTGCCGCATCGGCAAGTTGGCTGCGCTTGGAGGTTCATGGCAGGGAAAGTTTCTCCCTTCTACTGTCTGCGTGAGATGATGAACCTATCGGGACTTTGAGACTTTTTTTTTACCGTGCCCATGGTTTGTTCTTTATCAAATTACTGTATTGCTTTGCACTGTTGTAACTATATGTTATAATTATGTGGTTTTGTCAGTTTTAGTCTTGGTTTGTCCTGTGTTTCTTGTGATATCATTCTGGAGGAACATTGTATTATTTTTTAATGCATGCATTTCTAAATGACAATAAACGAGGACTGAGTGTCCTCATAATCTAATCTAATGTCACCATATACAACCCCGAGATTCATTTTCTTGTGGGCAATCACAGTAAGTACAAGAAACACAATAGAATCAACGAAAGACCACACCCAACAGGACAAACAAACAAAAGACAACAAACTGTGCAAATATGAAAAGAAAGACAAAAAGAAATAGTGATCATGATATAAATGTTAATTTTGGACTGGATAAGTGCAGAACCTTAAACATAAAGGAAAGTGCAATAGATCTAGTGGATTATAAAAAAGATTAGCTGGATACAATATAACTGACGAATGCATATGAAACATATAAGTATCTGGGATATCAACAAGCAAAGAAAATAGATCACAGTGCAATAAAGGAAAAACTTTTGACAGAATTTACTTCAAGGCTTAAGAAAATCTGCCAAACAGAGATCAACAGTACAACTATAACAAAACAATAAACGCTTTCACTGTACCCATAGGAATGCATTATTTTGGCATAATACCTTGGTCCAAAACTGATCTTGAAAATTTACAATGAAAAATAAGAACTGAAATGACAAATTTTTAGAAAGCACTATGTACACTCCAGTGCACTTAGATTAACACTATCTAGGACAGAAGGGGGAGGAGGAATAACCAAGGTAAAAAATTTACACAACAGTCAGATAAAACTTCTGATTGTATTTTTGTTAATGAAAACAGGATTCTGCACTCGACACAAGCATTTGCAATTCTGATAAGATGTACACACCACTAAACTTAAATGAAAGCACGACCCTGAAAAATGAAGAAATTATCACTATAGAAGGAAAGTGTTAACCAATGGAACAGCATGACCCCCCCATGGAAAACATCCCCGTGATCTGAGCAGACTATATGTCGACAAGGAAGCGTTGAACACCTCACTCCGAGGGGAAGACTTCATTCCAGAAACATGGAGCTTCTTTGTGGTAATACAGGATCAGGTGGTTAACACAAAAATGTCAAAAATGCATAATACAAGAGCAACAAATTCAAGATGATAAATGCAGACAATGCCAAGAGAAACCAGAAACTATCCAGCACATTACAGAAGCCTGCAGCCGTTTAACTCAATCTGATTTCTTACACAGGCACAAACAAGTGGCAAACATCATTCACCAAAATCTTGCTTTAAAATACAAACCCATAAGAGATACCATACCTTACTCTAAATACAAGCCTGATCCAGGTTTAGAGCCAGAGTCCGACAAATTCTATTATGACCAATCCTTTATTACAGATATGACACTCCATAATAACTGTCCGAATATAATATTACAGGATACATAAGCAAAAACAACTGACTGAATAGATATAGCCATTCAAAACACACACAATGTACTGAAATTAATAAGTGAAAAACACCGGAAATATGCTGAATTAAAAGAGGAAATTGAAAGACTATGGAACATGAACTGGGTATACATTGTTCTGATAGTAATACCTATGATTGGTAGCATCCCAAAGTCACTACGCAATAGCATGACACAATTGGGCCTAAACAACAAAATTTATGTAAATCTACAGAAAGCCATAATACTAAACACCGCTGGAATAATCTGGAAGTTCCTAGCAATTGTGAAATGAGTTTGCTTGGCTATGCATTTATCTCGGGTTTTACCAGCTTGAGCTGAGAAAAATAAAAAGAAAACACAATAATAATAATAATAATAAACTAAGCAATAAATATTGAGAACATGAGATGAAGAGTTCTCGAAAGTGAATCCATAGGTTGTGGGAATTGTTCAGTGATGGGGCGAGTGAAGTTATCCCCTCTGGTTCAAGAGCCTGATGGTTGAGGGGTAATAACTGTTCCTGAAGCTGGTGGTGAGAGACTGTTGTACCTCCTTCCCGATGGCAGCAGCGAGAAAAGAACATGACCGGGATGGTGGGGCCTCTGATGGTGGACACTGTTTTCCTGCAGCAGCGTTTCATGTAAATGCGCTAAAATGTGCCCCAGGTACATTTAAACAGACACCTGCCCCAAATTCCCAGGCTCATGGGGTTCCCGAAAATCTTTGAATCTTTCTGAATCATGCAAAAACAATGAAAAGTTTTGTAAGCTATTCAAATCTTGTTAGAAATTCATATTGAAACCAAAAGCAGACAGGTAGAACTGTAACAATACAAAGGCTGCTTTAAAGGAAGAGGTAGTTCACTTACGGCAAGCCATTGTACTGTTACAGCTGTGTAGAGCAAAGGGAGAACGAACAAGTTTAGAACTCCTTGCTCAAAGGGTACTATCGAGCAAAATAAGATTGGATTGTGATAAGGGTGTTGGATAATAAATATCCGAGTCAGACTTATTATCACTAACTTTATGAAGTTAATTTATTATCAGAGAATGTACGAATTATATAACTTGAGAGTCACCTCCTAACACACAGTTACAAAACAAAGAAACCCCAAAAGAACCCATTAAAAAGAGACCACCAAACATCAAATGTGCAGAGAGAAGAAGAAACAAATAGCATTCAGAACGAAAGTCAGTCCACAGACATGAAGCTGGGCATCACTGTATCCAGAGCAGATCACAGCCTCAGTTCAGTGCAGAGCTGAGTAAATGTTGTGAAGTAGCTAGCAAAATCAATCCGACCCTTGACTCTGGTCCTGATACCCTGCCTTTTCAATCTGGCCTGGCATTAAAATTGCCCGAACAACAGGTCATTCCTCGTTGTAGGATCTGGGCCCTGTTAATTCGATACGCTCTGGGCCTGGGCCTTACCACCACATTTTGGCCCATACCTGACTTTTCCAAATCGGCCTGGCATTTAGATCGATCAATCTGTGGGTTTTTCCTTGCTCTGGGATTGGTGGATGGGCCTCACCTTCACTCACCTCGACTTTGCCTTGCCCTCGCTCATCTCAATTCGGCCCTGCTTTCTCTTCCTCGGCTCTGCTCACCGCTCCACAAGCAGGATAGACTTCCAAGGGTTTCAGAACCAAACATAATTCCACTATCATCATTATTAAATCACTTTGTTTCATTATAGCATAGACAATATTTATTCATTTAGAGATCCAGCACAGAATAGACCCTTCTGGCCCTTCGAGCCCTGCTGCCCAGTAACCCTCGACAATCCCGATTTAACCCTAACCTAATGATGGGACAATTTACAATGACCAACTAACCCACTAACCAGTACGTCTTTAGACTGTGGGAGGAAACTTGAGCACCAAGAGGAAACCTACACATTCCACAGGGCGGATGTACAGACTCCTTACAAATGATGTCGGAATTGAACTCTGACCTCCGAAGCCCCAAGCTGTATTACCATGGCATTCTCCGCTGTGCTACCTGTGGTATCTATTTTAATCTACTTTACAAAGCGGTCTTTGCCAGTTCACTCAATCTACCTGCATATTTCGTTAAAAGTATTAGATCTGGGTGATATGTTTGTTTATTTAGTTAGAGGCACAACAAGGAAAAGACACTTCCGACCCTTCGAGATGCACCACCCAGCAACGCCCAATTTAACCCTAACCTAATCACAGGATAATTTATAATGACCAATTAACCTACTAACCAGAACATCTTAGATGTACAAAGCAATACACATTCCGATTACAACACTGTTGGACATATTCCAGAGTTCTATAAACTCATAAACTGTTTAAACTTTTCCCTTAATTATAACAAGATATATGATCGATGAAAACAATACTCATTGTTGTAGATGCAGTGTAGGATTATGTTGTGTGGAAATTGGCTATATCACCCTCTCACCTTGCTAAAAATGACTGTACTTGGAATGTAATCTCTTGGCAGCAAGGTAACGCAGGTGAAATACTGGAGGAGCTCAGCAGGTCAGTCAGCATCTATGGAGAGGAGGAAAAAGTCGATGTTTCAGACTGAGACCCTTCATCAGGATAATTGATGCAACAAGGACCTTTAGGACCTGAAAGCTGACGTTGACATCCATTCTCATATCCCACATATCAAGATTCATCATTGCACTTCTGGAAGGAAGGAGATAGAAAATGAACTGTGCTGATAGGAATCGTAAGTCAGTTTACATAATGATAAGTTAACATATTCCTCAATACGGTACGGTAGTGTAATGGTTAGCACAACGCTTTACAGTGCCAGCCACCAGGATTCAGCTCCTGCCACTGTCTGTAAGGAGTCTGTGCGTCCTCTCTGTGACTGCTTGGGTTTCCTCAGGGTGCTCTGGTTTCCCCCCACACTCCAAAGGCTTACCAGTTGGCATGCTAATTGGTCATTGTAAATTGTCCCATGATTAGGCTAGGATTAAACTGGGGATTGCAGGGCAGAGCGGCTCGGATGGCTGAAGGGCCTATTCCATGCTGTATCTCAATAAATAAATAGTTGGTGCAATTAATTACAGGTCCTTGCCGGGCTATGAACGGACAGTAGGTGAATACAGTTAATCATTTGGGAGGCCAGCCGAGTGGATTTGCCAGCTGCTGCAGGGCTGCAGGTATCTCCTGCCAGGTGTGAAGAGGGCACTTCCAACGTCTCATCTCTCTCCCTCTCTCTCTCTCTCGCTCTCTCTCTAACACCCAGTTTTGAGCCGCATCAGAGCTGGGAGTGTTGAGCGGACTCCCACTTGCTGAGTCTGTGAGACCGGCTGGCAGCCACACCTCCTGCTGCAGCTGTTTCGGTGGACTTTGAACTTTGATTCTCCCTGCGCCTTGTTTCTGCCCATTTCTGAGTTATAAACCGTGTGGGTTACCTGGTGAACCTCTGCAGAGTAACCTGCAAACAAAGTCAAAATAAGTAAGGGAGGTGTCCCATAGCCTCTAGAGCAGTGGGTCCAAAACTGCCGTCCACAGACCCCTCGGTTAATGGGAAGCTCCATGGCATAAAAAAAGTTGGGAACCCCTGCTCTTGAGCTTACTGGTACAGCTTTGGTTTAGAATAGAATAGTATAGCACAGTACAGGCCCTTCAGCCCACAATGTTGTGCCGACCCTCAAACCCTGCCTCCCATATAAGCCCCCACTTTAAATTCCTCCATATACCTGTCTAGTAGTCTCTTAAATTTCACCAGTGAATCTGCCTCCCCTACTGACTCAGACAGTGCATTCCACACACCGACCACTCTCTGAGTAAAAAAACCTTCCTCTAATATCCCCTTTGAACTTTCCACCCCTTACCTTAAAGCCATGTCCTCTTGTATTGAGCAGTGGTGCCCTGGGGAAGAGCCGCTGGCTATCCACTCTATTTATTCCTCTTATTATCTTGTACACCTCTATCACGTCTCCTCTCATCCTCCTTCTCTCCAAAGAGTAAAGCCCTAGCTCCCTTAATCTCTGATCATAATGCATACTCTCTAAACCAGGCAGCATCCTGGTAAATCTCCTCTGTACCCTTTCCAATACTTCCACATCCAAATTCTTTTTTTTCATGGGAGTCTATTTGTAGGGGAGTGGGTGGTCCATTGAATAAAGCTGAAGGCCAGGAAACAATTCTCTTTGTAGAATGTCCCTGTATCAAAGACCCATACTGTACATACTAAATTACACATATGTCTGGAAGGAATAGGACCGTACTTGGACTCATTCTGTCTGGATGTATAACAGCTTGGTGTGGCAACTGCTCTGCATGCCACTGCCATTCAACTGCAGACAGCTCAGCTCCGGCCTCCCCTCCAAGGACTCCGTCTGCGCTTCTCGCTGCCTCAGTAAAGCAGAGAGCAAAATCAGAGACCCCACCCACCCCGGGCATTCTCTCTTTCCCCCTGTCCAATCAGGCAGAAGATTCAATAGCCTGGAAGCATGCAAGGACAGCTTCTGCCCCACTGCAACACACACAAAGTGCTGGAGGAACTCAGCAGGTCAGGCAGCATCTATGGCGACGAATGAACAGTCGATGCTTCGGGCAGTGAATTCTCTTCAGGACCGGAAAGGAGAGGGAAAGCCGCCAGAATGAAAAAGGGAGGGGCGAGGGGAAAAGTCTCGCTGGAAGGTGAGAGGTGAAGCCAGGTGGGTAGGAAAGGTTAAGGGCTGCAGAAGAAGGAATCTGATAGGAGAGGAGAGTGGATAGGAGAAAGTGAAGGAAGAGGGGACATGCTGTCCTGTTTGTCTTGTAATTGTACATTCAACTTCAAATTATGTCAGTAACTGTGCATGACCCTGTGAAATCAGAATCAGAATCAGGTTTAATATCACTAACATATGTCATGAAATTTGTTTTGTGCCAGCAGTACAATGCAATACATGATAATGTAGAAAAAATACTTAATGACATTAAGTATACATATGTACGTGTATTAAATAGTTAAATTAAAGTAGGTCATAGTCATACTTTATTGATCCCGGGGGAAATTGGTTTTCAGTACAGTTGCACCATAAATAATAAATAGTAATAGAACCATAAATAGTTAAATAGTAATATGTAAACTATGCCAGTAAATTATGAAATAAGTCCAGGACCAGCCTATTGGCTCAGGGTGTCTGACCCTCCAAAGGAGGAGTTGTAAAGTTTGATGGCCACAGGCAGGAATGACTTCCTATGACGCTTAGTGTTGCATCTCGGTGGAATGAGTCTCTGGCTGAATGTACTCCTGTGCCCACCCAGTACATTATGTAGTGGATGGGAGACATTGTCCAAGATGGCATGCAACTTGGACAGCATCCTCTTTTCAGACACCACCGTCAGAGAGTCCAGTTCCATCCCCACAACATCACTGGCCTTACAAATGAGTTTGTTGATTCTGTTGGTGTCTGCTACCCTCAGCCTGCTGCCCCAGCACACAACAGCAAACATGATAGCACTGGCCACCACAGACTTGTCGAACATCCTCAGCATCGTCCGGCAGATGTTAAAGGACCTCAGTCTCCTCAGGAAATAGAGACGGCTCTGACAGCCTCAGTGTTCTTTGACCAGTTCAGTTTATTGTCAATTCGTATCCCCAGGTATTTGTAATCCTCCACCATGTCCACACTGACCCCCTGGATGGAAACAGGGGTCACCGGTACCTTAGCTTTCCTCAGGTCTACCACCAGCTCCTTAGTCTTTTTCACATTAAGCTGCAGATAATTCTGCTCACACCATGTGACAAAGTTTCCTACCGTAGCCCTGTACTCAGCCTCATCTCCCTTGCTGATGCATCCAACTATGGCAGAGTCATCCGAAAACTTCTGAAGATGGCAAGACTCTGTGCAGTAGTTGAAGTCCGAGGTGTAAATGGTGAAGAGAAAGGGAGACAAGACAGTCTCCTGTGGAGCCCCAGTGCTGCTGATCACTCTGTCGGACACACAGTGCCGACAGAGTATATTAAATATACATACGTACGTATATTAAATAGTTAAATTAAGTAAGTAGTGCAAAAGCAGAAATAAATTAAAAAAAAAATAGTGAGGTAATGTTCATGGGTTCAATGTCCATTCAGAAATCGGATGGCAGAGGGGAAGAAGCTGTTCCTGAATCACTGAGTGTGTGCCTTCAGGCTTCTGTACCTCCTTCCTAAGGGTAGCACTGAGAGAGGGCATGTCCGGGGTGGTGGGGCTCTTAATGATGGACACTGTCTTTTCGAGGCACTGTTCCTTGAAGATGTCCTGGATACAACGGAGTCTAGTACTCATGATGGAGCTGACTAATTTTACAACTCTCTGCAGCTTTTTCAATCCTGTGCAGTAGCTGCCCCACCCATAAAGAACAAAATGACTTTGCAACCTTTTTACCTCTGTGGCTTAAATTGACACCTTGGAATTAAATTTACTGCTTGGGGTTAGAACGGGACGATAATACTGCTCAGTGTCAGAACATTATGTATAGGAGAGCATGAGAGAGCTTTATTAGTCGGCGATGGAAAAGACTGAAATAGCTCTTGTTCTATATGTGAATGTGAAGTTTGATTGATGGAGCCAATGAGTTTCTGAGCTCCTTAACCACTTTTTCTTTTCTCTGGAGAAAGATTAAGGTGAGGCCTGAATTAGTTGGCTTAAAATAGAATGTGTTCTTTGTGTCCTTCCTATTTTCACTGAGGACAAGGCCTGAAAATCTTCGTTATGCTATTTGGCCTTGAGAAAACATTCTAGACATAGATCTGTGCCATCAGTAAGACTATCGATTTCCATATCTGAATTACTACCTGACTTTCCTCCTGCCTTAGACCAAACTGCTAAACCTCTCAGTCACCCTTTGTTATCTCCAATACATGCCCTACGACTCCTGGCTACTCCCCAAAAACTTGGAGAAAACCAAAGAAGCAGACAAAGATTTTTTAATTTTTATTTTATTTAGAGCACAGAATAGGTCTGTCCAGTCCTTTGAGTCATGCTGTCCAGCAGCCCCTGACAACCCCAGTTTAGCCCTAACCTAATCATGGGACAATATACAATGATCAATTAACCTGCCTGGTATGTCTTTGGACTGTGGCAGAAAACTGGAATACACAAAGAAAGCCCCCTCACTTTCCATAGGAAGGACATACTTAGTGCCCATTATGCCACTGGTGTTTAGGGCAGCAATGAAGATCTTCCATTGTTGTTTTCGTAACAATTTTCATTGACCAGTCAGGGTTGTTAGTCCTGAGTTGAACCCCCCAACCTGGAAGACTGGTGGACCATTCTTAGTCTGGCCTCTACCCTTTGATCTATTGGCATGGCTGACCCTACCAAGATTCAAAGCACAATGGTCCTGACTCCTGCCAGCATAGCTCTCTGAGTCACTGAGGCACCCATGCCTCCAATCCCTATGACCAGGTTGTGGTCCTTTTGGAGATTTACAGAGGACGCTGGGATTGAACAAACTCTGACACCCTGAGCTGTAATAGCATCACGCTAACTGCCACGTTACCGTGGCACCCAACAGGAATTACAGAAAGAGACAGACCGCACTGCAAAATGGGTAAGTTGAAACAAAGAACACTTACGTATTGAAATGGGGTCTTGATTTAGGAATGAAAGCATGTTGGGTAGTTCACTGAATGTTGGGCTGAATAGCATTCTTCTGTGCTGCAGAATCTCTGTTATTCAGGAGTGCTGACTGTGGCTGTATGAGCCTATGCTAATGGTGGCATCTCTACCATTTTTGCATTCTACCTTCTAATCTCAGTGAGGGCTATTTTGTGCAAAGTGAGAGAGGAAGAGATATGAGGAGGAGGCAGGAGATTGGGACTGAGAGGGAAATGGTCAACCACGTCGAAATGGCAGAGCATACTCAATGGACGAAGGAGCCTAATCCTGCTCCTATATCTCACGGTCTTATAAAACTTTAACTGTATACTCGTTCCTTCCAATTTGGACTTCAGTTACTCTAAAGCACTTTGGTACCCAAGGTTCCGAACCGTACCATATTAAGGCAAATTCTTTTTTTATTGTATTTTATTTATCGACACAACATGGGTAACAGGCCGTAGCCTAGCGGTTAGCATGATGTCATAGTCGTAATCATACTTTATTCATCCCGGGGTAAATTGGTTTTCGTTACAGTTGTACCATAAATAATAAATAGTAATAGAACCATAAATAGTTAAATAGTAATATGTAAATTATGAAATAAATCCAGGACCAGCCTATTGGCTCATTACAGCTTGGCATTGGAGTTCAGAGTTTCATTCCGAGGTCATCTGTGGAATGTGTGGGTTTTCTCCTGGTGCTCCGGTTTCCTCCCACAGTCCAAAGATGTATCAGTTAGTAGGTTAATTGATCGTTGCAAGTAATCTGTGATTTGGCTAGGGTTAAGTCAGAGGTTGCTGGGCGGCCTGGATTAAGTGCCGGAAATACCCGCACAATATCTCAATCAATAAATACAATGTAACGTGAAGGCTTTGTTTACTTGTCAGTTGAAAGCTACTTCTGCTGTGCCAGTCACTGATTGGCCCGTTTGAAGGGTGCAGCGTCTCTTTCCCATTGGTTGCCGTGTGTGCCACAGCACCGGAGTCTGGTTTCTGGTGTGTCAGGGCCTTCCCTTTGTCTCAGGGCACTCATCTTCACACTAAGGTCACGACCACTGCTGAAGAGTCATTGGGAAAGTGAGCTGCCGATAAAGGAGGCCCACACGCACCCTTAGCTCAGTACCTGTCTGTTGAAATTTTGTAGCTGAGTAACTTGGGGAGACTACCTGCTGAGTTTGAAGTGTCACTGAATGTTCAGTATCGTAGTTTTTGTAACTTAGGGTGACTTAGATGTTCCGTCGAATGTTTTACTGTTTGTAAATTAATGGCTAATGTGCTTACTCATAATCAGTGTCCTCCGTCTCACTTACCAAACCTGTGAACCTGCTTCCTTGTAACAATAGTTAAATAAAATGCGCCCACGCCCCACATGCGAACAATTATCCTCTGGAATGTGGGAGGAAACCAGAGCACCAGGAGGGAACGGGGAGAACGTGGTTACTGGGAGAATGTACAAACTCCGATAGGACGGTGGTGGGAATTGAACCTGCTTTGCTGGCATGGTAAAGCGATGCGTTGACCACTATGCTACCATGCCACCATCTTCGCCATGTCCCACTGTTTGTTGTCTCTCAGGAAGAAATGTCCCGCAGCATGAACCTGAGCTGAGAGCTTCAGATCAGGTAACGCTGAAGCCAGCTTCCACAATGAGATAAGGTGACATTAAGTACAGAATGGATTTACAAGCCAGGTCATGTAGCAGGTCAGAAATCCCTGAAAGTACCATTGACTGCCTGAACTGTACTATAGCCTTCACACTGTGTTTAATAGTAAACCCCTGAACCTGTCACTGTGCACAGAATCTATGGCAACCATGGAATTTCTGTTCCTGCTTGCCTCAGTAAGAGGGCAGCCTTGGGAACTCCCTAGAATTCACAAACAATGCTGCAAATGAACCAAAGCACTTATCAAAGATCTTTCATCATTTAGAAAAACCTTAGACACCAAATTTCATCTCTACAGTGCTCCAGCGAGCTTGAGGACTGTGGATCAGCCTGACTTCAGATTCATCCATACTACAGTCTGCTAAGGAAGGTTGACATTGGTCTAAATACAGTATGTAGTGGTCTCATATCTTCTCTCAAACTCAGCACAGATAGCCTATTATTTAAACGAAGAGAGTGCTTTATTAAGCAAAGGAATCTCGGGACAGCATGCAGGATATCTCCGTTATCTGTTGCAATTAGGTAAGCAATTTCTACCCAGAGACAGATGAAAATCCTGCCAGGATAATCAAGGACACGATCCACCCAGCCAACACACTTTTCGTCCCTCTTCCCTCCGGGAGAAGGCTCAGGAGCTTGAAGACTCACGGCCAGATTTGGAAACAGCTTCTTTTTATCTGTGATAAGACTGCTGAATGGATCCTGACCCAGATCTGGGTTGTACCCTCCAAATATCCGGACCTGCCTCTCGGTTTTTTTGCACTACCTTACTTTCCATTTTTCTATTTTCTAATTATGATTTATAATTTAATTTTTTAATATTTACTATCGATTTGTAATCCAGGGAGCAGGAAGCGCAGCATCAAATATCGCTATGATGATTGTACATTCTAGTATCAATCGTTTGGTGACAATAAAGTATAAAGTATAAATTCTATTTAGAGAGTTATTGTGAATATTTTAATTTATTTAGAGATACAGTGCAGAATAGGCCCTCCTGACCCTTTAAGCCACGCCAGCCAGCAATCCCCGACAACCCCTGATTTAACCCTAACCCAACTATGGGGCAATTTACAATGGCTAATTAACCTCCCCGGTCCGTCTTTGCACTGTGGGAGGAAACTGGAGGGTGAGAATCAGAATCAGGTTTAATATCACCAGCATATGTTGTGGAATTAGCTGAATTTGCGGCAGAAGTACAACGCAATACATGAGAGAAAAAAACTGAGTTACAGTAAGTATATATATATTAAATAGTTAACTTAAGTAAGTAGTGCAAAAAAAAAGTAGTGAGGTAGTGTTCATGGGTTCAATGTCCATTCAGAAATCTGATGGTAGAGGGGAAGAAGCTGTCCCTGAATCGTTGAGTGTGCGCCTTTAGGCTCCTGTACCTCCTCCCTGATGGCACGGTGAGAAGAGGGCATGTCCTGGGTAACATGGGTCCTTAATGATGGATCCAATTTTCTGAGGCACTGCTCCTTGCAGATCCGGAGAAAACCCAAGCATTCCACAGGGTTTCCTTACAGAGTACACTGGGATTGAACTCTGAATTCTGACACCCTGAACTGCGACAGTGTCATGCTAATCACTAGATTACCGTGGCAACATTGGATTGTCTACCCTAAACCTGGCTGCAGTGCCAACACAGGGCACTGAGCCACAAGATACAATGTCTGGAGGGGTACAAAGCAATATTACACCCCTCCACTGGTCTTTGAAAAATGGGATAAAATAGCCATCTAGAATGGCAATCCACTTTAGCAGAGTCCTCAAGATATTGGGTTCATATTCAGATTTACTTATTGCATGTATATCCAAACATATGGGGAACATGAGGAGAACCTTTTTCAGTCAGAGGGTCATGAGAGTGTGTACGAGCTGCCAGTGCAAGTGGTGCATACGTGCTCGATTTCAACGTTTAAGGGAATTTTAGATAGATACATGGATGGTAGAGGCATGGAGGGCTATGTCTGGATGCAGGTCAACGGGTATAGGCAGCTTAAATGGTTCAGCACAGTCTAGTGGGCCGAGGGGCCTGTTTACCGTACTTTTCTGTGACTATGATTTTAAATAAGTGGTGAATTTAGAGGAAAAAGTGAGGTAGTGTGCATGCATTGAAGGATGTGCTGGGGCAGGCTGCAAGTGTTGTCACACATTCTGGAGTCAAATGTGTTGTGCACTTTGGTCTGGAGGAACATAGTCTCCTTTGGCAGTATGTATGTGTACAGCTGAATGACAATAAACTTGAACTTCAACTTGAACTTAACAGTGTCAGATTGTTGACACCGAAGTATCTATTTTTGTTTGGTCACCTCCATTTACACTCTGGCACTTTCTTGCTCCCAAGCCAAGTTAACATACCACTGGTTTCTCTTGTATTAACACCTTCACATTAGACTCACTTAACACCGGTCTCTGCCAGAGAATTGACTCACTTGGTCCCGGGTACTCTTAAAGTGACACTGTCTCCTTCCTTGCAATGCTGATTTCATCCACTCTCAACATTGGACATCTGATGGTCATTTCGTTACAGAAATTATGTTTCAATCCATACGGCTCACATCTTTCCACACATGCATTTCTTTCCCAGCCAGTCTCAACACTAGTCTTTGCAACTTGTACTTCCTGCCATTGACATCTAATGCTTCCAACTGACTTCGTGGCTTTACAACATGTCTGTATGCACTTTACTGGTGTTAACTCTGCTTCACACAGGAACTGTTTTCTTAGGTTGGACATTCATATCACTCAAATCATCTCTGAGAGGTAGCACATTCAAAATGGTCGTTATCTGCAAACAGTCTGACATCAGTGTGGAAGTACTAAAGGACTCTTGTTGCTTCTGGTGGTACACAATGGCCAACTAGCTCTTTCATAGGTTGTTTATCACTTTCATAACTGCATGCTTATAATGCATTTAATGCTTTCTCCAAGATATGAATTGAAGGTTTTATGGTACAATTCTGGGTGTTGGGGTGGAGATATGTCTCTACCAAAGGAGGTGTAAGGTGCTCCTTCCCTCTGCTAGCCTGCAAGTCACCCTTGGGCAAGGTGTAGCACCTGCTTAGCCCCTGATCAGGGTCACGTGAAGCCATGGGAGCAGGTGGTGGATGGTCGTATGAGCAGCTGGTGCAGATCACAAGTCCTGGTTATGCGACCGCTGACGCCAAGCAATCTCTGTATGGAATTGATAATGGCTGGGGTCACTCGTCTTTTAAAGACACTGCCCAAAAGAAGGCAATGGCAAACCACTTCTGTAGAAATATTTGCCAAGAGCAATCACGGTCATGGAAAGACCATGATCGCCTATGTCAAACGACATGGCACATAATGGAGAAACAATGGTACAATTCTCTCACTATGACAAGTGAAATGCAATAACACTATGCTCAGGTTGCCAACTCAAACCATCTGCTTTTGCCAACTCAGTAAAGTCTTCCAACCATTGTGTCTATCAACGCAGCTACAAAGAAGACACGACAGCAACTATATTTCACTAGGAGTTTGAGGAGATGTGGTCTGTCACAGAAAACACTTGCAAACTTCTACAGATGTACCAAGGAGAGCATTCTGACTGGCTGCATCACCGTCTGGTATGCGGTGGCTACTGCACTGGATTGAAATAAGCCGCAGGAAGTTGTAAACTTAGTTAGCTCCATCATGGGCAGTAGCCTCTGTAGAATCCAGGGCACCTTCAAGGAGCGATGTCTCAAAAAGGCGGCATCATCATTAAGGCCACCATCATCCAGTACGTGCATTGTTCTCATTGCTACCATCAGGAAGGAAGTACTGAAGTCTGAAGGCACAGACTCAATGATTCAGGAACAGCTTCTTCCCCTCAGCAGACTTTGAACCCATGAACACTACCTCACTACTTTTTTATTTCTAATTTTTGCACAACTTATTTAATATAACTATTACATATATATATATATATATGTGTGTGTGTGTGCGTGTGCGTGTGTGTGTGTGTGTGTGTGTGTGTGTGTGTGTGTGTATATAAATATATATATATTCATACTATAGTTCACAGGATTTTCTATGATTATGTATTACACTGTACTGTTACTGCAGAGACCACAAATTTCACAACTGATTCTGATTCTGTCTTTTTATTCCTTTGAAATCCAATTACTCAGATGCTTGCAGTGTTGTGCTTTAAGTAACTGAGGAGAAGCACACGATAAATATAATTCGGCTGACCAGAAATGACGCCAGGCTCCTGGAAAGTGCCAGCCTCCTGGACAGTAAAGAGCAAGTCAAAAAGCCCAAAAAGTCAAAACGTTGGCCATTTATTTCTCTCCATACATGCTGCCTGAACTGCTGAGTTCCTCCAGCATATTCTGTGGGTAACAGCCTCGAGATGCTGGAATGTTTTATTCATCAGGAAACTGCAGGTTAGTTTCTGTAATGTCTATCATTTTAAGAATGCTGGAAGCCATTATTAAAGAGGTAATGGCAAGACTTTTAGAAAATCATTATAAAATAAAGCAGAAACTGAGGGGGGATCTTATTGAAACATATAAAATCCTAAAGGGATTGGACAGGCTAGATGCAGGAAGATTGTTCCCGATGTTGGGGAAGTCCAGAACGAGGGGTCACAGTTTGAGGATAGAGGGGAAGCCTTTTAGGACCGAGATTAGGAAAAACTTCTTCACACAGAGAGTGGTGAATCTGTGGAATTCTCTGCCACAGGAAACAGTTGAGGCCAGTTCATTGGCTATATTTAAGAGGGAGTTAGATATGGCCCTTGTGGCTAAAGGGATCGGGGGTATGGAGAGAAGGCAGGTACAGGGTTCTGAGTTGCATGATCAGCCATGATCATACTGAATGGCGGTGCAGGCTCGAAGGGCCGAATGGCCTACTCCTGCACCTATTTTCTATGTTTCTAAACAAAAAGGAGATGTTGTGTTGGATAACTTTGCCCGGGTTCTTTGACAATTTAACTTCATTATCCTTATGTGCTGTGTCATATGACGTGGGCGATCATGGTCTTCCATCTGTCCTTAATCTGACTTCTAGTAAGCTCTTCAAAACTTTTGTCTGTCCATTCCTTGATGTAAATCATGAATATCATGTGCTGTCGACTGCAACTTTATCCTCCATCAGTTTTTCCCATCATTGCAAAATGTTCGAGCTTCTCTTTCTTCAGTACATGTCCCTGAAATTCCAGCTGCCATGTCCTGATTGATGATATCAGCTCTCTTCTTATTCTGAGTTTTTGCAACATTTCCTCATTTGCTGCTCTGTTCTTCCATAACACTTTCATCATTCTGGTCAAAAACCACATTCCTGCAGCTTCGAGCCTTCCCTCATTTTACTTTGTTATTGTCTAAGATTTGCTTGCATGAAAGAGAACGTTGGACAATTTAACGAACAGGGTGAATTAGGGGGAAGCACTAGATGTAGCATATTTAGATGTACAGAAGACACTTAGTAATGTATCACATAAAAGACTCCTGTACAGCATAACGGCATCCAAGGCTACAGAGTCAATGAGGAATACTACATGGAAAGAGGACCTTTGACTCAGCTTATTCGATGATTGAGGATCAGAGGTGGAGAGGGTCAGCAACTTTGAGTTATTCAGTATTATTATTTTAGAAGACCTGTCTTGGGACTAGCACGTAATTGCAATTATGAAGATGGCACGGCAGTGCCTCTACTTTCTTAAAAGTTTGCAGAGATTTTTCATGAGATCTAAAATTTTGATGAACTTCGATAGATGTGTGGTGGAGAGTATATTGACCGGCTGCATCACGACCTGGTATGGAAACACCAATGCCCCTGAACAGAAAATTCAACAAAAAGTATTGGATATAGCCCAGTCCGTCACAGGTAAAGCCCTCCTCTCCGTTGAACACATCTACATGAAGAGCAGTTGCAGGAAAGCAGCATCCATCATCAGGGACCCCCACCACCCAGAACATGCTCTCTTCTTGCTGCTGCCATCAGGTAGAAGGTACAGGAGCCTCAGGACTCACATCACCAGCTTCAAGAACAGTTACTACCCCTCAACCATCTGGCTCTTGAACCTGAGGCGACAATTTCACTCAACTTCGCTCGCCCCAGCATTGAAATTTTCTCACAACCTATGGACTCACTTTCAAGGACTCTTCATCTCATGTTCTCGATATTTATTGCTTGTTGATTTATTATTATTATTTCCTTCCTTTTGTATTCGCACAGTTTGTTGTCTTTTGCACTCTGGTGAACGCCCACATTGTTGGGCTTTTCATTGATTCTGTTATGGTTGTTACTCTGTGGAGTTATTGGGTATGCCCAGAAGAAAATGAGTCTCAGGATTGTATATGGTGAGATATATATGCACTTTGATATTAAATTTACTTTGAACTTTGAATATATTGGCACATATAGATAAGAGAAAATGGATTGCTTGGTCATTTTTGGACTGGCAGTTAGTATTACTGGAATCTGTGCTTTCATCTCAACTAATAACAGTGCATATTTGTGACTTTGATTAACGGATCGAGAATATTGTAGTTGAATTTGCCGATAATGCTTAAGACAAGTCATTGAGCAAACTTTGAAGAGCACAAAAGAGCCCACAGGGTCATCTAGAGAAGTTAGTTGAATGGTAAGAATTTGGTGTGTGGTGAATAATTACGGGGTTACAGGGTGAAGGCCAGGAACTGGGATTGAGGAGGAGAAAAAAAAAGGATCAGCCATGATTGAATGACGAAGCAGACTTGGTGGGCCAGATAACATAATTCTGCTCCTATGTCTTATGGTCTATAATTAAGTGGTAGGACATTAAGTGGCTGGCTACTTTGGAAGGAAAACTGGAAAAATAAATTATTATTTAAATAAGATGAGACAAAACAATTAGCAGTAGAAGGGGATCAGCGTTGAGATGCAAAAGGTTTTACCCCCACATTCCAAAGATGTATGGGTTAGCAGATGAATTCTTCTTCTGGGTGTAATTGGGTGGTGTGGGCTCGTTGGTCCATTGATCCATGCTTTATTTCCAAATAAAATAAAAATAAATCTTGATCTTTCATCATCATCATGTGCCGTGTCGCAATCATGGTCTTTCCATGATCATGATTGATCTTGGCAAATTTTTCTACAGCAATGGTTTACCATTGCTTTCTTCTGGGCAGTGTCTTTGCAAGACGGGTGACCCCAGCCATTATCGATACTCTTCAGAGATTGTCTGCCTGGTGTCAGTGGCCGCACAACCAGGACAAGTGTTATGCACCAGCTGCTCACATGACCATCCACCACCTGCAGTCATGGCTTCACGTGACTCTGATCGGGGGGTGTGTGGGGGAGGCTAAACAGGTAGTACACCTTGCCCAAAGGTGAACTACAGGCTTGAGGATGGGAGAAGCACCCTACACCTCCTTTGGTAGAGAAATATCTCCACCCTGCCACCCAATTTCAATAGGTAACAAGTATAAAATTATGAATGCTCTGTGTTTGCAACTTCAGGTGAGACATCACCTGAAGCATTGCATTGAGATTTGGTCTCCACACGTATGAAACCATATACTTCCGTGGGAGGTGTCGTAAAAATGATTTTCATGGTTGATTGTTGGTTTGAAGAAGGTGATATTTGAAGGACGTATTAGCAGGATGAGCCGATACATTGGCGCTTAGAAGAATAAGGGATGATCTCATTGAAAGACAAGATTTTGAAGAGGATTTATAGCAGAGATGCAGAGGATATTTCTCTTATTGGGGGTGTATAGAACAATGAGGCATTGGTTCAAAGTGAGAGATTGCCCAATTAAGGAGATGGGAGGGAGGGAATTTCCTATCTCAGAGGGTTCTGAACCTTTGAAATTCTTCACACTGGAGTGGTGAACTGTTGAGTATAGAAAACACGAGAAAATCTTCAGATGCAAGAAATTCAGAGCAACAAACACAAAATGCTGAGGAACTCAGCAGACCAGATGGCATCGATGGAAAAGAGTAAGCAGTCGACATTTTGGGATGAGATCAAGGGTCTCAGCCCAAAACATCAACCGTTTACTCTTTTCCATAGATGCTGCTAGGTCTGCAGAGTTCCTCCAGCATTTTCTGTGCGTTCCATTGAACATAGAGAGTGAACTGGAAGAGAGTCATAAGGCAGGCAAGAGAAAATCTGCATCTGGGTAGCCTCCAACCTGATGGCATGAACATTGATTTCTCAAACTTCCATTAATGACTCCCCTCTCCTTCACCATTTCCTGTTCCCTTTTCCCTCTCTTACCTTATCTCCTTACCTGCCCATCACCTCCCTCTGATGCTCCTCCCACTTTTCTTTCTTCCATGGCTTTCTGTCTTTCTATCAGATTCCCCCTTCTCCAGCCTCGTATCTCTTTCACCAATTAACTTCCCAGCTCTTTACTTCCCCCCTCCTCCCTCCCGGTTTCACCTATCACCTTGTGTTTCTTCCTCCTCTCCCCCCACCTTCTTGCACTGACTCCGCAAGTTTTTTTCTCCAGTCCCGATGAAGGGTTTCAGCCTGAAGTGTCGACTACCCTCTTTTCCAGCGATGCTCCCTGGCCTGCGGAGTTCCTCCAGCATTTTGTGCGTGTTCCTTGAGAGTCATAAGGCATGGTGTTGAGGTCAAATTGTATTGTTGAAGGACAGAGCAGGTTTTTGGGAGACTGTTTCTGATATTCTTCCATCCCATATTATCATCTTCTTCTGCCTCAACCACTGTTCCGATATTAAATCCAAAGACAGAGAATGTTCTTAAATTATCCAAGACTCTGCTCTCTAAAAATCTGTGCACAGCAGGTGTTAAGGGATAACAGAGGTAAAGGATTCTAATCAAAGGGATTGCATGCTTTATGTGTAGAATAATGGAGGCTCCAGCTGAGAATTGGACATAGCAGATAATGATGTGGCTTGGGCTACTTATAAATACCAGTACAGATCCTCAGAAGCAAGATACAGGCTAAAAGTTTTCATAGGTTTTGTGAAGATTGTAACAGAATTATTTATCCCCAGTAACACACATAAAAGTTGCTGGTGAACGCAGCAGGTCAGGCAGCATCTGTAGGAAGAGGTACAGTTGATGTTTTGGGCTGAGACCCTTCGTCAGGACCAACTGAAAGAAGAGCTAGCCCAGCATCCCTTTTGCCAATCACCTGTCCAGCTCTTGGCTCCATCCCTACCCCTCCTGTCTTCTCCTATCATTTTTGATCTCCCCTCCCCCTCCCACTTTCATATCTCTTACTAGCTCCTTTCAGTTAGTCCTGATGAAGGGTCTCGGCCTGAAACGTCGACTGCACCTCTTCCTAGAGATGCTGCCTGGCCTGCTGCGTTCACCAGCAACTTTTATGTGTGTTGCTTGAAGTTCCAGCATCTGCAGATTTCCTCATGTTTGCGTATTTATCCCCAGTATTAAGTTAGAGGTGAAAAGTAATTGAGGGACTTGGGAACAAAAGTCATGGGCTAACTGAACCATTATAACCATTCATATCTAGAATAATGGACGTCGAAGAATGAATTGTGGACTTTAATTTAGTTAAAAGTTTAAGGTTTATCTGCAGAACATTCAATATTTCAGACCAGGATCAAATTGAAGGATTTAGCAGACTTACACCCAGTGGCCACTTTATTAGATACCTCCTGTACTTAATTAAGTGGCCAGAGTGTATGCCTGTGGTCTTCTGCTGCAGTAGCCCACCTACTTCAAGTTTTAATGCGTTATGTGTTCAGAGTTGCTCTTACATAGAACATAGAAGATAGAACATAGAATAGTACAGCACATTACAGGCCCTTCGGCCCACAATGTTGTGCCGACCCTCAAACCCAGCCTCCCATATAAGCCCTCACCATAAATTCCTCCATATACCTGTCTAGTAGTCTCTTAAACTTCACTAGTGTATCTGCCTCCACCACTGACTCAGGCAGTGCATTCCACGCACCAACCACTCTCTGAGTAAAAAACCTTCCTCTAATATCCCCCTTGAACTTCCCACCCCTTACTTTAAAGCCATGTCCTCTTGTATTGAGCAGTGGTGCCCTGGGGAAGAGGCGCTGGCTATCCACTCTATCTATTCCTCTTATTATCTTGTACACCTCTATCATGTCTCCTCTCATCCTCCTTCTCTCCAAAGAGTAAAGCCCTAGCTCCCTTAATCTCTGACCATAGTGCATACTTTCTAAACTAGGTAGCATCCTGGTAAATTTCCTCTGTACCCTTTCCAATGCTTCCACATCCTTCCTATAGTGAGGTGACCAGAACTGGACACAGTACTCCAAGTGTGGCCTAACCAGAGTTTTATAGAGCTGCATCATTACATCGCGACTCTTAAACTCTATCCCTCGACTTATTAAAGCTAACACCCCATAAGCTTTCTTAACTACCCTATCCACCTGTGAGGCAACTTTCAGGGATCTGTGGACATGTACCCCGAGATCCCTCTGCTCCTCCACACTACCAAGTATCCTGCCATTTACTTTGTACTCTGCCTTGGAGTTTGTCCTTCCAAAGTGTACCACCTCACACTTCTCCGGGTTGAACTCCATCTGCCACTTCTCAGCCCACACCTGCATCCTATCAATCCCACTGAGAGATCTGTGACCTGACCCGGTTCATTACCTAGTACTAGATCTAGTATGGCATTCCCCCTGGTCGGCCTGTCCACATACTGTGACAGGAATCCGTCCTGGACACACTTAACAAACTCTGCCCCATCTAAACCCTTGGAACTAATCAGGTGCCAATCAATATTAGGGAAGTTAAAGTCAGCCATGATAACAACCCTGTTATTTTTGCACCTTTCCAAAATCTGCCTCCCAGTCTGCTCCTCTGTATCTCTGCTGCTACCAGGGGGCCTATAGAATACCTCCAATAGAGTAACTGCTCCCTTCCTGTTCCTGACTTCCACCCATATTGATTCAAAAGAGGATCCTGCTACATTACCCACTCTTTCTGTAGCTGTAATAGTATCCTTGACCAGTAATGCCACCCCTCCTCCCCTTTTTCCACCCTCTCTAGCCCTTTTAAAGCACTGAAATCCAGGAATATTGAGAATCCATTCCTGCCCTGGTGCCAGCCAAGTCTCTGTTATGGCCACTACATCATAATTCCATGTATGTATCCAAGCTCTCAGTTCATCACCTTTGTTCCTGATGCTTCTTGCATTGAGGTACACACATTTCAGCCCTTCTACCTTACTATCTTTACACCGTTTATTCTGCTTCTCTTTCCTCAAAGCCTCTCTGTATGTTAGATCTGGCTTTTCTCCATGCACTTTTTTCACTGCTCTATCGCTCTAGGTGCCATCCCCCTCGCAAATTAGTTTAAACCCTCCCGAACCATGCTAGCAAACCTACCTGCAAGGATATTGCTCCCCCTCGAGTTCAAGTGCAACCCATCCAATCTGTACAGGTCCCACCTTCCCCAGAAGAGATCCCAATGATCTAAAAATCTAAAACCCTGCTCCCTGCACCAACTCCTCAGCCACACATTCAACTGCCATCTCCTCCAATTCTTACCATCACTGTCACGTAGCACTGGCAGCAATCCTGAGAACGCCACCCTTGAGGTCCTGTTCTTTAGCCTTCTGCCTAGTTCCCGAAACTCAAACTTCAGGACCTCATCCCTCTTCCTGCCTATGTCGTTGGTCCCAACATGTATCACGACTTCTGGTTGCTTTCCCTCTCGTACCAGGGTGTCGTGCACCCGGTCAGAGACATCCCCGACCCTGGCACCTGGGAGGCAACAAACCATGCGGGTGTCCTTTCTCTTCTGCACACCACTGTTGTAACGTGGGGATACTTGAGTTATTGTTGCCTTCCTCCCAGCTTGAACCATTCTTGCCATTCTCCTCTGACATCTGTCACTAACAAGGCATTTTTGCCCAAAGAAATGCTGCTCACTGGATGCTTGTCTGCTTCTTGTAACATCCTCTGTAAACCCTGTAACATCCTTGGAAATCAGCAGTTTCTGAGATACTAAAATCGTCCTGTCTATTACCAACAATTATTCCACAGTCCAAGTCACATAGATCAAATTTCTTCCCCATTCTGATGTTTGGTCTGAACAACAACTGAACCCCTTGACCATGTCAGCATGCTTTGATGCATTAAGTTGCTGCCACGTGATTAGCCGATTAGATATTTGCATTATTGAGCAGGTGTACAGCTTGTACCTGATGAGGTGGCCACTGAGTGTACCTTGTATGTAGAAACTTAACTACCATAGAATTGGTTAAATGCTGGAATCTCATGAAGGGATTTAAAATGATGATTTATTTTTAATAAGGTGTAAGATGGGGTTTTATTCAGTGGGTTAACATATAGGAGAATAGTTAAAGTATCATGGACTGTTTTAAGCTTAACATTTAAGGGAACTTTTTCATAGGTCAGCTCAGGTAGACAGGTTGATTGTAAAGATGCCAAACGCCCTCTTTTCCTTTGTGGCGAAGTGTAATGGCTGGTGTAAAATTGGAATTTACCGCACAACCATCAGGATCCAGATCCAAAGTGAGTAACTTCTCTCACCTCAGCAGTGAACTGATTCCACTACCCATGGACTCACCTTCTAGTACTCTACAACACATATTCTCAATATTATTGATTTATTAATGATTTTAACATTTTTGCAGTTTGTCCTCTTCTGCAGATTAGGTGTTGTCTGTCTTTGTGTATAGCTTTCCATTGATTCCACTGTATTTCTTTGTCCTTTTGTGTATGTCCACAAGAATATTAATCTCAGGATAGTATATGGTGACATACAGTATACATAATTTGATAATAAATTTACTTTGAACTTGGAAACCAAGGAGGGCATGAAGAAGCCGATCACACCTTGGTATTGGAGGTGCACCTGAGCTAGAGAGGAGGAAGGGTCAGTCAGCAAGTGGGCTTTAGGTTATGGCATGATGAAACCCAGCTGAAACCCGGTTACTTGGCCAATGGTTGGAGATGAGCACGAGGTCTGGCTGAAGTGTGCTGCCTATGACCGTTCAATAGCAAGCTCAGTCTCATTACCTAGTTGCTTGGCAAGGTGCAAGGAGGACCGCCAACATTCTTGGCATGCTGCACCTCAGTGAGAGTTCGGGCTGCAGGAGAGGAGGGGGGATGACTGTGTGGGAGGGGAATCGAGACTCAACCAGTCGCTCACAACAATGGAATAAAGGAGCAGAAAAAAAACAAACACACCAGCCCCTTGTTAGCCCCCCAGATGGCTGCGTGGAGCCGGGCCGGGCAGCACCATGCCGTGCTTTTGTAAACACGTTCTTTATCGAGGGATAATAACCTCAGTCTTAACAGATATGATAATTGATTGTTTTTGTATGTAGGTCAGCCCCTGATTGCCGGCTTGTTCCGAGTGCTTGGTATTTAATGGGTTAAGGTCATTGTCAGAGCGAGTGAGACACAGGTCACTGACAGCATCAATCAGATTTATCACTGACCATGTGCTATCTTTACATCTGTTCTTTGTTCCAGGATTTTTTTTTTCTGTGGGAGGGGAAGGCTAAGGAGGGAATCGGGCAGCTTCCAAAGGCTAAACCATTAATGTCCTCCTCATTGGATAATCTTAAAAATAATCCATTGATGGCTTGGCACCCTGGTAGCCTATGGCTAGACTGAACGCAGACGGAGTCGTCCTGCACTCTGTGCGATTGGGTAGTTCTGGCCCATTGGGTTGCTGAGGAGAGTGACTCTGTGCTGTCTAAAGGTTTGGAGGCCCAGCATTGTGGGGCTGATTTTGGAGTGGAGTTCAAGCACGGAGCAAGGATGTGGGTTTAATCTTAACCAGCAAGGAGAGGGGTATGGAAGGGAGGCTGATGCCGGCATTGTAGAGGCAAATCTTGATCTGTAAGTACTTTCATTCTGCAAGAAGGCCACAGTGACAATGTTCTCTAAAGCTGCTGTATGAATTTTTTGATCAGTGTAGAATAAGATAACCGTAATTGGAGTTGGAGAGGCATTATGTAGATCAGATCTGTTTTGCTTTGGATTCTTGGTAAAGGATTGAGAGCCAGAGAATGAGATTCCAGAGAACAGAAGAATTTTCTAGGGTAGATCTAAAAATTCAAAAAGTTATGCATTGGACAAACCAAAGAAATAGAGCATGGATTCCCAACATGTTTTTATGCATGGACACCTACCATTAACTGAAGGGTCTGTGCACCCCAGATTTTCAAGCCCTGAAATAGAGAATGGTGGGAGAGAGAGGAAACTCGGGTCAGTCTATACTGTGTTTTCCCAGCCACTGAGCACGTCTACATGAAATTTTGCTGTAGAAAAGCAGCATCCATCATCAAAGATCCTCACCACCCAGACCATGTTCTTTTTTCGCTGCTGCCAACAGGTAGGAGGTACAAGAGCCTCAGGACTTGCGTCACTGAGCTCAAGAACAGTAACGATCCCTCAACCATCAGGCTCTTGAACAAAAGGGGATAGCTACACTCATTCTACTTTTAGTGTTCCCAGAACTGATGATTTCACCTTAAGGACTTTTTATCTTGTTATTTCATGCTTATTTACTGCTGTTCACTTATATTTGTATTTGCACAGTTTGTTGTCTATGATCCTGTTTACAGTTACTGTTCTACAGATTTACTAAATATTCCCACAGGAAAAGAATCCCAGGGATGTATATGGTGACATATATGTACTCTGATTATAATTATTATTTTGAACTTTTTTGAATTTTGTATTCCCTTTCTAAGACTATTTAAGCCAAACACACAAGGTTGCTTGATGAACTGAAATTAATTCTCAGGGAACTGTCATTCTTGGTGCTGTACTAAGCCAATAAATTAATGCAAACTTTTTGGAAAGGGAACTTTTTAAAAAACTGGTTGGTCCTGGTTTTTATCCACCCCTATTTTTTAATTAATCACAAAAGGCAATGGTGTAAATTGGAATGAAACTTGCATCATGAGAGTAAAGTGATGATGCTTTGTGCCTATTTTTCCTTGTGGGGATGTTACACGAAGCAAGTGCAGTTTAGGAATTTTGAAATCAATGCTGCAGTTTTCGGTCATGTACAACCCGAAGAATTAACATCTGAAAAGTTACAAGCAAAATCTTAGATTTTTCCTAAACAGTACTGAATAGATTTCCCTGGCTGGTGTCTCACAGTATGGGTGCTCTTGACCCCAGTCCCAGGGTACTGTGCCATGTTCTCCTGCAGCCATATAGACACCTCGTTAACTGGCCAAGCCCTGGTTCTAAGATCATAATACATTCTGACAGAATGGTGGGGAATTTGGTCTCCTTGTATTTTTTTCATTTTGCTCTTTTCATTTTAAAAGGAAGATCTGATTTTCTTTGGGCGTCATTTGTGATTATGGAATATTTTTGTGGTTTACAGCCGATGAAATATTCTGTGCAGTGAAGTTATTGTTGTCATGCAGGAAAATTGGTAGATAGTTTGCACACAAAGATCCATAAATAGCAGTAAGACAATTATTAGATGATCTGATTTCTGTTCAAATGATATTAATTGTTCAAGATCCCTCTCCCGGCCTGCAGTCTGCTTCGCCAAACCAGGCAGTGTGCTCTATCTCACTTACTGTTGTGCCTTTTCAACCTAGAGACAAACTGTATCTTTGCCATTGCTAAATACTTGTGAAACTACATTTTACATATTTTTAACTAGTGTTTGAAGTGAATTATGATAGTGGGTTTCTGAATAATAAAGCCCAGTTCAGCAGTGAGTGTAGGGGATTAAGGGACTTTTTAAAGAGAATTTTTGTTACATTAGGTACTGCCTGACCTGCTGAGTTCCTCCGGCATTTTGTGTGTGTTGCTCTGGATTTCCAGGATCTGCAGAATCTCTTGTGTTTAGATTATCATTAAAAGATGTCAGCATATGGGAACTCTCATTCAATGGACTCCAGATATTAAAGGTCCTTCTACTGCAGGTCCATATATCAGGAACCTCTTTTTTAAAGGCTGCTGTCAGTTTTCCCATGATTAATGTCCAGATATCAATTTCCTTCTTTAAAAGGATTCCAGTTGTTCAGACTGAGTGCTTATACCTATCCAAATTTCAAAGATTTATTTTTCAAATATGTTAAAGTAGGATGATCAATGACAAATCAACAGTCTGCTTTAAGCTGCTCCTGTATTTCTTCATCATTGTCTTAAGTGGAATTACCCTGTGTCCCCCTTACCTGTTCACGTATTTAACCATTTCCAAATAAAACACCTGCATTTGATAGGGCATTAATCAACATCCAGCTTGCGGTCCTGAGACAGAAAGGGAAGCTACAACGAGTGAATCAGCAACTGAAAGAGAATTTCATCAGAACTAAAATTCTCCAGACCGGAAACGTGTCCTTGTTGCCCAGTCTGACATAGAGAGTATTTACAGTCCTGCACATCTGCACAGAATGGGCGTAGTAATGCATATCCAACAGTTCTGCTCTGATAGTCAGGGAACAATGAACTGAGAAGAAATTTATTATAATTATTTTCCCAAAAGAATTCCTTTCATTAGGACTTTTTTTTAGTTGTGTTATTGGAAATGGACAAATAAAGAATCACCCCACAGGATAATGTGTCAGTTTGCCTTCTGAGTGGCAAGATAGAGGATCTTAACAGAGGACATATTGGACAACCTATGGTGGAATGTAGTGCCACAGAGCTGAAGATTGCAGTTCCTGACTTGAAGCCTTCAGGAATATCACTAGTCAGAGCTGAGAAAGTGCACAGGCTAGCCTGGTATCTGAAGCACAGGAGAGTTAATATTCTCCAAAAGCTATTTATTATCAAATTCCCTGATGGATATGAATGCTCAACCCTGAGCAGAACTATAATATGAACTATAATATGCTAGTCTGCTATGAGTGACTAATGTTTAGGATCATCTGGAAATATAAAGATCTTGTTGAGTATTATGTCTTAAAAACAAAGTTCTACAGTATCTATATTAGATACTAGGAGGTACAGGAGCTTCAAGACCCACACCACCAGGTTCAGGAACAGTTCCTACTCTTCAACCATCAGGCTCTTGAACCAGAGGGGATAACTTCACTCACCTTCACTTGCCTCATCCTTGAAATGTTTCCGCAACCAGTGGACTTAACTTTCAATGCCTCTTCATCTCATGTTCTCGATACTTATTCCTTATTTATTTATGATTATTATTTTCCTTTTTTTATTTGCACAGTTTGTTGACTTCTGCGCTCTGGTTGAACGTCCACATTGGGCTGTCTTCCATTGATTCTGTTACAGTTACTATTCTATAGAGTTGTTGAGTATACCCACAAGAAAATGAATCTCAGGATTGTAACATATATATATACTTTGATACTAAAATTTACGTTGAACTTTGAACCTTAGTTAGCTCAACAGGCAAATACGAAGAGGCTGTTGATGCTGAGCGATGGGCATCAGCAAGATGCCCAGGTTCAGATTCTATTCAGAACTAAGCAAGCAGATCTCACATGGTGGAGGCTGGTGATTCTTAAAAGTGTTGTTAAAAGGTGAATTAGCAGCCAGGATTCATGTTCCTAAAGTCACGCCTGTCTTGGGTAGGATGCCTTTCGTGGTCAAATAACTCACCACTGAATCTTCATCGAGCTGCAGCTCCTTAGATAGCAGGTTAAAGAAGTAGAGCTGTGTCTGGATATCTTTTGGCTTGTATGGGAGAATGGAAAAGTGATAGATACAAATCATTTGATCAAGGGTTCTATTAGAAGAATTTATAATTTATTATTACAATGGGATAAGCATCCTTTATCTAAGATTAAACAGGATTGGGAAAAGGAACTCAATTTGACTTTTATGACGGAGGATTGGATGTGGATTTTGAAGTCAGTTAACTCTTCTTCAATTTGTGCTAGCCATTCATTGATTCAATTTTAAATTGTACATCGTTATCATTTGATGAAGGAGAGACTTTCTGAAATCTTTTCTAATGTTGATCGTCATTGTGATAGATGTAAAACTGAGATAGCTACACTGACACATATGTTTTGGTCTTGTTCTATATTGGAACAGTTCTGGAAGTCAGTTTTTTCAACAATTTCTAAAGCACTTAAAATTAATCTATAACCTAATAAATTAACTGCTTTTTGGAATAATTCCTCAAAATATTCATGGTATTTCTGTGCCTGACCAACATGTTATTGCATTTGTTACATTAATAGCTAGGAGGGCCATTTTGTTGAAGTGGAAGGATATATCAGCTCCCACTTTGTCACAATGGTTCTCTCAAGTGATGCTATGTCTTAGTTTGGAGAAAATTAGAAGTCAAACCTTTGAACCTTTATTTGATTTTGAGAAAAGATGGGGCTCATTTGCTCGTTATTATCATTTGAGCTAATTGATAGATTTTTTTCCACGATCTAATTGTAAATTTTTTGGTATATTTTCTTTTCTTGCTGGCGGTTTGATGTTTATGTTTAGAAGCTTTTTGTATGACGCATGGCTCCGGGGTTGCACACCTAATGGGTTCTTTTTTTTTCTCACTTTTTCTGTTTAGTAGGTTTGTTTTTTGTTATCACAAATTTTTTTTTGATCTTTAAGATAATGTCTTTTTTGAGGCGTTTTAAGTGTTGTTACTTCAATGTACTCGTGTTATTTCTTTTGTATAATATAACAATAAAAAGATTTGAAAAGAAAAGGAAAAGTGATAGATAGAAACTACAGAGAGGTAGTCACCCCTAAGTTGCAGGACACACATTCCTGGGTGACTGTCAAAAGGGGGAAAGGGAATCGGCAGCCAGTGCAGAGTAATGCTGTGACTGTTCCCATAAGAATAAGTCTACCACTTTGGATACTGTTGCAGGGGATGATCTGCCAGGAGGAAGCCACAGTGACAAGTCTCTGTCTCTTTGACTCAGAAGGGAGGGGGAGAGAGGAAGAGTGCAGTCATGATAGGGGATATCATATTTAGAGGAGCAGGAAGCAGATTCTGTGGATGTGAAGGAGATACCCAGATGGTATGTTGCCTCCCAGATGCCAGGGTCAGATCAGGTCCACAGCATTCTGAAAAGGGAGAGTGAACAGTCAGAAGTTGTGGTGCATATTGGCACCAACAACCTAGGTAGGAAAAAGGAGGTCCTGAAGAGAGAATTTAGGAAATTAGGCAGAAAGCGGGACCTCCAAGATAGTAACCTCTGGATTGCTACCTGTGCCACATGCCAGTGAGGGTAAGAATAGAATGATTTGGTAGATTTGTGTGGCTGAAAAATTGGTGCAGGGGACAGAGCTTCATATTTCTGGATCATTGGGATCTCTTCTGGGGAAGGTACATGACCTGTACCAAAGGGATGGGTAACACCTGAACCCTAGGAGAATCAGTATCTTTGCAGGGAGGTTTGCTAGAGCTGTGGAGGAGGGTTTAAACTAATTCGGCAGGGCAATGGGAACTGAAGTGACAAGGCAGAGAACGGGGCAGTTGGTGTATGAGCAGATGCAGTGTGTAGTGAGACTATCAGGAAAGACAGGCAGATGATAGGGTAAAATTAGTCAGTGGTAGGTGTTAAAGTGTAAAAGGGGGTCAAAATAAAAAATGGTGATGTATACATTGCACTTGAATGTGTTATATTTGAATGTATGCAGTATATGGAGAAAGATAGATGATCTTGTAGCACAGTTAGAGATTGGCAGGTATGATGTTGTGGGCATTTCTGAGATGTAGCTAATAGAAGATCTCATTGAAACCTATCAAATACTGAAAGTCCTAGAAGAATGGATGTGGAGAAGGTGTTTCCTATAGTGGGGGAGGTTTAAGACTGGAAGGCACAGCCTCAGAATTGAGGGACATCCATTTAGAATAGAGATGATGAAAAATTTCTTTAGCCAGTCTGTGGAATTCATTTTGCCACAGACAGCTGTGCAGGCCAGTTCACCGGGTATATTTAAGGAGGAGGTTAACAGGTTCTTGATTAATCAGCACGTCGAAGGTTAAGTGGAGAAGGCAGGAGAATGGGATTGAGAAAGATAATAAATCAGCCATTATAGAATAGCAGAGCAGACTTGATGGGCTGAATGGCCTGATTCTGTTTTAGAATCAAATGTATTCTGGTAACTGCTGCTGTCAAGTACTTTACAAATGCTATTTAAATGCAAGTTCTCATTATTGGAATAGGTTCTTAAATGGTATTTGACCTAATAGTCTTAGTAAACCATCAGTAAGCCCTGGTGAAACTGTTTTCCCCCTTGATTCCAATTACCTATTTAAAAATTTAAAAAAATATTACTGATCTCAGTTGAGAGATTGCTTAAGGAGTTAATGGAAGGCTGAAGATGGATCAAGTATCCAATCCTTGCTAATTCCAGCTCAGTCATTGAATTTACCTCGTGGGTAGAGCACTAAAGCATCTTACAGAAAATCTCATCTTGCATTATTTGCATGAGAGATACTGCCCTAATTTCTGTACAGAGCAGGCTGCCTCTGTGGAGACAATTGTCCTTGGAATACTTTCATCAGAATATTCCTTATTAGTAATTCTCCATCCAGGATACAGACAACAGAAGAACATCCTAGGTTCTCTGGCTCATGAAAACCAGCATCTCCAACACTAATGACAACCCTACATGGGTTCTTGCACCACCAATGCCCCTTTCTTATTAATCCTTACTGGTGCTTTATTTGCATCCATCTCCCTCTATAACCTCGGTAACTTTCTCTAACTCAATGACAAAGTCAATGACCTAACAACCTGCACAACAGTCTGATGAGTCCTGATGAAAGGTCTCAGCCTGAAATATCGACGATACTCTTTTTTATAGTTGCTGCCTGGCCCGCTGTGTTCCTCCAGCATTTTGTGTGTGTGCTGCTTAGATTTCCAGCATCTGAAGATCTTCTCTTGTTTGTAATTGACCTAACAACCTGTCCTGATGAAGAGTCTTGGCCCAAAACATCAAATGTTCATTCCTCTCCATAGATGCTGCCTGACATGATGAGATCTTCCACCATTTTGTGTGTGTTACTCTGGATTGACAGTATCGGCAGAATCTCTTGTGTTTCTAACCCAGTGAGATCCCTGCACCCCTGCATTTCTAAAATGTTGGTGTTGGCAACTGTCTGCTACTTTACCTTTTTTACAGATGTTTCCTGAAACCTGCCTCTTTGGCTAAGCCTTTGGTTGTCTATCCCAATATATCCCTATGAGGTTTACAAGCTCCTTGAAATCTGTCTCCATGGCCAAGCCTTTGGTTGTCTACCCCCATGCAACACAGAAAAATTGCTGAAGGGACTCAGCAGGTCAGGCAACTATGGAAATGAATAGATAGTCGACGTTTCGGGTCCATAAGACCATAAGACCATAAGACAAAGGAGCAGAAGTAGGCCATTCGGCCCATCGAGTCTGCTCCACCATTTTATCATGAGCTGATCCATTTTCTCCTATTTAGTCCCACTCCCCTGCCTTCTCACCATAACCTTTGATGCACTGGCTACTCAGATACCTATCAATCTCTGTCTTAAATACACCCAATGACTTGGCCTCCACTGCTGCCTGTGGCAACAAATTCCATAGATTCACCACCTTCTGACTAAAAAAATTTCTTCGCATTGGTCTTGACCCTTCTTCAAGTCTGTCTAGTTCAACTTCTCCTTATGAGCCTCAGAATCAGGTTTTCTCATCATAATGCTCCTGTGAGGTGCTTTGGGATATTTTACTCCATTGCAGAAGACAGTTCAACAAAAGTTATTTAGAGCAGCATGGGGGGAGGGGTTACCATGAAGCTACTTGAATATAAGTTATTCAATAGACAGTAACACAGGTGTTGGCTTGGTACTAAGGTTTTCAATTGTATATTTAAGTTTATATTCCAAATCCCATATACAGGACACCCCATATGCTCCTACCTTAATTTTTAGTAATGAAGATGCGCCAGACTGTGGAAAGATGTGTTCGGATTTGAATGGAGATCCCGAATTGCCATCCTGGTGAGGATGGTGCATGAGGTAGCGTGGTGGTTAGCACAATGCTTTACCATACCAGTGACCCGGGTTCAATTCCCACCTCCGCCTTTCAGGAGTTTGCACATTCGCCCCGCGACCACGTGGGTTTCCTCCGGGTGCTCCAGTTTCCTCTCACAGTCCAAAGACGTATCGGTTTGCAGGTTAATTAATCACTGTAAATTGTACAGTGCTTAGGCTAGGATTAAGCCGGGATATTGCTGGGCAGCAGGGCTCGAAGGGCCAGAATGGCCTACTCCGTGCTGTATCTCACTAAATAAATGAAAATAAAAACAAATGATGGGAACACCGCTACTGTCACGACTTGCTGAAGTCTTGTACATTCCTCTCCTGCTTTGAAACCTTGGATGGAAAGTGCACAATTGTCAACTGATTTTATGTTCCTGCACAAGCAGTTGTCATAATTAGGAGTTAACTGTGAGACGGGGTGGTGCATTCCCGCTTGTCTGTACAAGAAATCCGAGCACTAGCAAAGCTGAGTCAGAGTGCTGATAGAGTACTCCACCATCAGAGGCGTTGTGCTTCAAATGAGTTCCTCAACCAAGAAATCACCCGCAGTCTCGCCTGCTCATTAGATTTCCTGGCAATGTTTTGAAGAGTTCAGCCTAGTTTACTAGATCAGTATTTATTCCTCAACTAACATCATCATTATGTGCTGGCTCATTCCGTAGGCAACGATAGTCTTTGACCATGATTGAAATTGGTAAAATTCTTCTCCAGAATTGGTTTGCCATTGCCTTCTTCTTGGCAGCGTATTGACAAGACAGGTGACTCCCTGCCATTATCAATGCTCTTCAGATATTCTCTGCCTGGTGTCAGTGGTCGCATAACCAGGACTTGTGATATGCAACAGCAGCTCATACGACCATCCACCACCTGCTCCCATGGCTTCACGTAACACTGATCGGTGGGGGGGGGGCACAGTAAAGCGGGTGCTACACCTTGCCCAAGGGTGACCTGCAGGCTAGCGGAGGGAAGAAGCACCTTACACCTCCTTTGGTAGAGACTTATCTCCACCCCGCCATCCCCCACTAACAGCATTGAAGGCATTTGTCTCATTATCCTGCATGGGAACTTGGTGTATTTGAGTTTACTTCAGCCTGAATCAGGGTCTCCCAAACTGGGGTGCATGTACCCCTCAGTTAATGGTAAGGGTTCATGGCATAAACTAGGTTGGGAACCCCTGCAATTGAAACGATGAATGCACTTCAAAATGTTCTTCCTTTTCAGTGAAATTGTTTTTCTTTTTTTCCCCCTCTTTGCTTGACTCTTGCAGAGTCTCCGATGTTGTGTTTGGCCCTGTCATGAGGCACTGAGAGGGCATGAAGATGAAAGCTGAGGTGTCGGACATGAGCCAGTGGAGGGAGGTGGATTTGGAAGAGAAGTGCACCTATATCGTAAATGACCAACCAAGGGACCCGACCAAATGTACAGAAATCCCTTGGGCCAGGGCTTCCATACCCCGAAACCTTACCTTCAAATACACAAACAACAACGAGGTAGGTCCTTCTGTAGCAGTGCACACAAAATGCTCGAGGAACTCCGCAGATCAGGAAGCACCCTGTGGGAAGGAATAAAGGGCTTGATGTTTGGGGCCAAGACTCTTCATCAAGGCTGGAAAGGAAGGGTAAAGAAACCAGAATAAGAAGTTTGGGGCAGAGAGGGAGTACAGGCTAGAAGGCGATAGGTAAAGCAAGGTGACGGGGCGGTAGGTAGGCAGGGGAGAGGTATGAAGTAAGAAGCTGGAAGGTGATAGGTGGAAAAGGTAATGAACTGAAGAAGATGGAATCTGATAGGACAGGAGAGCGGACCACAAGGGAAAGGGAAGGAGGAGAGGACCCGGGGAGGGGTGTTAGGCAGGTGAGGGGAGTAGCTAGGTGGGCAGGGGAGTGATATGAAGTGAGAAGCTGGGAGGTGATAGGTGATAAAGGTAGCGAGCTGAAGAAGAAGGAAAGGAGAGCGGACCATGTGGGAAATGGAAGGGGTTGGAGCACATGAGGCAGATGATAGGTAGAAGAGGAGGAGGGAAGAGGTAAGAGCAAAGTCCGAATGGGGAATGGATAAAGAGATTTCGGGGAAGGGGGGGCAAAAATTGACAAGGTGCTTCTGCATCTAATTGGTCCAATATCCTGAGCATCACGTTGTAATTGCGAGTTAATTTTGTAAAAATAAATGTAAATTTGAATAAAATGGGCTACAGTATATGCACATGTTTGCATGCCAGAGGTACATGATTCATACAGATTGTGTGCATCATGGTCTGCTTCTAAAATTTGGTTCTGTTCTTTGTATTTCAACTAAAAAACTTGCATTTCCTTACAATAGAGATAGAGGACATTTGGCCCATCGTCTCTATGACAGCTCTCACAGCACCCTCCCCCCATTCCTAGTCCCCAATATACAAACGTTTGTATTTCCCTGTAATATGCTCTAATCTCCCAGCTGTCAAAAAGGTGTGGGGAGGGTTGAGTTCTGATCTTTAAGTTACTGTTCCATGCCACTATGGATCAGAGTGGTATTTCAGAGTCTCAGGACCCTCCTGATGAAGGGTCTCGGCCCTTCGACTGTTGACTCTTTTCTGTAGATGCTGCCCGGCCTGCTGAATTTGTCCAGCATTTTGTGTGCCTTGTGTTCCCTGGTGGAACTACAGCCTTATAAACTAACATTTTCGAGTGAATATTCAAAGTACGTCTTTGGATACGGCAGCAAAAATAAATAGAGCCAAAAGATAAGTACAATATCTTCAGGCAGGAAGCATTTAAAATTTGTAGTTCCTGGTAAGAAGCTGGAATCAAGTTTTAGATTAAGTTTGAAAAGAGCATTGTATAAACAGCTGGAAATACTGTTCCCTCTAAGCTGTGAGGGTGTGCGGCTCTGCAGTAACTGAAATGCTCCTGCACACATAGCCTTTGTTCCTGTGCAGCTGGAATTTTCTTTTATATAATGGCAATATAATTTTGAAGTTAACTAATATAATTTTGAAATATATATTAATATAATTGTGAAATACCCTGTAATTTATTATGTGATAATGAATATACTGCACTGTGCAAAGATTTTAGGTACCTTACCTATATATATGAGTCTAAGACTTTTGCACAGTACTGTATAATTTTGCTTGACTTCCTGGCACTTACAATCAAATACTTTAGTAATGGTTTTGTTAATCTGTTTTTTTTAATCTGGGCTTTTCTGCAGATTGGGAAAGAGGAACTGTGAGGTGGGCAGCTCAGTAGTGTAGTGGAGAAGCAGAGCTATGTAACTTCGTCATAGTCATAGTCATACTTTATTGATCCCGGGGGAAAATTGGTTTTCGTTACTGTTGCACCATAAATAATAAATAGTAATAAAACCATAAATAGTTAAATAGTAATATGTAAATTACGCCAGGAAATAAGTTCAGGACTAGCCTATTGGCTTAGAGTGTCTGACCATCCAAGGGAGGAGTTGTAAAGTTTGATGGCCACAGGCAGGAATGACTTCCTATGACGCTCTGTGCTGCATCTCGGTGGAATGAGTCTCTGGCTGAATGTACTCCTGTGCCCAACCAGTACATTATGTAGTGGATGGGAGACATTGTCCAAGATGGCATGCAACTTGGACAGCATCCTCTTTTCAGACACCACCGTCAGAGAGTCCAGTACCATCCCCACAACATCACTGGCCTTACGAATGAGTTTGTTGATTCTGTTGGTGTCTGCTACCCTCAGCCTGCTGTCCCAGCACACAACAGCAAACATGATAGCACTGGCCACCACAGACTCGTAGAACATCCTCAGCATCGTCCGTCAGATATTAAAGGACCTCAGTCTCCTCAGGAAATAGAGACAGCTCTGACCCTTCTTGTAAACAGCCTCAGTGTTCTTTGACCAGTCCAGTTTATCGTCAATTCATATCCCCGGGTATTTGTAATCCTCTACCGGGTCCACACTGACCCCTGGATGGAAACAGGGGTCACCGGTACCTTAGCTCTCCTCAGGTCTACCACCAGCTCCTTAGTCTTTTTCACATTAAGCTGCAGATAATTCTGCTCACACCATGTGACAAAGTTTCCTACCATAGCCCTGTACTCAGCCTCATCTCCCTTGCTGATGCATCCAACTATGGCAGAGTCATCAGAAAACTTCTGAAGATGACAAGACTCTGTACAGTAGTAGAAGTCCGAGGTGTAAATGGTGAAGAGAAAGGGAGACAAGACAGTCCCCTGTGGAGCCCCAGTGCTGCTGATCACTCTGTCGGACACACAGTGTTGCAAGCACACGTACTGTGGTCTGCCAGTCAGGTAATCAAGAATCCATGACACCAGGAAAGCATCCACCTGCATCGCTGTCAGCTTCTCCCCCAGCAGAGCAGGGCGGATGGTGTTGAACGCACTGAAGAAGTCAAAAAACATGACTCTCTCAGTGCTCGCTGGCTTGTCCAGGTGGGCGTAGACACAGTTCAGCAGGTAGACGATGTTAAAATGACTTAAATTGTGATCAAATGTGATTGAGTAGGTATTTTATCAGCATGCCAATGAAGTACAAGGGATTAATGCTGTAGTGCAGCTAACCCTTAGTATCTACAATACAGATGTTTAAATATCCAAGAAACCATTCAGGAGGATGCCATGGTAGTGTAGTAGTTAGCGCGATGCGTTTACAGCTCAAGAAGAGATCAGTTCCAATTAGATCTGTAAGGAATCTGTACGTCTTCCCCATGGAATGCTTGTGCTTTTTCCGGGTGCTCCGGTTTCCTCCCACAGTCCAAAGGCGTAGCAGTTAGTAGGTTGATTGTTCTTTGTTCTTTCCTTTAAGGAACATTGCAAGAGTTTGACATCTTATAACATCTGAAAGTGCAAAAAAATTGATACTCGATTTTGTCTTTAGCTTATTAGATTGCTGTAATGCACTCTTTTCAGGACGGCCTAAGAAAGATATAAATTGGCCGCAGCTTGTCAAAATGCAGCAGCAAGAACCTTAACCAATAAAAAAGAAAATCTGAGCACATTTCACCTGTTTTGTCCTCATTACAATGGCTGCCTGTCTCCTTTAGGATCAATTTTAAAATCCTCATAATTGTATATAAGGCTCTAAACAATCGAGCTCCTCCATATATTTCTGAGTGTTTATCGCCTTACATCCCTAATCTGTGAATACTGGTTGCTTTCTATTCCTACAGCCAAGCATATAAGAACTGGTGATGTGGCCTTTTGCTGTCATACACCAAAAATCTGAAATATTGCCTGAGATACGCCAGGCTAGTACTGTGGACCACTTCAAAACACTTCTTAAAACTACTTTTTAACTTGGCCTACTTATAAGAATAGTTAATGCCTGTTGATGTTGACTACATTTATATACTTTGGTATATTCGATTACATTTTATTCTATATATTCATCTTACGATTTTTAATTTTGTCTCATATTTTTATGATTATATTGTTTTATCTTTCCAATTTATGTAAACCACTTTGAGCCTGCATCTTAATGTATGAGAGTTGCTATATAAATAAAGTTATTATTATTATTATTATTATTATTATTATTGTAAATTGTCCTATGATTAGGCTAGGGTTAAAATCAGTGTGCTGCTGGGCAGCATGGCTTGAAAGGTCCGCAGGGACCCATTCCGCACTGTATCTCAATAAATAAATAAATGAAGATGTGATAGGTCCCAGCTTCCTCCTTTATAACAGCGCCTGTCTCCACCCCTGCCTCCAGTCATCTGTTCTGGTAAACCTCTTCCATACTTTTAGTCATGACCTTGCCAATGCTCCTTTGGTAATGCACAAAGTCACCTAAAACTCTGCTACCATATGCTATCTGGTAGCAAATCCTCTCACTACAGTCCCTGTGTCTATAGATGCCAATGGCTCTCAACATGCTAATGACTCCATTGCAAAATTTTCATTTTGGTTCCCAAATCAACTGACATCTATCGTGTCTCTGAATGCTCTTCCAGCATTACAAGCCTCATCCTCCAGTTGTGACCCCTTGTCCCATCGTTGTTGCCTGTTCGCTCAGCTGCAAAGACTAAACTTTGGCAGCCCCCTTCCCCAAGCCTTCCTCTTCCATCACACCTTCCTCAAAATCCCCTTCTTCAGTCAAACATTTGATGACATGTTCAAATAACATCTTAAGAGGCACGCTGCTAAATTTTGTTTGATAACATAGGAAAAATGTTCACACACACACACACACACAATGGAGAGGAATAACGAGTCAATGTGTCAGGCTGAGACACTTCATCAGGATCTGATGAAGGGTCTCGGCCAAAACATTGGATCTTTATTCCACTCCATGGATGCTGCCTGACCTCCTGAGTTCCTCCAGCATTTTGTATGTGCTACACTGGATTTCCAGCGTCTACAAATATTTTAATCTTTTGTGGTTTTTAATGTTCACTGTGTTGTTACAGACAGAGACGTGTGGGTCATAAACATTTCTTTCTGCATCATTTTGATGCTAAATATGGTCAAGAAGTGTTTGATATACAACATGGATCTATTTAATCTTTTCAATCCATTTTGTGCCTTGTCATTGTTTAATGGTAATAACAAATCAAGTGTTAAAAACTAAGCTTATTCCTGGCAATCCTTCACATAGTAAGAGAAGTATGAAGTGCTCATTGTCTGAAATGGAGCGAAAGAGTTTTCATCATGTCTGTCTCCACCCACGCTTTGGGCAAATAGGTGGAAGGCGGCCTGGCTTACGGCCAGTCAGTTATCTCACAAGCTATTCAGAAGGAGAGTCATTCCAAAACACTGCTAATTTCACTTCTACTTGGCAAAGGGAAGATATCACCGTTGCTATTTTTTTTTGCTTGGCCTCCATCTCTGGGGCAGTTGAGAAGTTGTCTTTCCCTTGAAGTCTGTCTCCCTCCCATTCAGCACATCAGAAGTTCTGTATATGCAGTGCCTCTAGCATTGTCGAAGATCCCTCCCATCTTTCCTATAATATCTTTGCCCTCTTGCTGTCGGACAGAAGGTACTGCAGCATAAGAACCAGAGATGTCAGGCTGGGTGAGAACTTCTTCCCCCAGCCTGTGAGACTTCTTACCAGCCTGTTGCCACCCAGCACACAGGTACACCCTGTCTGAATGTCCATACCCCGGCTCACAGACACGCTCTCATCCTGCAATGGTCACTTTCCGTCTTTTATTGCTCCTGTTTCACATATTTATATTACTGTTAGTTTTATTATTAAGTCAGGTCAAGTTTATTGGCATTTAATTATGTATATGTATACTGCAAAACAAGACAACGTTTCTCTGGAGCAGGGTGTAAAGCACAGCAGTACACATCACACACAATAAATTAGAAAAGTCAGAATTAAATCTACAAGCAACACACATCAAAGTTGCTGGTGAACGCAGCAGGCCAGGCAGCATCTCTAGGAAGAGGTACAGTCGACGTTTCGGGCTGAGACCCTTGAATTATGCACAGATAAGCAGAGTAAAATGCATAAATTAAATATTGTAGGGTACAGTGCAGATTATCTGGTGACACTTCATGCGACAGGGAGTTCAGAAGCCAAAAGGCCTGAGGGAAGAAACTGTTTCCCATCCTGACCGTTCTCGTCTTTCTGCTTCAGAGCCTCCTGCCTGATGGTAGAAAGTCAAAGTGAATGCCGAATGGATGGGTGGGATCCTTGATAATACCAAGGTCCCTGCACATGCAGCGCTTCTGATAAATGTTCCTAGTGAATATTATAATAGTGCCAGTAACCGTCTCACATAAACATGCATCTTGAACTTATGTCAACCTGTCAATCTTCAGACCATGCCGCACAGGGACTGTGTCAATATTATACTGTGACCACATGAACTGGATCATAACTACAGGTGCTGTGTATGACTGTATGTACTGTGTTTTGCACCTTGACACCAGGGGATGATGTTTCATTTCACTGTGTATGTGTGTATGGTTGAATGACCATAAACTTGAATTTATTTCCACTGGAACCTCCAATAGGATCACGACCTTGTCATTGGGTGTGGAGGCTTGCATACCTCAATGACTCGGAGAGCTATATGTTGGCTGGAGTCAGGGCTGTATGCTTTGGGCCTTGGTAGGTTCATCCATGCCAAGCAGGTCAAAGGGCAGAGGCCAGACTAAGGATGCTCTCCACCAGTCCTCCAGATTTGGCTCAGGGCTAACAACCCTGAGTGCTAAAACTAAATTGTACAGAAACAATAATGAAGAATCCTTCTACATCTGAGTGTGACAGTACTCCTGAGCCTTCACCAGAGACCTGCATGACAGAGAATAGTTAAAACCAAGAGGAAGGTACTGACGTTATGAAGAAAGCCCTGAACACTGGCAGAGATGGAAGACCTTCATAGCTGCTCAAATGCCAGTGGGGTAATCATGCTTTAATGGACAGTAAGTAAGCAAGTGATTTCCACTGGGAAGCTGGGGGGAAATTAGGATTCTCCCATTTTATTATGTCAAATTGGGGGCGACTACTTCCTGTCACTGTTCACCCATTTTTAATTTAGTGGCTACTGCATAATTCTCAGTGCAGTCATGACGAAGACTCCCTTAAGAAAACCTTGCTGCAGTAACAGAGGCTTCCTCAGAAATAAAATACTGAAATGTTTAACTTGGAACAAGGTGGCTATGAAATGTGGTCTTCTCTATCAAACTCTGACCTTTGATGTGGTCCGTAAAATGGTAACCCATTTTATTTCATTGATAACATGAGACTGCATTTAACTCTTTTATGCTGTCAGTGAATTAAAATGGGTTAGCAAATTATGGACCACATCAAAGGTCAGAATTTGATAGAGAAGACCACATTATATAGCCAATTTGTTCCATGCTTTACGATTTCTCAGCTCAAGTGGTTTTCAGAAATGCTGAAGGTTGTCCGTGGATCAGACCAGATCTCCTCACTCTGAATTAGACAATGGCCCTGGATCTGACCGTCACTGTCATTCTGGTCCACACCCCTAACCTTGCTGTAGTTTAATGTGATCTCTGATCCTATCCAATCGTCAAACCTCACCCCAGGACTGACTCCCAACTGATCTTTCTCTGGCATGTAACCTGCTTCTTGATTTGATCAATATGCATTTCAATGGATAATCACTGAAGAGATGAAATAAAGAAACAATATAGTTCTATTATTTTCTGGTGTAACAATGTAGATGACATTCTTTCTGTCTTATATTTTCATCCTTAGTTCTGTGAACCCACTTTGCCTCAGGGTCAAATGTTTGAGTAGACAATGCAGCTGCTGAGGAAGAGTGCAGTGTAGGAGGTGCCATCTTTTCAGCCGCCATTCTCTCTAATTCAGCTATGTGGACTAACCATTGCTCTGAGCATGAAAGTTTAACACAGCCTGAAAACCGCATGGCACTTCGAATGTTTTTTTTCCTAGACAGCACTGGCATTCAGTAGGCCGGCAGTTTATTAACATTGAGCAACCCCGACTTCCATTCTGTGTTTACTGTCACAATTTGTAACAGCGTTGTAACTCGAAACACTGGTTGATCTCTCAAACACAAGAAAATTTGCAGAGGCTGGAAATCCAAAGCAACACACACAAAATGCTGGAGGAACTCAGCAGGCCAGGCAGCATCTATGGAAAAGAGTAAACAACTCCGTGATGAAGGGTCGCCATCGGAAACATTAACTGTTTAGTCTTTTCCATAGATGCTGCCTGGCCTGTTGGGTTCCTCCAGCAGTTTGTGTATGTCTTGTTATGTTGAAACTCTGAAACATTTCAAAGTGAACATTGTGGTATGTTTATTATTTAGAAAAATTATGGATTACAGTACTGTGCAAAAGTCTTACGCACATATATATAGCTAGGGTGCCTAAGACTTTTGCACAGTACTGTAGTAATTTTGTGTATCACACTGTACTGCTGCCGCACAAAAAAACAAATTACATGACATACAGTACGTGAGTGATGATAAATCTGATTCTGATATGGGTCTATTGTGGATTGAGAGTGGGAAGGGGGCAGAAAGAGGGGGATCATGGCTAGGAAAAGGGAAATGGAGAGAGGCAGAAGTTGAAAGCACTAGAGAGACATTCTGAAATGATCGATAAACCAATTGTTTGGAATCAAATGATCTTGCCTGGTGTCCCAGAGCTGGGTGTGTCCACAGCCACGCCACCCCCTGCCCCTGGCACTCCACCTCTGGCACCTGTCCCACACCTCTCCTGTGGCGTTCCACCCTTGCCAACGTCCTTTGCTCTCATCAGATTTACAGGCTTGCTCGACGCTCCATGTTGACAAATACATGAGCGGCGACAGCGGGCAGTGCGGGGGTGGAGGAGTGATGGTACGGATGGGAGTGAGGTTACGGGGGGAGTGAGGGGGAGGAGGAGTGAGGGTACGGGGGCAATGAGGGGCTGGAGGAGTGAGGGTACGGGGGGAGGAGCTAAAAGTCATAGGCATCCTAGTAATATATATGTACAGTACTGTATTTGTGCCTAAGACTTTTACACAGTACCGTATTTGCTTCCGAAATGAAAATAAAACACATGCTGGAAATCTGAATATCAAAGTGAAAATGCTGAGTTACTCTGCTGCCTGACCTTGACATACTTTCAGCATTTGTTGTAATTTTTTGTTCATTTCTGTGTAAACATTTATTTAACCACAACTTTTATATCATTCTAAGCACAATGCATTCTGAGGGACATAAGGGCTTTGGTGAGGATACCAAAGAAATTCACGAGAATAGTTCCTGTGATTACAATTGAACAAATGGACTGGGAAAGCTTGGGTTTATCCTCCACAGAGAGGCATAAGAGTGGATTTAGAACTGTTTTAAGTCAGAAAGGATCTGAACACAGTAAATAAAGTCAAAGTGTTTTCAGAGCAGAACACACAAAAATGCTGGAGGAACTCAACAGGTCAGGCAGCAACTATGGCAATGAATGAACAGTCAACGTTTTGGGCTGCGGCCCTTCATTAAGACTGGAAAGGAAGAGGGAGGGTGCCAGAATAAAAAGGTGGGAGGAGGGGATGGAGGACAAACTAGAAGGTGAAAGGTGAAGCCAATTGAGTGGGAAAGGTGAAGGACTAGAGGAGGAATCTGATAGGACAGGGTAGTGGACTATGGGAGAAAGAGAAGAAGGAGGGGGAGGTGACATACAGGTGAGGAGAAGAGATAAGAAGTCGGGGGAAGGAGGCGGATAAAAGAAAAGAGAGAAAAAATTACTGGAAGGAGAAATCAATGTTATGCCATCAGGTTGGAGGCTACCAAGACAGAATGTGAGATATTGCTCCTTCACCCTGAGGAGCAAAATGATGCAATCACAATTTTATAAGTGGCTTGCATACAATTAATTCATGAAAGGAACACCCAAAGGAGAAATTGATGCTCATACCATCCGGTCGGAGCTTCTTAAACCAGGGGTTCTCAACACGGACCCTCGGTTAATGGTGGGTTCACCAGCATAAAAAAAGGTTGAGAACCCCTAACCTAGACAGAATACAAGGTGTTTTCAGTTGCAAAGATGCAAATAACCTGAGGGAACACGTTTAGCTTAATTGACAAAAGAGTCAGAGGTGACATGAGGCAAACCTGGTTTCCTCAATTACTGGTTCAGATTTTAAGTGCATGACTCAATGTGAATGGAAATAAATTGAAAAGTAGCCTGATTGCTCTTTATCAGAACCTGTAAATGAACTGAATGACCTTTACTGCCGCGCCTTTTTACTGTGTGGTGTTCCATGCAGAATACACAAAAGGTTGAAAACCTTTGAGTACGTCTTATTGAGATTTGTCCACATTAAAACTCTTGAGTATCAGGAAACCCCGGTAAATGTCATGGTCATTGTTCAAAGACTGTGACAAGTCAGAAGTTGCTTCATGTTAAGAGACCTCTAATCGGTTGGAGAGTAAACAGGAAGCAGCTCTTTCCTCTGAACTCACTCAACTAATCCAGTAAGTGTAGCTTGTCAGATTTTCTGTTCACTGCTGTTGATGGGGATTTCCTTCACTGCATCATGAGGTGGATTTGAGTTACTGGCATTGAAGTGCTAACAGTCCCACAGTGTTTCCTATTCACCTCTTCACGTAGGCTCAGCATATGTTTCACAATCTCGGTGTTTGGAAGGTGGAAGCAAGAAAGAAAGAAAGTGGTTTTTCATTGCTAAGTAACACCTCAAAATACTCAGTTAATGAAGTTTTGTTGAAGTGTAGAGTGGAGAAATGAGACAACCAGTTTTTATAAGTCAAGATCCATAATGAGCCCAGAACCGATCTGTTCAGTAATGTTGGCTGAGAGGCAAGTTTTGGCAAGAGCAATGTGGAGAGCTTCTAACTGATGCTGGGCCACGGCTGCAATTAAATGATTCACCGCTGAGAGGGTAAGGTTCTCTTAGTACTGAGCTCAAAATGATGACCTGGACAAGTTCTTAGAGAACCCACGATCTTCTATTATAGGGGTGCTATTCCAATCTACTGAGCACAGTGGGCAACCAGTGAGAAGGTGATTATTTTTCTTTCAATGCCAATCATTTCAGCTGTAAGAATATACATCAGTCAAAGTGTCACCTCAGACTTGGCTTCCAATTCTCTAAGATGGCTCAGGAATCTCCAGGAGCTGAAGAGTGATATTCTGGATACTGCTGCCATCAGTGTGAGAAAAATCATGGAAACATGGAAAAACTGGGTTTTATTCAATTAATTTTAGGGTTTGTTTTTGGCTATGGAAGTACGGGAGGTGGGATAAAAGGGCATTTCCTCTGTGAACTCTGCCATTGATGGTCCCAAGCCTGGCTGTGAAAGGAGAACAGTTGGGCATGGGGCTAGTAAACACATCCTGAAAAAACTCAGAGCTATGAAAGCACCATGGACCACTTACCTCATTTCTGGGAGAGGAAGGATCTTCACCTAAAAGATGTATGACGTCATGTGCAGAAAGTTGAAGACACAGGACTGATCAGACTTCTGTCGGCCCAGGCCAGAGGACTCTTGGCGAGCTGCCGTCAGCGGCCCATGCCCCAGTAGGGGTAATGGGCTTAAGAAGAAGAAGATTGCCTCGGTGTTGAAATTTCCAAAGCTCCACACCCAGAGTTCGTATCCCTCAGCTTGGATACGATAATTGACCTACAACTGTTAAAGTAACAACTACAACTCTGCCATGGTGTCCTCTTCCATAAGATCACTGGTGGACATTTAGTGAAAAGCCACTTACCTGTTGGAGTCCCTGATTCTTTTACTATTCCTCTGAGGGATTTATTCCCTGTTTAAGAAAAACGTATGGACCCCAAGTATCTTTTGGCTGATTATGCCAAATTCCAGCTGCTCTCTCTATGTAAGAGAGTATTTTCCAGATAAGCCTCAGATGATTTTGCGTATCTTTGCTCTCTATGCTACAGGAAAAATATTGTGGCTTCAGTGAGGACAGGGGTCGGGAACCTTTTTGCTTCTGTGGGCCGGATCGCACATTAATGAGCGGACAGTGGGCCAGATAAATGCCATAAAAAACTTGAAGTATGGGAATTACCCATTTAAATGCATCTAGTTATGTTTGGACTCAAAATAATGAACAACGCATGCTAGAAAATCATTTGTGCTTAAGATTGCCTACCCCTGAGTTAGGATATAGACCAAAATTGCCAGGAAACTGTTTGATATGGAAAATATACTAATAAACAACAGGTTCTGAAAAAGCAGCCTCTCCTTTTCCTTAAATGAATACTTTTTACAGAGCAATATGATTAGGTCAGTTAAAAGATGCAGCAGTGTAGCAAATTGTCTCCCGTAGCTGAAGGATGACAGATGAGGGACCATGGATAAACACGAGGGGGAAGGAGAGAAACATTTTAAGGTAAATGTCACTGAGTCTCTGGGACTCAAAGCTCAAAGCAAATTTATTATCAAAGTAGATAAATGTCACCATATACAACCCTGAGATTCATTTTCTTGCAGGCATAATCAAATAATAACCATAATAGAATCGATGAAAGACTGCACCAATGTGGGCGTTCAACCAATGTGCAAAAGACAACAGACTGTGTAAATACAACAAGAAATATATAATAAAAATAAATAAATAAGCTACAAATATTGAGAATTTGAGATGAAGAGTCCTTGGAAGTCCCTTCCAGGAATAATGGTTGAATGTTAAACTATGGCCACATTCAAAATCAGATTAAAATTAACTGAACTCATCATAATTTGAGAAATTTGGTCTCCTGGCATGATTCTGACTTGCAGCTTCAAAGTAACGTGTATTTTTTTCTGATCTCAAACACAGTGTATGCCTTGCATTTACTTGCAGTAGATGCTCATGATACAATAAATATATAGAGCGCGCAGTTCAGCTTCTATCCCCTTCATATCGCTAAATCCGCTTCTTCAAATGATCAACTTTATACTGCACCCTGACCTCACTTTGTATCTTTTTGACAAAGAATCCCAATTCATCTCTGTGTAGAACCTAGGATATTTACCTATGTTATAAATGCCTGAGGAATTTTTGATGAAACAGTGCAGTGGAAGTCTTATCCTGAATCAGGAGTTCCTAACCTGGCGTCCACGAATCCCTCAGTTAATGGTAGGGGGTCCATGCCATAAGAAAGGTTGGGAACCCCTCCTCCGAATAGAACTTGTACTACACAGGGAGTGTTTGATAGGAATACATGTGGCGGGGGTGCTTGACTCTGGTTATGTGACCCATGCTGTGCATCTCCAGCGTGGTAAGATTCACTTCAGCTCCTGTTCGTTGTTGGAAACTGATCGAATGTGACTGGGCCACCTTCTTTCCCTCATTGATACTTGGCCAGAATTGGAGCAAACACGATGTAAATATACGTCAAATAGGGAATGACTAGCACCATCCCTTCCCTGAAAAGCATTAACAAGTCATGTTGGATATTTACCTGATATTAAACTAAACTCAGTGCTGGTCTTGCTATTGATGCCCAGATCCCTAAAAATAAATCAATGAATGGAACATTACAGCCCAGTACAGACACTTTGGTCCACAATATTGCCCTGACCTTTTAACCTACTTTAAAACAACTTAACCCTTCTCTCACACAGAGCTCTCCATTTTTCTATCGTTCACGTGCCTATCTAAAAGTCTGTGAAATGTCCCAAGTGTATCTGCCTCTACCACCACCCCTGGCAGCGTGTTCCACATACCCACCACTGTCTGTGTGAAAAACCTGTCTCTGATGTCCCCCATTCAGATGTAGATAAATGTGAAGTTATCCACTGTTTGGAAAACAGAAAGGTGAGTGTTGTTGGCCTGATGATTGACTGAGCACAGCAGATGTACAGAGGGTTCTGGGTGCCCATGATGTCTCACTACAATTATACAGTGCCATGGTGAGACTACACTAAGGAGGGGTATACTTAAATAGAGAGAGTGCAAAAAACGCTCATCTTGGGATGGTAGAACTGTTGTATGAGGAATGATTAGGTCAACCCAACTTTTATTCCATTGTGTTTAGAAGAATGAGAGATGATCTAATGGAACTGTGCAAATTTCTGACATGGCTTAACAGTTTGCATGCAAGGGAGATGTTTCCCCCTGGTTGGGACAACTAGAAATTGTTCACAGTTTCAGGATTTGGGGGTACAATTTAGGATTAAGAAGAACAGAAACTTCTTCATATGGTGGCAAAGTAGCCTGATAGAGCTGTTCAGTTTGGAAACAAGCCCACCAACTCAAGCTGTCCATCGTCAGAGACCCCCACCACCCAGGGCATGCTCTCTTCTCGCTGCTGCCATCAGGAAGAAGGTACGGGAGGCTCAGGACTCACACCACCAGATTCAGGAACAGTTACTACCCCTCAACCATCAGAGTCTTGAACCAGAGGGGATAACTTTACTCAACTTCACTTCCCCATCACTGAAATGTTTCCACAACCTATGGGAACAATTTCAGGACTCTTTATCTCATGTTCTTGATATTTATTGCTTATTTATTTATTATTATTATTATTTATTTCTTTCGTATTTGCACAGTTTGATGTCTTCTGCACTCTGATTAAACGCCCAGTTGGTGTGGTCTTTCATTGATTCTATTCTAGTTATTATTCTATTATGGATTTATTGAGTATGTCTGCAAGAAAATGAATCTCAGGGTTGTATAAGGTGACATCCTGTATCTGTACCTTGAGAATAAATTTACTTTGAAGTTTGAACCATTGCGACTGTGTTTCCCAATGACCTAGTCTCATCTGACCATGTTTCACTCACAGTACTGTAACCCTCTCCTATCCATCTGGTCATCTAGATGGCTTTTAACTGTTGCTGCTCCTCCCACCTCAACCACAATTTCTGGCAGCTCATTCTACATATGACCACCCTTTGCATGATGAAACTGTCCTTGATGTCCCCGTTAAATATCTCGTTTCTATTCTTAAACCTATGCCCTCTTGCTTTTGCTAGGTAAAAGACCATGTGGTTTCACCATGTCTATGCCTGTCATGATTTTATACACCTTTATCATATTATCTCTCAATATTATACGTTCCAGGGAATTAAGTCTTGGTCTGCAACCTCACCTTGTAACTTGGGTCTCCAAGTCCAGCCAGTATCCTGGTAAATCCTTCCTGCAGTCTTTCTAGTCTCCGTCACAGAAGCAAAATAACTGAATACTTTTGAGGAGAGCAGACCAGTATCAAGACCTAGAGAAAGAGAAAAGTAGGAAATAAATGATATATCTATCTATCTATATCATATATATCTACATGCATATGTATCTATCTAAAATACACTCAGTGGCCATTTTATTAGGACCACCCATACATCTGCTCATTAATGCAAATATCTAATCAGCCAATTATGTGGCAGCACTTCAATGCATAAAAGCATGTAAACATGGTTAAGAGGTTCAGTTGTTGTTCTGACCAAACAATGGGGAAGAAATCTAAGTAATTTTGACCGTGGCAGTAGAGGAATTGAACCCAGGTCAGTGGAACTGTAAAGCATTGTGCTAACCACTATGCTACTGTGCAGCTACTAATAGAGTGTTCACGTTATAGATTTTAAAGCATAGGTGGTATTAAGAGTAATGGGGAGAGGGCAGGAAATTATTTTGAGATAAAGGATCAATCATGTTTGTATTGAATGGTGGAAGTGACTCAAACTGCCAGCCACCTGCTCATCCTTTTCTACGCATCTAACGATAAACTTTCATCTTTTCTTTTTCTTCTTAGCCCATGAGTTACAGATTCTTTCAAAGTTGCTTTCACAACTATATTGATCATGATTTTTCTGACATTAGGACTTGTAACACAAACCCAGGTTACCATATTCTAAAAATATATGTGAATGGTAATTTCAAGAACTCCTGATACTCTTCTGCAAAATATATGCTTTGGCCTAGATACGTTGATTTCCCGGAAACTGAGAGCTGTATTTCTTTTCCCAAGAAATTTCATTTCATTGTTAAACTTTAGACAGGAGATTACCAATAATTCATACCAGGTAGGCAAATAAAATAATTTACTGTTGATGACTAAGAATGAGATTGAATAAAGTGTTGAAACTTTCCCCATAAAAAGCAACAATCAGCTGAAATGAGCTGGTAGACAAAGACTCATCAGCTGTTCACGATTTAGACCTCAGCTTGTTTTGGGCTTTTGGGCACATGTGGAAATTGGAAGTGACCTGTTATGTGGTCTAATGGCTGCTCACCTCATCTCTCATTCTACCCGAGGATTCTCCATTCATCCATTCACGGAGCATTGCTGTTTTGGAGAGAGGGTCTGGGCACATTTCACATCTGTGGCTCCTTGCCTCAGATTGGGACTGGTTGGCTTTGATGATGGTGGCTCCATTTATTTAACTGGAAATGCTGACAATGAGGAGAAAGGCAAATGCACAGAAATATTTTAATGATTTTACTATGTTCGAATGCTCTTTCGTGGAACTGTTCAGGGCCTGATGAAGGGTGTCAGCCCAGTCAACTCTTTATTCCTTTGCACAGATGCCACTTGACCTACCAAGATCTTCCAGCATTTTGCTTATATTACTCTGGATTTCCAGCATCTGCTGAATCTTGTGTTTATGTTTATATTGTTTTATGTTCTATTCATTGATTAATTTTTGATGATCTGGACACCATTAGAAGGATCATCTGTATTGCGCTGGCCATCTGCATTTGCACCTAAGAAGCTGGTGGTGAGCCACTATGTTGAGCTACAGCAGACTTTCTCATAAGGGTACTGAAGATTCTCTCGCAGTGCCGTTGGGCAGGGATTTCTAGGATTTCGAACCCAGCAATGATGAAGGAGCAGTGATAAGTTCTAAGTACATTTGTTATCATTACACAATCTTGAGATTCGTCTCCTAACAGGCAGCCACAAAACAAAGAAACCCCAAAAGGACCCGTTAAAAAAAGAGCATTAAACACACAACATGCAGAGAGAGAAAAAATGTGCAAACAATAAAAGTAAGCAAATAGTTTCAGAACTGACGTTTTATGAAAGACACAAATCCAGACATCACTGCAGCTGGAATAGGCCACAGCCTCGGCTCAGCTCAGAGCTGAGCAAACGTCACAGGACCACAGAGATGAGGCCAGGCATCACTGCAGTTCGGGCTGGCCACAGCCTCGGTTCAGCTCAGAGTTTAGTAAACATCTTGGAGCAGCGAGAAGAACTGCACAGAACCGGCAGAACTGGTCCATACTTTGCCGCTGATTCCGACACCTTGACTTTTTCAATCTGGACGGGTGCTTCAATTGATCAGGCATCAGGACTTGTCTTGCTCCGGGCTCTGCTTGCCTCTGGCATGTCTCGTCTCCTCCTGCCTCCACATGCCTAGCCTTTTGTCTGCACACTTCTCCATTGATAGCGGTGATTGTTATTAATAAAATGTTTAGTAGTTTTCTTTGTTTTGTACTTTGCTGCCGGTAATTAGTTGCTGTGGCCAAGTGGTTAAGGCGTTCGTCTAGTGATTTGAAGGTCGTGAGTTCGAGCCTTGGCTGAAGCAGTGTGTGAGCAAGGCACTTAACCACACATTGCTCTGCGACGACACCGGTGCCAAGCTGTATGGGTCCTAGTGCCCTTCCCTTGGACAACATCGGTGGCGTGGAGAGGGGAGACTTGCAGCCTGGGCAACTGCTGGTCTTCCATACAACCTTGCCCAGGCCTGCGCCCTGGAAACCTTCCAAGGCGCAAACCCATGATCTCATGAGGCTAACGGATGCCTATAAAATACATATAAGTAATTGCTAGGTCAGCACCATCTTAAACCAGAAGGACATATTCCAAGGTGAGCATGGTGTATGATCAGGAGGGAAACCTGCAGATACATTCCCAGTCATCAGTTTCCCTTGTTAGTTTAGTGACAGATTACAATGCAAAGAAAGGTGAAGGAACAGGTAGTGTTACAGAGGCATGGACAGGTTGAGAGAGGAGGCAAGGAAGAGGCAGATGGAATACAATGTTGGGTTGTGCAATTTGGTAGGAAGAAGAAAGACTGGATTATTTTCTGAATGGGGAGAGAGTTCAGAAATCAGTGGTGCAAAGGGATTTAGGAGTCTTAGTTCAAGATTCCCTTAAGATTGATTTGCAGGTTCAGTGAGTACTGAGGAAGGCAAATACAATGTTAGCATTTGTTTTGAGAGGAGTGGGGTATAAGAACAAGGATGTACTGCTGAGGTTTTATAACGTATTGGTTAGCCCACATTTGGAATATCGTAGGCAATTTTGGAGGCTGTGTCAGAGGAAAGATGTGCTGGTCCCAGAGAGGGTCCAAAGGATGTTCACAAGAATCATCCCAGGAATGGAATACTGAACATACGAGAGTAGCATGTGATGTCTCTGGCCTGCACTTGGAGTTCAAATAGCTGGGGGGCGGGAGGTGGGATCGGATTGAAACCTACAGAATAATGAAAGGCCTGGATAGAGTGGATGTCGAGAGGAAGTTTCCATTAGTTGGAGAGTCAATGATCTGAGGGCACAGCCTCAGAATAAAGAGATGGCCCTCTAAAACTCAGATGAGGAGGAATCTTTTTCAGCAAGAGGATCGTGAATCTGTGGAACTCATTGCCATAGATGGCTGTGCAGGCCAAGCCATTGGGTATACTTAAGGCAGAAATTGACAGAGTTTTGATTGACGAAGGGGTGAGAGGTTACAGAGAGAAGGCAGCAGACTGGAGCTGAAAGAAAAATCAGCCATGATCGAAAGGTGAAGCGGACTAAATGGGCCAAATGGCCTAATTCTGTTCTAATATCTCATGACTCAATAGTGCAATCACAGGTTTGGAAGTTGCTGTAAGAATAACCCAAATGATTAACTGGAGTACATTATATAGAGAGTACGCAATGCAGTCACAATACCCCAGTGGTGGAGGAAGTGAATGCTTGCTGCAGTTAATGGGCCTCTAATAATGCTATCTTCTTTGTCCTTGTTGATGCTGTGCTTTTCCAGTGTTGCTGGAACTGTAATCCTCCATGCAAATAGATGAGTGTTGTTCCAACTCCTGTATTTTGTCTTGTAGATGTCACTTGTGACATCCACCCAACCTTTGTAGCGACCACGCACACTCCATGTTCACTTTAATAGGTACACCTGTACCTTATAAAATGGCCACTGAGTACACAGTATGTTGGCAGCCTTCTGCTGATGAGACCATTCACTTCAAGGTTCAATGTGTTGTGCATTCTGAGATGCTCTTCTGCACACAACTGTTGTGTTGTTCCTTTCCGCGCCATGTGGCACATTGTGCAAAACACCCGCTGTTGTAACGCATGGTTATTTGAGTTACTGTTGCCTACCTGTCAGCTTGAACCAGTCTGGGCATTCTCCTCTGACCTCTCTCTCATTTACAAGGCATTTTCACCCACAGAACTGCCGCTCACTGGATGTTTTTTGGGGTTTTTTTTCCCACCATTTTCTGTAAACTCCAGAGACTATTATGCATGAAAATCCCAAGAGATCAGCAGTTTCTGAGATACTCAAACCACCCCATCTGACACCAACAATCATTCCGTGATCTCAGTCACTTAGATTACATTTCTTCCCCATTCTGATGTCTTGCCTGAACAACAACTGGACTTCTTGACCATGTCTGCATGTTGTTATGCACTGAGCTGCTGTCACATGATTGGCTGATTAGACATTTACGTTTGGGGGCAGGAGTACAGGTGTACCTAATAAAGTGGCCACTGAGAGCATGTGTGTCTATACAGTTAATTTTCTGTCCTGAGGGTGACTCCCAGGATGCTTATGGTGAAGAAATCAGTGATAGTAATGATACTGAATATCAAGGTTAGACTAATAGGAATTAACAGGAATTCAGTTTTGAGCAATCATTGGGAAATGTTGGAATTTTACCCAAAACAACCACTGCTCACGATCTAGTCCCCATTTAGAAAGTGCAATGTTGGCATCCCTACAGTTACATTTCCCATCTGTAAAGAATTACATCATGTGATAAAGTTGTGAAGTGAGGCATTGAAGTTCATCATTAATTTTCCTTTCTTCCTTTCTTCTCTCTTTCTTTTGTTTCTTATTGTTCAGCCCTTAGGACCATAAGATACAGGAGCAGAATTAGGCCATTTGGCTCATCGAGTCTTTTCAGCCATTTCATCATGGCTGATCCAATTTTCCTCTCAGTCCCAATCTCCTCTCTTCTACTCCTATCCCTTCATGCCCTGACCAATCAAGAATCTATCAACCTCTGCCTTAAAAATACATTAAGACTTGACACCCACAGCTGCCCATGGCAAAGAATTCCACAGATTCACCACTCTCTGGCTAAAGAAATTCCTCCTCATCTTCGTTCTAAAAGGATGTCTCTCTATTCAGAGGCTGTGTCCTCTGGTCTTTGACTCTCCCGCCACAGGAAACATCTTCTTCATATACACCCTATCAAGGTCTTTCACCATTTGGTAGGTTTCAATGCGGTCACCCCTCATTCTTCTGAATTCCAGTGAATATAGGCCCAGAACCATCAAACACTCTTTGTCTGAGAAGTTATTCAATGCTGTAATAATTTTCATGAACTTCCTTTGAACCCTCTCCAGTTTCAGCACGTCCTTTCTAAGATAAGTTGCCCAACCTACTCACAATACTCCAAGTGAGGTCTCACCAGTGCTTTATAAAGTTACAACATTACATCCTTGCTTTTATATTCTAGTCCTCCAGTGTGGCGCATGGTCAAGTGGTTAAGGCGTCGGTCTAGTGATCTGAAGGTCGCCAGTTTGAGCCTCAGCTGAGGCAGCGCGTTGTGTCCTTGAGCAAGCCACTTAACCACACATTGCTCTGCGACGACACCGGTGCCAAGCTGTATGGGTCCTAGTGCCCTTCTCTTGGATAACATCGGTGGCGTGGAGAGGGGACACTTGCTGCATGGGCAACTGCTGGTCTTCCATACAACCTTGCTCAGGCCTCAGTCATCATCAAAAATTGATGGACAGCTGAAGAGAAGAGAGAGATTCTAGTCCTCTTGAAATGAATGCTAATATTGCATTTGCCTTCCTCACCAGTCTCAACCTGCAAATTAACCTATGGAGAGTCCTGCATAAGGACTTTGCAACACAGTTTTTTGTATTTTCTCTCCATTTAGAAAATAGTTATCCCTTTCATTTCTTCTACCAAAGTGCATGACCATATACTTCTAGACACTATATTCATCTGCCATTTCATTGCCCACTCTCTTAATCTGTCCAAGTCCTTCTGTAGCCTCTCTACTTCCTCAAAACTACCTGACCCTCCAAGTATCTTTGTATCATCTGCAAACTTTGCAACAAAGCCATCAATTCCATCACCCAAATCATTGACATATAACGTAAGAAGAATCGATTCCAACACAGACCCCCGTGGAACACCACAGTCACTCAGAAAAGGCTCCCTTTATTCCCACTCTCTGCTTCCTGTCAATCAGCCAATGCTTTATCCATGCTAGAATCTTTCCTGTAATACCATGGGCTCGTAGCTTGTTAAGCAACCTCATGTGTGGCACCTTGTCAAAGGCCTTCTGAAAAGCCAAGTACACAACATGAACCAATTCTCCTTTGTCTATCCTGCTTGTTATTCCTTCAAAAGAATTCCAACAGATTTGTCAGACAAGATTTTCCCTTGAGGAAACCACGCTGACTATGGCCTATTTTATCGTGTGCCTCCAAATATCCTGAAACCTCATTGTTAATAATATTTTACCATCTTCCCAACCACTGAGGTATGTCTAACTGGCCTATAGTTTCCTTTCTTCTGCCTTTCTCCCTTCTTGAAGAGTGGAGTGACGTTTGCAATTTTCCAGTCTCCCGGAACTGTTCCAGAATCTAGTGATTCTTCAAAGATTAGCATTAATGCTTTCATCATCTTTCAGCCACCTTTTTCAGAACTCTGGGGTGTACACCATCTAGTCCAGGTGACTTATCTACTTTTAAACCTTTCAGTTTCCCAAGAATCTTCTCTTTAGTTATGGTAGCTTCACACTCTTCATGACCCTTGACACCTGGAATTTCCACCATTATGCTAGTGTCTTTCATAGTGAAGACTGATGCAAAATACTTATTTGGTTTGTCCACCATTTTGTTTTCCCCCATTACTACGTCTCCAGCATCATTTTCCAGTGGTCCAATATTCACTTTCACCTCTCTTTTACACTTTATGTATTTGAAGAAACTTATGGCATCCTCTTTAATATCATTGGCTAGCCTACTTTCGTATTCCGTCTTTACCTTCTTAATACTTTTTCTGTTGCCTTCTGTTGGCTTTTGAAAGCTTCCCATTCCTCTAACTTCCCACTAATTTTTGCTCTGTTACATGCTCTCGCTTTGGCTTTGACTTCTCTTGTTAGCCACGGTTGTGTCATCTTTCCTTCCAAATACTTCTTCCTCTTTGGGATGTATATATACTGTGCCTTCCGATTTCTTCCAGAAATTCCAGCCATTACTGCTCTGCTGCCATCCCTGCCTGAGCTGCGTACAGTCTGCATCAGTTTCTGCATCTCAATGAAAGTCTTGCATTCATTGCCACAGTTAAAAATCAAAGTAGTTTTGATACCCTATTTCCAAATTGATGTCTTTCATGTATCACACTTAAGGGAAGAGTGATCTCATTCATGTTCTTTGTCTGAGGACCAATAATGCTATAACTGTGACTCAGTGCAATACCTTTGTTTCCATCACATTACCAGCTTATTTCCATTTTGTAGTTAATTGTGTTCCAGTTAAGTAAGAGTGCATTTCTGAATGATGACATGACTGATTGATGTGGTGAGAATTACTAGCTATAGCTGGGTGAACTGGTAATGTTTCATCATTTGGTCTCCATTTGCCAATTGCCCCCCTCCCCGCATTTCCCACCAATATTTGCCTGAAACCATCTGCCAGGCTGCTTCCCACCTGCCTGTTAACAGGGTAACTGTCACCTTTCAAACTTCAACGCAATTAAATGTGACAATGTGGTCTTGAAAGTGTACAAACATGAGAAAATCTACAGACGCTGGAAATCCAAGCAAAACACACAATATGCTGGAGGAACTCAGCAGACCAGGCAGCATCACTAGAGGAATTCAGCAGGCCAAGCAACCTCCATGGAAAAGAGTAGACAGTCGATGTTTTGGGCCAAGACCCTCCATCCGATGAATATTTGGGGGAACCATAGAAACAAAGGAACATAGAAACCTACAGCACATTACAGGCCCTTCAGCCCACAATGTTGTGCTGACCGCATAGCCCTCCATTTTTTCTAAGCCCGATGTACCTATCTTAGAGTCTATTAAAAGATCCATTTGAATCCACCCCCCTCTAGTCCCCATCCTTCTTAATTCTCTCAGACAATAGGACCTCTGTGTCAGCTGAGGCTTCATTATCGTCATTGTGAGGTGTTTCCCATGAACATGTGTGTCTATGAATTAATCTCATTCCACTTCGTCCCTCCTTCATGAAAGGAGGAAGGGGCAGGAAGAGGACTTCACAGGATCGAAGTAAGCTGCAGAGAGTTGTAAACTTAGTCAGCTCCATCATGGGCACTGGCCTCCATGGTATCCAGGACATCTTCAAAGTGTGATGCCTCAAAAAGACGATGTCCCTCATTAAGGACTACCACCACCCAGGACATGCCCTGTTCTCATTGTTACTATCAGGAAGAAGGCACAGGAGCCTGAAAGAACACACGCAATGATTCAGTAAATGTTTCTTCCCCCCTGCCATCTGATTTCCCATGAACACTACCTCACTACCTTTTTATTTCTATTTTTGCACTACTTATTTAATTTAACAATCTAATATATATATATTTACTGTAATTCATGTTCCTTTTCTGTCTTATTATGTATTGCATTGTACTACTGCTGCCAAGTCAACAAATTTCACGACATGCACCAGTGATATTAAACCTGATTTTGATTCCGAGTTAGTGCCAGTCTCTTCAGGGGTGATAACTGAGAGAAGAGGGGAGAAATTTTGACCTTCCTCCCAGAACACTGGATTGGTTCTGACATCAAAAGAAGCTTGTGTGTGTGAAATGCTTTTTTTTTAAAAGAGAAGGTTTATGAGGGATGTGGAACCAAGTTGGTGAAAGGAGATGAGTTGAAGAGCAACCAGGGTATAAGTGGGTGAGCCAGCAGGCTGGCAGGGTTGACTCGACTCTTCCCAGTTCTAATCACTCCATGTAACTTTGAGTGTAATCCATTGACTCAGAGCACCACAACAGATACAGAAGGGAAGCAACTACTGGAGATTAAACTGGTACAGAATTCACCCACCTGTGAGAATTCAGTGGTTCCCCTTTAATTCTTGAAACCATTAGTCAAATAAAAGAGAGAAATGAAATTATTCTTTATCTTTAAAGCAGGAAGTTGCAACATTGTCATTCACTGGTATTGCTGACATCCAAACTGTTTAATTTCATGATGCTGATTTCCTACAAAGAAATTGTTAATCCAGTTTCCCCACATTAGTAGTTATCATACACAGTCACTTTGTGAATTAATAGTAGTGCAAAACAGACTAACCGGCCTTTGAGTATTTAAGATAATGTCATTAGATCATTGGAGATACTGTGTATTGAATAAGGAGCAAGGAAGCTACACTTCCGTTGCACGCAAGTACATCAGTGAGATATTCCAAACTAGCGCACAGCCAAAGAACTGCTTATAAACTCTTCTCAAGCTTTCACCTGGGTACAGGCAGCGATGCCATTTTCAACACGCACACAATAATGGGGGACCTCAGTAGGCCAGGGCAGCATCTATGGAAGAAGTACAGTTTCGGGACGAAGGTCTTGCTGAAGAGTCTCGGCCTGGAGCGTCGACTGTACTTTTTATCATAAATGTTGCCTGACCTGCTGAGTTCCTCCATCATATTGTGTGTGTGTTGTTTTTGTTTCCAGCATCTGCAATTGTTCTTTTATCTAGTCTGCTGGTATTTATAGCCCCGTATTCCCACCCTCCTGATTGGTTAGTCCTCATCCAATTGGGGTTCTGCTCTCCCAATTGAGGAAGTACCACTGTACCAACAAAGTATCACTGCATATTTCCCCAAAATATATATTATCTGTAATTCATCTGTCCATCCAGACTATATGTTCATATTCCGCTGCAGTTTGACACTGTGCTTTCTACAGTTCACAATACTGCAAACTTCCTGCAATCTACAAATTTACATTTTGCACACTTCACTCAAAATCAACGCCTTTAATGTGGACTGTGGGGCGGTGGGGGGGGGAGGTGGGGAGTAAAAACAATGGACCAATCACAGGTTTGCTGATGAAGCTAATATAGATGTTATCACAGACACTGTCGTGTAGCATACACAGTAGCATTGTGGCTAGCACAACAGTTTGCAGTACAGGCGATCGGGTTCAGTTCCTGCCACTGTCTGTAAGGAGTTTATACATTCTCTCCATGACTGTGTGGGTTTCCTCTGTGTGCTCTGGTTTCCCCTGTGTGCTCTGGCTTGCCCCCACAGTCCAAAGACTTACTGGTTGGTAGGTTGTCATTGCCCGTGATTAGGCTAGGGTTAAATCAGGCTACTGAGTGGCGGAGCTCGAAGGACCATAAGGGCCTACTTCACGCTGTGTCTCAATAAAGATTACCAAGAGATGTTGATCAATTACGAAGTGGGTCGAGGAATGAAAATGGTTTATGTGTGAAACATTGGGAAATCAAAACATGATAGGGCTTTCACAATGAAGGGTAGGGCACTGGTGAGTGTTGTAGAACAAAATGACCTCGGGGTACAAATACCTAGTTTCCTGAGAGTGACATCTTTTATAGACGGGGTGGTGCCCAAGTCATTTGACACAATGGCCATTATCAATCAGATACTGAATAATTGGGAGTTGATCGGTAATGTTCACTCAATTGTCTGTAAGTGGTTTGTACGTTCTCCCCGTGACCGCGTGGGTTTCCTCCCACAGTCCCAAGACGTACCAGTTGGAGGGTTAATTGGTCGTTGTAAATTGTCCCGAGTTTAGGCTGGGATGAAACTGGGGGACTGCTGGGTGGAGCAGCTTGGAGAGCCTATTCCAGAATCAGAATCAGGTTTATTATCACTGGCATGTATCATGAAACTTGTTAACTTAGCAGCAGCAGTTCAATGCAATACATAATATAGAAGAATACATAAATAAATAACAGTGTAAGTGTATTGAATAGATAAAAAATCATGTAAAACCAGAAATAATATATATTAAAAAAGTGAGGTAGTGTTTGTGGTTTCAATGTCCATTTAGGAATCGGATGACAGAGGGGAAGAAGCTGTTCCTGAATCACTGAGTGTGTGCTTTCAGGCTTCTGTACCTCCTGCCTGATGGTAACAATGAGAAAAGGGCATGCCCTGGGTGCTGGAGATCTTTGATAATGGACGTTGCCTTTCTGAGACACCGCTCCCTGAAGATGTCCCTGGGTACTTTGTTAGCTAGTACCCAAAATGGAGCTGACTAAATTTGCAACCCTCTGTAGCTTCCTTCAGTCCTGTGCAGTAGCCCCTCCATACCAGACAGTGATGCAGCCTGTCAGAATGCCCTCCACAGTACAACTATAGAAGTTTTTGAGTGTATTTGTTGACATACCAAATCTCTTCAAACTCTTAATGAAGTATAGTCGCTGTCTTGCCTTCTTTATAGTTGAATCAATATGTCAGGACCAGGTTAGGTCCTCAGAGATCTTGACACCCAGGAACTTGAAACTTCTCACTCTCTCCACTTCTGATCCCTCTATGAGGATTGGTGTGTGTTCCTTAGTCTTACTCTTCCTGAAGTCCACAATCAGCTCTTTTGTCTTACTGATGTTGAGTGCAAGGTTGTTGCTGTTACACCACTCCACAAGTTGGTATATCTCACTCTTGTATGCCCTCTCGACTCCATCTGAGATTCTACCAACAGTGGTTGCATCATCAGGAAATATATAGATGGTACTTGAGCTATGCCTAGCCATACAGTCATAGGTATAGAGAGAATAGAGCAGTGGGCTAAGCACACACCCCAGAGGTGCGCCAGTGTTGATTGTCAGCAAGGAGGATATGTTATCACCAATCCACACAGATTGTGGTCTTCCAGTTAGGAAGTTGAGGATCCAATTGCAGGGGGAGGTACAGAGGCTCAGGTTCTGTAACTAATCAATGAGGATTGTGGGAATGATGTTGTTAAGTGCTGAGCTATAGTCGATGAACAGCATCCTAACATAGGTGTTTATATTGTCCAGGTGGGCTATGGCCTTGAGAAGAGCCATTGAGATTGCTGTACCAACACTGTAGCTCAATAAATAAAAAATCAAATACATTATGTTGCACTTGTGTAAGCTATTGGTGATGCTGCAACTAGGGTCTTTATCCCAGGAAAAGGAAATCAAAAACCAGGGTCATGGTTTTATGGGGACAGGGAAAGGTTTGAAAGGGTCTTGAGGAGAAACCTCTTCACAAAGTGGGTGGAAAAGGTGAAGTATTTAAAAGACATTTGGTAGGTACCTAGATTGTAAAGGCTTAGAGGACTACGATCCAAGTGTGGATAAATAGGTTGAGCATAGATTTGCGTCTTGGATCAGAAAGAACCGGTTGGGTTGAAGAAAATGTTTCTGGGTTGTGCTACACTTGGGCTCTATGTTTTTGCTAATGCGTAACATATTGCTCTGAAGATCACCCTAAATTCAGCACATGATGGCACGTAAACATGCAGAGACTGGAGGGATGTGTACATTGTATAGGCAGAAGTGTCTTGGCCCAAAGCATTAGCCGTTTATTCCTGTCCATAGATGCTGCCTGACTGACTGAGTTCCTCTAGCTGTTTGTCTGTGTTTCTCAGGATTTTCAGCATCTGTGTCTCAGGATTAGTGAGGCATTTAATTACAAGTGAACTAGTTCAGCACAACGTTGTGGGCCGAATGGCCTGTTCTTGCACTATACCGTTGTATGGGCGCAACGATAGCGTAGCAGTCAGCGTGATGCTATTACAACTCGGGGCATTGGAGTTCGCAGTTCATCCTCTGTAAAGAGTTTGTACGTCCTCCCTGTGGAATGCATCTGGGTGCCCGGTCTCCTGCAACAGTCCAAAGACGTACCAGTTAGTAAGTTCATTGGTCATTGTAAATTGTCCCGTGATTAGGCCAGGGTTTAATAGGTGGGTTGCTGGGCAGTGCGGCTCGGTGGGCTGGAAGGGCCTGTTCTGTGCATTAACTCTAAATAAGCAAATTAATGAATCAATAATTACTCCCTCAATAATGCACTGGAGTTTCCACCTACACTTTGGAGGGCCCTGCACCCATAACGTTGACCCTGCTGCTGTTGACTGAATGTCTATGACGCTAACCTGGCCTTCCAGATGTTAACCTGAGCAAACCTTTCTCTCCTGACCGGCAGGTGATTGGAGTAATTAGCAGAGAATACATCCCCCAGGGGACACGCTTCGGCCCATTGGTTGGGGATATCTACACCAAAGATAACGTCCCAAAGAACATAAGCAGAAAGTACTTCTGGAGGGTGAGTAATATTTATTTATTTATTTTTTACTTAGATATACAGCATTGAGCAGGCCCAATAACCCATACCACCCAGCAACCCACCTACTAATCCTAGCCTAACCACGGGACAATTTACAACGACCAATGAACCTACCAACCAGTACGTCTTTGGACTGTGGGAGGAAACTGGAGCACCCGGAGGAAAGCCACATGGCCATGGGGAGAACACTCAAACTGCTTACAGAACTCCGGACTCTGGAATACCCCATGCTAGCCGCCACATGACTGTAGTGTCACCCCCCCCCCCAAAGGCCACAAATCTTATCCTTGTCCCTGCATGAAAGGAAGAGTTTGTACTTACATTGTGGTTTTCAGGAGATCCCAATGAGTATCCAGTCAGTTCATTGGGATAATGGTTATTGTTCTGATGGGAAATTTGTGCTATGCACGTTCCTACAAATTGCAGTGACTGGGATCATTCCCTTTTACTGATGTCAGCTAAGATACCAGAATAACGTATTTTGCCAAAATAGTGCTGAGGTACCTTTTCACTTCAATCGAGGGCAGGTTGAATTTGCTGAATTTCTGACTCCCAGAATACTCCACTGGAGATAGCTATGGTTGCCGAAGCTGTTAAAGTTTGAAGTAAATTTATTATCAAAGTACATATATGTCACTAGATACAACCTTGAGATTCACTTTCTTGTAGGAAATCACGGTGAATGCAAGAAACACAATAGGATCAATGAAAGGTTGCACCCAACTAAAAAAAGTAATACTACTACTACTACTAATAATAATAATAATAATAAATAATCAATAAAAACTGAGAACAAGAGATGAAGAGCTATTGAAGGTGAGTCCATAAGTTGTAGGGACAGTTCAGTGATGGGACAAGTGAAGTTGAGTGAAGTTATCCCCTCTGGTTCAAGACCCTAATGGCTGAGGAGTAGTAACAGTTCCTGAACCCGGTGGTGTGAGTCGTAAGGCTCCTGTACTTTCTTCCTGATGGCATCAGTGAGGAGAGGGCATGTCCTGCATGATGGGGGTTGTTGATGATCGATGCTGCTTTCCTGTGACACCGCTCCGTATAGATGTGCTTAATGGTGGACAGGGCTTTACACATGACGGATACATGAAAGGGCTTTACACATGGTCGATATGTCCCACAGGAGTTGTTCTCAAATGGCAACTGTGGCAAACAAGGGACATTAAGGATTGCCTGAAAGCCAAGGAAAGGGCATATAATGTCGCAAAAGTAAGTGAGAAGATGGATGATGGGGATATTTTTAAAATCCAACCAAAGGCAACTAAAAAAGCTATAGGAGGGGAAAATATTGAATATGAGGGCAAACTAGATGATAACATAAAGCAGGATACTAAAAGTTTTTTCAGTTATATAAAGAATAAAAGGAAGGTGAGAGTTGATATTGGACCACTGGAAAATGATGTTGGTGAGGTAGTAATGGGGGACATAGAAATGGCAGTATTTAGTAAGTACTTTGCTTCAGTCTTTACTGTGGAAGACACTAGCTGTGTGCCAGAGGTCCGTGAGTGTCAGGGAGCAGGAGTGAGCGTCATTGCTATTACGAAGGGAAAAGTGTGAGGCAAATTGAAAGGTCTTAAAGTGGATAAGTCACCTGGATAACGGATGTATTGGTCATGATCTTTCAAGAATCACTTGATTCTGGCATGGTCCCAGAGGATTGGAAAATTGCAAATGTCACTCCACTCTTTAAGAGGAAGACAAAAAAGAGAAAATCATAGGGCAGTTAGCCTAACCTCAGTGTTTGGGAAAGTGTTGGAGTGCATTATTAAGGACAAGGTTTCAGAATACTTGGAGACTAATGATAAAATAAGCCAAATTCAGCGTGGTTTCTGTAAAGGGAAATCTTGCCTGTTGGACTTCTTCGAAGAAGTAATAAGGAGGCCAGACAAGGGAGAGGTAATGGATGTAATTTACTTAGATTTTCAGAAAGCACTTGATAAGGTGCCTCACATGAGGCTGCTTAACAAGATAAAATCCTATGGTGTACATGAAACCTACTGGCATGGATAGAGGAATGGCTGACAAGTAGGACCTAGAGAGTGGGGATAAAAGGGGCCTTTTCTGGTTAGCTGCCAGTGACTAGTGGTGTTCCTGTGAGACTGCTAATTTTCACATTGCTTGTCAATGATTTAGATAGTGGAATGAAAAACACGAGGAATTCTGCAGATGCTGGAAATTCAAGCAACACACATCAAAATTGCAGGTGAACGCAGCAGGCCAGGCAGCATCTCTAGGAAGAGGTGCAGTCGACGTTTCAGGCCGAGACCCTTCATCAGGACTAGACGTTTCAGGCCGAGACCCTTCGAGTCCTGAGAAAGGGTCTCGGCCTGAAACGTCGACTGCACCTCTTCCTAGAGATGCTGCCTGGCCTGCTGCGTTCACCAGCAACTTTGATGTGTGTAGATAGTGGAATGGATGGCTTTGTGGCAAAGTTTGCAGATGATACAAAGATAGGTGGAGGGGTAGGTAGTGCTGAGGAAGCAATGCGATTGCAGCAGGACTTAGACGAATTGGAAGAATGGGCAAAAAAGTGACAGATGGAATACAGTGCTGGGAAATGTATGATAATACATTTTGGTAAAGGGAACAATAGTGCAGACTATTATCTAAATGGGGAGAAAATTCAAACATCAGAGGTGCAGAGGGACTTAGGAGTCCTCGTGCAAGACTCCAGGAAGGATAATTCACAGGTTGAGTCTGTGGGGGTAAAGAAGGCAAAATGCAAAGTTGGCATTTATTTCAATAGGAATAGAATATAAAAACAAGGAGATAATGGTGAAATTTTATAAGACACTGGTCAGGCCACACTTGAAGTACTGTCAACAGTTTTGGGCCCCATATCTCAGAAAGGATGTATTGTCGTTGGAGAGAATCCAGAGGAGGTTCACGAGGATGATTCCAGGAATGAAGGGGTTAACATATGAGGAGTGTTTGGCAGCTTTGGGCCTGTACCCCCCCGCCCCACCCGCTGGAACTTAGAAGAATGCATGGGGATCTCATTGAAATCTACTGAATTTTGAAAGGACTAGATAAGGTGGATGTGGAGAGGATGTTTGCTCTTGTGGGGGTGTCCAGAACTAGAGGGCACAGCCTCAAAACTGAGGGGGCACTTTTAGAACAGGAGGAATTTTTTAACGGAAGAATGGTGAATTTGTGGAATGCTCTGCCACAGACTGTGGTTGAGACCAAGTCCGTTGTGAAGGGGTTAACATATTTAAAGTGGAAGTTGACAGACTCCTGGTTCATCAGGGCATCAAGGGATATGATGAGGGGACAGGTATATGGCGTTAAATGGGATCTGGGGTCAGCCATGATAAAATGGTGGAGTGGACTTGATGGGCTGAATGGCTTAATTCTGCTCCTATATCTTATGGTCTCCCCACCCCTGATCCTCTGATGAGGACTGGCTCATGGACCTCTGGTTTTCTCCTCCTGAAGTCACCAATCAGCTTCTTGATCTTGTTGACATTGAGTGATAGGTTGTTGCTATGGCACCACTCTGCCAGGTTTTCAATTTCCCTCCTACATGCTGACTCATCACCACCTTCGATTCGGCCAACGACAGTGTGGTAAACCATGTACATAGGTTGTAACTGGGTTCCCTGTCTGGACAGGCCCCTCTGCCGACTGCTCCTGTGGCTCCTCCCACAGACCCCTGAATAAATGCAATTGTGTCACTGCTCCTCCTCTCAGTCCAGGACAGATATTCAGCATGGACGTGGGTCCATTTTACTGTTAATAAAAGCCTTTCAGTATTTACTCTACTTCCAGTCTTTTGGAGTGCATCAGACAGTGGTGCTAATTTTATATTGTTTCATATCTTGAAAGAGAATTAGGGATGTGTTGGAACTTAGATCTATTGCCATTGGGAAGTACACACCTTAATGCTCTCACCTTTTCACAACCAATGCCCGCATGCACCCTAAACCCAACTTGCAGATATTTTATGACTGGGTTGAGTTTTCTCTGATCTTGGCAATTTACTTGCAAACATTTCATCACCATATGAGGAGACATTGTCATAAATCAGATATATGAACCAATGTGGGCAAAATTCCAGACCACAATGCACAACGTTCGCCACATAACCCGTCAGCGATGAGCTTTCCTCCCCACATCACAATTGAGTTTCCGTAATGTTGGCCAATAAGCTGACTGATAGATATATAAGGGCCAAGCATTTGGAAGACAAACCACAATCAATAGCAGACTGATGATGTCTCCTCGCATGTTGATGAAATGTTTGCAAGTAAATTTCCAAGATTGGAGAACAACTCAACCCAAACATCAACCACTCGAGCTACACATTTTCCGAGATATTTTATGGATGGTTTTTGTTGAGATTGGGCAATCTTGTGACCTTGCACACATGCTGTTGAGTGGGTCTTGAAGAAAGACCGTGATCATTGGGGTTTAGAATGAAATCTATTGAGGAGTGGAGGATGCTCTTATTTGATATGATCATGAAGCCCCCAGACTGAAAGTGTGCAGGATAGATGTTGTTTATTGAGTTGTTTGGAAACAACCTGGATTATTGCGGAACTTGGACAGTAGTCAAATATTATTGGCTTGAGAGGGTCTGTAACATGATTTCTCAGATCAGCAGTTTTAAATTGAACTGGAAATTGTGCATAATCTGTTTGGAAAGACCATAAGATATAGGAGCAGAATTAGGCCATTTGGCCCATCGAGTCTGCTCCACCATTTATCATGGCTGATCCAATTTTCCCCTCAGCCCCAGTCTCCTGACTTCTCCCCGTATCCCTTTATACCCTCACCAATCAGAATCTATCAACCTTTGCCTTAAATATACATTAAGACTTGCCCTCCACAGCTGCCTGTAACAAAGAATTCCACAGACTCATCACTCTTTGGCAAAAGAATTTCCTCCTCATCTCCAGACTGAAAGGACGCCTCTGTACTGTGTCTCAGAGCTGACTACCTCACGAGGCACTTGAGGTTTTTGTGGTTATGGAAGAGCATGGCAAGGCTGGCCCGGACACATTGCAAAAGCGTGGTGAAAGCTCACAGTTCACAGATTAAACAGTGAGGAAGCTAGAAGAAGGGAAGTGAAAGGAGCTATCTTGTTCACTGAGATGTGGAAGTAGTTACCATAGAGGTTTTTCAGAGCTTTTGGGGGTTGGGGGGGGGGGGAAATCATAGAGTCATCGTGATTGAGGGGTATGGAATTTTACAGGAAGATGAAGATAGCAGGGGGGAACAGGAGGAGGGTTGTGGGGCTGTGATGGCGGGGGAAGTGGTGGAGGGTGGAGAGTCACTGACAGAAAACGAGCAAAGCAATTGCGAATTATCCCACAGTAATTCCAATCACTTACAGAGAAAATTTACAAGGATGTTGCTGGGTCTGGAGGACCTGAGTTAATAAGGAAAGATTGAAAAGGTTAGGACTGTATTCTTTAGAATGTACAAAATTGAAAAGAGATTTAATGGAAGTGTACAAAATTATGAGTGGTATAGATAAATGCAAGCAGGTTTTTTTTTCCACTGAGGTTGGATGAGACTACAACTGGAGATCATGGGTTAAGGGTGAGGGGTGAGAGTTTAAGGGGAACAAGAGGGGAAACTTCTTCACTCAGAGGCTTGTGAGAGTGTGGAACGAACTGCCAGCACAAGTGGTGCATGCGAGCTTGATTTCAACGTTTAAGGCAAGCTCGGATAGGTACGTGGATAGAACGGGTATGGAGGGCTATGGTCTCGGCGCAGATCGATGAGAGGAGGCAGTCTAAATGGTTCGGCATGGACTAGATGGGCTGAAGGGCCTGTTTCTCTGCTGTACTTCTCCATGACTCTGTAACTTAGTGGAACCAGGTACGGCCTTTTGACCCTGGTTCCACATTCAGATAGATACTTTTTAGAAACATCAATTACTTTAGAAGTGACTTCCAGTCATCCCTTAAGGATTATGGTAAGAATGAAAGATGAAAGGTCAGAGCCAAGTATTCTTTGACACGGAGAGCAGTGGGCACCTGGAATGTACTGTCAGGGGAGGTGGTAGAAATAGATATGGTAATAATATTTAATGATTTTTTAGTCAAACACATGAACAGATATGGATCTTATATAGGCAGATGGGATTAGATTGGCATGTTTAGCACAGAGATTTATTTTGTGCCATGTTGTGTGAAATGGGCGATCATGGTCTTTCCATAACCACAATTGTTCTTGGCAAATTTTTCTGTAGAAGTGGTAAGCCATTGCCTTTTTCCGGGCAGTGTCTTTACAAGACGGGTGACCCCAGCCATTATCGATACTCTTCAGAGTTTGTCTGACTGGCGTCAGTGGTCACATAACCAGGACTTGTGATAAGAATCAGCTGCTCAAACGACCATCCACCACCTGCACCCGTGGCTTCACACGACCCTGATCGGGAGACTAAGCAGGTGAAACACCTTGCCCAAGGGTGACCTGAAGGCTAGCAGAGGGAAGACGGGTCAAAATCCTATTTCTTTGCTCTATTGTACAAACATTTGTACTATGCCTTATAAAATGGGATATAGGTGGATGTGGGTTGAGGACTGAATGGAAATTGAGACAAGAAGGGGGGAGGGTGGAAGAATGGAAACGTGGTATCCATAGATATGGAAAAGTGGTGATATGGAATTGCAAGGCATAGGGGAAGACGGATTTTGGGTTATGGGGAGTAGATTGACAGCTGTAAGGAGCAGGATAGAAAGATATGGGGAAGTTGGAAAGGGAGGGAATGAGGCCAGAGTGGGAATATTGGGTTTGCGGGCTCGACAGATTTGGGTAGCATGGACGCTGGATTGATGTCTATAGGAAAGGAGGTTCTGGGGTCTTGAGCTGTTGGGAAATGCAGGGTTCGAAGAGGAGTTGAGGGGATGGAAGTGAAGGGAGAGGGCTGAGGAGTGAAATGAAAGCTGGAGAGATTTGATTTGAGGGACAGGAAGAAATAGGGAGGCAGGATTGGGTTTCTAGGCAGGTGGGAAGATACGTTCGGGGGTTAGAATGGAGAGCCCTCGCTGGGCTATGGGAAGGTGTGCCTAATACTCATGGGGAGATGGAGAATGTTTGCAGTGGGCTTAAGAGTTGTTGATGGAGGTGAGCCTTGAGAGATCATTGGGGACGGGGTGGTGTAGGGCCCTATGAACTCCTTAGGGAGTTCAGGGAGTTAGGTGCTAAGTTAAAGGGCAGGGTTGTGATCTCAGGATTGCTACCCATGCCGTGTGCAGGTGAGACCAGTACAAGGAAGATTATACAGTTTAATAAGTGACAAAGGAGTTGGTGTAGGCGGAAGTGCATTAGATTTTTGGATCTTTGGGCTCTCTTCCAGAGAAGGTGGGACCTGTGCAGAAGGGATGGTTTGCACCTGATCTGGAGGGGGAAGGTGTGCCAATTCTGCACGGTGAGGTTTAAACTACAGCTGCTGGGGAACGGGAGCCAGAGTGTCAGACAGTTAGTGGAGAGGTTGTGGAGGCAGATGTCGTAAGACCTCAGACAAAGTTAGAAATGAAAAGGTTGAGCATGGTGCGAGCAGTGTCCTGAGCTGCTGATATTTCAATGCAAGAAGTATTGCAGGAAAGGCGGATGATAGTGCTGAAGATGAGGTAGCTGGTTTACAAACAGAGGCAAAGTGTAGTGAGGAGAGGCTGTTGATAGGTAAAAACTGCAGTGACCAGGACAAGCTGCAATGTAAAAGGTGGACAAAATTGAAAAGGGTTAATACAGGATTTAAGGTGTTATATTTGAATGCGCGCAGTTTACGAATAAGGTTGATGAACTTGCAGCGCAGTTGCAGATTGGCAGGTATGATGCTATAGTCGTCACTAAATCATGGCAGAAAGAAGATTATATCTGAGAGCTTAATGTCCAAGGATACACATTGTATCGAAAGGACAGGCAGGAAAGCAGAGGGGATGGCATTGCTCTGTTGGTAAAAAATGAAATCAAATCATTAGAAAGAGGTGACATAGGGTTGGAAGGTTTTGAATCTGCTGAGAAACTGTAAGGGTAAAAAGACGTTGATGGGAGTTATATACAAACTCTCAAACGGTAGTAAGGATGTGGTCTACAAATTACAATGGGAGATAGAAAATGCATGTCAAAAGGGCAATGTTACAATAGTTATGGAGAATTTCAATATGCAGGTAGCTTGGTAAAATCAGGTTGGTGTTGGATTCCAGGAAGGAGAATTTCTAGAGTGCCTACAAGATGGCTTTTTAGAGCAGCTCATGGTTGAGCCCACTCGAGGATCAGCTATTCTGGATTGGGTGTTGTGCAGAGAACCAGAATTAATTAGTAAGCTTAAGGTAAATGAACCTTTAGGGGTCAAGTGATCATAACATAATTGAATTCATTCTGAAATTTGAGAAGGAGAAGCAGAAGGAAGATGTATCAGTATTACAGTGGAATAAAGGGAATTACAGAGCATGAGAGAGGAGTTGGCCAGAATTGATTGGAAAAGAACACTGGCAGGGATGATGGCAGATCAGCAACGGCTGGAATTTCTGGAAGAAATTTGGAAGTTGCAGCATATATACATCCCAAAGGGGAAGAAGTATTCTAAAGGAAAGATGATACAACCATGGCTAACAAGAGAAGTCTAAGCCAACATAAAAGACAAAGAGAGGGCATATAATACAGCAAAAATTAGTGGGAAGTTAGAGGATTGGGAAGCTTTTAAAAAACAACAGAAGGCAATTAAAAAAGTCATTAAGATGGTAAAGATGGAACATGAAAGAAAGCTCGCCCATAATATTAAAGAGGATACCAAAAGTTTCTTCGGATACATAATGTATAAAAGAGAGGCGAGAGTGGATATTGGACCACGGGTAAAAGATGTAGGAGAGGTAGTAATGAGGGACAACAAAATGGCGGATGAACTGAATAAGTATTTTGCATCAGTCTTCAATGTGGAAGGCACTAACAGTACGGTGGAAGTTCCAGGTGTCAGGGGTCATGAAGTGTGTGAAGTTACCATAACTAGACAGAAGGTTCTTGGGAAACTGAAAGCTATGAAGGTAGATAAGTCACCTGGACCAGATGGTGGACACCACAGAATGCTGAAAGAGGTGGCTGACGAGATCATGGAGGCATTAGTAATGATCTTTCAAGAATTGATAGATTCTGGATTGGTTCTGGAAGACTGCAAATGTCACTCCACTCTTCAAGAAGAGAGAGAGGCAGAGGAAAGGCAACTGTAGGTTGGGTAGTCTGACCCCAGTGGTTGGGAAGATGTTGTAGTCGATTATTAAGGATGAGGCCACAGGGTACTTGTAGCCACATGATAAAATAGGAAGTAGCTGGCATGCTTTCCTCAAGGGAAAATCTTCCCTAACAAACTTGTTGGAATTCTTTGAAGAAATAACAAGCAGGATGGACAAAGGAGAATTATTTGATGCTGTGTACTTGGATTTTCAGAAGGCCTTTGACAAGGGGCCACACATAAGGCTGCGTAACAAGCTACGAGCCCATGGTATTACAGGAAAGATTCTATCATTTCTGAGGGGAAAGTGGAAAGTTAGGGTTGAGGTGAAAGAGCAAAATTGGGATTAAAGGCTGTAGGAGATGAAGGATTGGGAAGTAGGTAGATGGGAGAAAAATGATTGTCTGTGGATTCATTTGAGCCTATCATTTAATTTGCACATCTATTGTCTGTCTTTCTTTGTGTGTCATTATTCATTGATTTGTTTGTGCTTCTTTGCATCTACTGTGAATGCCCACAAGAAAACAAACCTTATGGTTGTATATGGTGACAGATACACTCTTCGATAATAAACTTACTTTGAACTTTGAAAGGTTTTCAGTCTCCAAGGCTTGGGAAAATGTGCAACTCTTTCCCATGGAGAGTGGATCAGCCTGGCTGTTTAATCAACCCAATCCTGCTGGTTGGGTTTGCAAAGTGGTGGCTTGATGATTAAAAACCAGGACGGGGGGACAGACCGATAATGCATCATTACATTAACCATGAAAGGATCTGAACTGTAACTACACCTCCAACATCCTGCAGGGTACGAAGAAGTGCAGACAAACCTTTGCTGAAAAATCACTGTCTGCCTTCTGTTTGTGACTCAATAAGAGTTCTGTTTCAGTCTGAATATTGGCCTCTTTTCGTCGGCAACTATTCTGGTGAAGAGAATTACCCTCTTTTGAGGGGTAGTCAAGATCAGAGATTGGATAAGAAATGCATATTTAAACTACTGTACTTCTCTCCTTGGCAGCTGAGGATGTTCATTTCCAAACCTGCCTCTGATATGAAACAGAGGCTGATTGTGTGTAAGTCGCAAGATGTTTGAGGGGAAGTGAGAGAGTGGGCAGGTGGGAAGGGGTTTCTCTTGCTGTTGTAATCTTGTCTTATCTTGTTGTTGAACATTGTGGGGCTTTCTATATTGGTGCTTGATTATGTGGAGACCCATTGGGGGTTGTTCCCAGCACATCCTTGCATGTGTTGGTTGCTAATGCAAATGACACATTTCACTGTACGTTGTGATGTTCTTGTGATAAATCAATCTGAATCTGAATCTGAATCTGAATCCGGAGGAAGGGGACAAGCTGAGTAAGTGGCAAGAAGATTACTGATGGAAAAATGTGAAGTCATCTCCTTTAGTGCACAACGTGCAAATAGAATATTTTTAAGCAATAGATGTCTAGATAACATTAATGTTCAAAACGAGACATGTGTCCTTTTATATTGATCATTTCGATGCAGCAAGAGATTAGGAAAGCCTTTGTGGGAAAATTGAGTTGATGAGTAAAGAGATCTGACTGTCTTTATGTAGAGCCTGGGATAACATCAACTATGTGTACAGCTATGCTCAACTTATCTAAGAGAGGATTTCCTTGTGAGAATACACCAAAGATTTGCTCCGGGGATGGCTGAGTGAAATTTTTTACAAGAATCCTGCTTATTTAGAGTATCCAATTTGGACAAAAGACCATTGCCACTCTCCATGTCAACATTGACAAGTTTAGAATCATAGAGTCAGAGAGAGCAAAGAACAGGCTTTTTGATCCATCTATTATTCTGCATAGACTCATCGACACATACCTGGACCATACCCCTCCATACCCCTCCCATCCATGTACCTATGCAAACTTCTCTTAAATGTTTCAATTGAACCTCCAGCGCCTCTACTTCTGCAGGAGTTTGCGAAGATTCGGCAGGACATCTAAAACTTTGACAAACTTCTATAGATGTGTAATGGAGAGTATATTGACTGGCTGCATCAAACACCAATGCCCTTGAACAGAAAATCCAACAAAAAGTAGTGGACACAACCCAGTCCATTAGGGGTAAAGCCCTCCCCACCATTGAGCACATTAACATGAAACACTGTTGCAGGAGAGCCGCATCCATCATCAGGGATCCCACCACCCAGCTCCTGCTCTCTTCTCATGCTGCCATCAGGAAGAAGGTACAGGAGGTTTATGATTCACACCACCAGGTTCAGGAACAGTTATTACCCCTCAACCATCAGGCTCTTGAACCGAAGGTGATAACTTCACTCAAATTCACTTGCCCCATCATTGTGATGTTCTCACAACCAATGGACTCACTTTCAAGGACTCTTCATCTCGTTCTCAACAGTTATTGCTTATTTATTTATTTATTTATTTATTATTATTATATTATTCTTTTTGTATTTGAACAGTTTGTTGCCTTTTGCACACTGGTTGAATGCCCCAGTAGGGCGGTCTTTCATTAATCCTGTCATTAGTATTCTATAGATTTATTGAGTATGCCCACAAGAAAATAAATCTCGGGGTTGTATATGGTGACGTATCTGTATTTTGATAACAAATTTACTTTGAACTTTGAATTTCTACGGGCAGCTTGTCCATACTTGCACCAGCCTCTGAGTGAAAGTTCCTTCTCAGATTCCTCTTCAATGTTTCACCTTTCACTCTGAACATATGACCTCTAGTCAGGTCACTCATCGGAGTGCTACTGGAACCATGTAACCCAGTACTACCCGTCGCATGGTCGGGTGGTCGGCGACTAAACTGGCTCCCCCACCAGGCTTGTCTGGTGAGGAGGGTGGTTAGACATCCTGCAGGATGAAAAACAAGACCTGTCAAAGGGCGGATGAACCCTCTCGTAGGGTCAACGGCCATCTAGCGAACACGTGCCGTGAAGCGCGGAAAGGGCATCCCTTGCATCGAAGCTTGGTCTGGCCATTCACTGCAACAGAACCTCCCTCAGCCGTCTTGGACTCCATCATGCTGCTGGATCCGGGAGGGGATGTCGAGAGGGTGGGTCTGGACCTGTGCAACCCCCTGCTCACCTAAAATCCACTCACACACACGCTGTTCCTTTCTGAGGAGTGGGGTATCCCCACTAACTGACTGAAAGGAACCATCATCATCCTATGGGATGGATAGCCAGAGAAAAAGAGGGATGACCTCTCATTCCAGTCTCACCCAACCCAAAGGCCTGTTTGTATTTGCCCATCTTTACTCTCATTATTGTGAAAACCTCTATCAAATCTCCCCTCATTGTCCTGTGCTTCAGGGAATAAAGTCTTAACCTACTCAAACTTTCCTGACCACTCAGGTCCTCAAGTCCTTTCAATATCCTTGCAAAATTTTCTCTGTACTCTTTCAATCTTCCCTGTAGGTAAGTGACCAGAATTCAACACAATATTCTTTTTTTTAAAAATTTCCCAGTAATTAGTTGAGAAAGATAAGATGGAATATAACAATAATAATAATAATAATAATAATAATGATAACAAGTACTTTATTGATCCTGAGTGGGAAATTCTTTTGTTACAGCAGCATTATTTAAAAACTAAAAGTTAAAAACCTCGGATGATGTCAATCTGAAATAAAAATAAATAATGCTAGAAATACTCACCAGGTCAGACAACATTGGTAGGGAGAGGAGAGTCAATGCCAAAGAAATGTCCTTGACCTGAAATATTAACTGTTTCTTATTTTGGTAGATATTGTTACAGTTGATGAACATTTTTGGCTGTTAATGATTTTATGGCATTTAACAGCACCTCATATCTTTCTCACAGGCCCACCTGCACTGGTTATAATGCGTAAATGAGTGAATCCCTGATCCTGTTACTGAAATTGTTCACAGCAACCATTTTTTGCTGATGTGCAGGTCACTCTGAAGTATGTTAGAGTTGTAAAGCCACAAGACTTGTAAAGTGCATAATTGGGCCATTTTGTTCCCAGTGTCATTTACACTAATTCCATTTGCCTCACTGCATATTATTGTATCCACTCTGTCTACTTAAACAAGAGAAAGTCTGCAGATGCTGGAAATCAGAGTAATACACACTAAATGCTGAAGGAACTTGGCAAGTCAGGCAGAATTTTGGATCCGAAATGCTTCATCACTCCTGATGAAGCAGCCTGAAATGTCAACTGTTTCCTCTTTTCCATAGATGCTGCCTGTCCTGCTGAGTTCTTCCATCAGTTTGTAAGTATTACTGTCTACTTAATTGTCTGTTTAAATATCTCCTGCCATGAGAACATGAAATCTGAACTTTGCCTGAATGTGTGGGAACTCACTCAGCTGCATTCCTGCGTGTTGTGTTCTGAAGTTCACCATGGGCCCTTCTACTTCAGTGTAAGCCACCACTATGCTGTTTGCAAAGTACCCTTGACCAACTTTGTGTTTTATTTTTTGCCGGGCATGCAACTGAGCAAGAACGCTGCTTGCTCCATGGTGAATGTGTGAGGGGGCAGTGTTATGTATTAATGTATGTTTGACCCTTATATGTTGCCATCAAGCTTCCACTGAATGTAATTTATTTATTTGTTGAGATACAGTGCCTTCCAGCCTTCGAGCTGGTGCCACCAAACAGCTTCCGATTAACCCTAGCCTAATCACAGGACAATTTTCAATGACCAATTAGTCTATCAACCAGTAGGTCTTTGGACTGTGGGAGGAAACAGGAACACCCGGTGGAAACTCATGCAGTCATGGGGAGAACGTACAAACTCCTTACAGACAGCGGCGGGAATTGAAACGCTATGCTACCGTGCCACCTCAATCATAGGCATTCCGGGTAAATCATTAACACTAGAGATGCTGCAGATGCTAGAAATCCAGACCAATGCAGGCCAGGCAGTATGTATGGAAAAGAATAATCAGTCGACGTTTTGGGCCAAGACCCTTCTACAAGGAAAATAAACAGCTGCACGTTTGTCCCTCACCTCTCCGTCTCCTGTGTGTGTGTGTGGGCGTGTGTCATTCACGACCACCCGGCTTCCCAGTACTACAAACATAACATCCAGGTTAAGTGTTCATCACTAAACCAGCTCACTCATCGCCCTCTCCTGGGCGTTTGCCGCCAAGACAGTTCCCTGGTTGCCTCGTTTCCTCTAAAATGGGGGAAACGAATGCTAATATGAGCTGTTTCTTATTGTATTTAATATATTTCTCATTGTAACTTATTGAGTTTAATTTATTTCTCATGCAACTTGTAGTATTTTTACGTAATTGCACAAATTTCACGTCACATGCCGGTGATAATAAACCTGAATCTGATTCTACACTGCTGCCGCAAAACAACAAATCTCACGACTTATTCCGGCGATAATAAACTCGGTTCTGATTGATCTTAACCCTAATGTCCACCTTGTCACTTTACCTCCTGTTCTTTAGGCCCACTCCGTTTCGAAGACAATTTGTCGTGTTTAAATCAATTCGGACGTTAAAGGAGCTCCATTAAGTAGCTTTTTTTTCAGAAGTTTCCCACTTGAAGAATTATGTTCCGTTCAAACTGTCCAATTTATGATTTAACCTGGTTTCCTGATTTAATTCGTGCCGGATGATATCTGAACCCCTTTCCTCCCCTCGCATTTAAAACTGTGAGCTAGACCTGACCGAATTCTATTTAGTTTAGTTCAAGCAGTGGACGCGGCGGATTCGAAGTCCTTTTTAACGCATTAATTGCTTAATTGTAACTACAAGTGCAACTTGATCGGTAAAAAAAATCTGTACATTGGAACGGCTGGAAACCGCAGCCAGATCTGCCAGCGGCTAAAGTTTTGTTTTTGGTGTTTGGGTGATGGGGAACGGAGTGTCTGTGTACAAGTTCTTGAGGTCGCACTCCCCACTCCTACATTTTACATTTTACATTGTCGACGGCATCCCATCCTCACGCCCGCTGATTCGAGTCATTATATAACCCCGGCTCCAACTCTTTCGAATAACGATACCCGTTGACATCAGAAACTCTGCGAAATCCTCCCAAGAGTGAGTAATAGTTAAAACTAATCCCAGCTCGGGGAATATCCGCAGTTATTTGTTACTGCGATTTCTCCCGCCTTCAGAATAAAGAATTGCTTTGAAAATGGACCGTGTGGTGCGGTACGTTACTACAAGGAAATCCTGAAAGGGTCAACGATAACCGCCAATTCCACAGCGACGCATGTGCCAGGAATTATTGTGACATTGGAGAAAATCAAGGGAACCAACTTTCTGGTTTAGTTTTGACGATCCGAAACTTTAACGTAATAGCAAAAAATACCTCATGAGTTTTGTGTGAGGTGTTTGGGACGATGGTGAGGTGCCACACGAACTAGATCTATAGGAGAGTAGGAATCCTCAGGCTAATCGGTCTGAGGATCGTCGCTCTGCTCCTAGTTACGATCAGGACGCAGAGCACCGCCCAGCGAAGCTGCCAAAGCATTCTTGGAAACAAGTATGAACATTCCCGCTTGCTATTGGGAACTCAAAGCCGTGACAACCCAACCTGTGAAGCACATGAGTAGACCGTTTGGCTTCTCAATAAGAGTATGACTAACCCACCACATTGCTGTTTTTCCTATCCTAACCTGATATTTCTCGATCTCTGTAGTATCCAGACCTCCTTTCTAAATGGTATCAGTGACTGCACCCTCTTTCTCTCTTTCTCTCTTTCTCTCTTTCTCTCTCTCTCTCTCTCTCTCTCTCTCTCTCACACACACACACACACACACACACACACACACACACACACACACACACACACACACACAAACTCTCACTCACTCACACACCCAAGGTAGAGAATTCAAATGATACTCCCTACTCTCTTGCAGAAATTTCCGCTTGTTTCTCTCCTAAATGGTTACTTCCCAACTTGGGGTCCATGGACCCCTCAGACAATGGTAGGGATCCATGGCATAAAAAAAGGTTTAGATTGTGACTGTGTCCTAAGCTCCCCAAACCCAATGGAAAACATCCTATGCCCCACCCTGAGAAGGCTTCTGAGAATTTCATGTGGTTCAACAGGTCCTCCTCATTGTGTTAACTCCTGACTAGAAGCTCAGCCTACTCAATCTCACCTCTCCTACAACCAACCTGCAACTGAGGACCAGGTTGGTTAATTATCTATAGCAATTGGGAACTCATTTCTAGTAACAGGGAATAATTTCAGAAGAATTGTCCAGTTCGATCTCAGTACCACTGTAATAAAATAGCTTTTCTAGTGTACCTAAAATCCTCTTGTAATCAACCACTTGTTCTTCATTATTACCTGCTGTGCCTAGAGTTGGTTTTTCAGTGGCTTGTGTGGACATACACATCTACCAAAGGAGGTGCGAGGTGTTCCTCCCCTCCGCCAGCCTGTAGGACACGCTCGGGCAAGGAGTAGCACCTGCTTAGCCCCCAATCAGGGTCACATGAAGCCATGGCAGCAGGTGGTGGATGGTCGTATGAGCAGCTGGTGCATATCACAAGTCCTGGTTATGTGACCACTGATACCAGGCAGACAATCTCGGCAGGGTATTGATAATGGCTGCGGTCACCCGTTTTGTAAAGTTACTGATCAGAAGAAAGCAATGGTAAACCACTTCTGTAGAAAAATTTGGCAAAGGCAATCATAGTCATGAGACCATGATTGCCTATGTCATGACCACGGCACATGATGATGATGATGCATATAGGGAAACCAAGTCCCTTTGAATATCAGTACGTTGCAGTCATCATCATTCAACAAATACACATTATTTCTGGGATTCTTCTGTCAAAATGGATTTCCCCACATTTTTTTCCATATTACACTCTGCTTTCCAAGTTGATGTCCATTCATTCTGTTTCTTTCATTATCATCCTTATGTGTCATGACATATGACATGGGCAATCAAGGTCGATGACCATGATTCTTCTTGACAAGTTCTACAGAAGTAGTTTGCCATTGCCTCCTTCTCGGCAGTGTCTTTACAAGACGGGTGACCCCAGCCATTATCAATACTCTTATGAGATTGTCTGCCTGGCATCAGTGGTCACGTAGCCAGGGCTTGTGATCTGCAGAATTCTGTTTCTTTACATCCTCTTGAAGCCTCGTTACTCCCTTATCACTGCATATATGCATTCCCGTTTAGAATTTTTGATTCATCCAGCTAAATTGTAAATATTATGGTTCTAGATTGCCATGGGTAGACAGGAATATAGAATAACAGTTGCAATCATATTAACAAAGAAAATTTATTTTCTGCATTTTGGATGTGGACTTGTACTATAGACTTTTATCAGTCTTGTTGTTTTTTATATTCTGTGTGTTTCGCCCAATCTTGCTCATACTTTTGGTGCAGGGAGGGGGATTTGGGGGTCGATGTGCCTGTTCCATTTTGTTTGGTTTTTTTTGTGCAGGGAGGATGGATTTGGGGGTTAGTGACCTTGTTGCCTTTCTTTTCTTTCTTGATTTCATGGCTACACGGAGAAGAATTTCAGAGTTGTATACTTCGATGATAAATGAAGCTTTGAACTTTTAAAAGGGACTAATGCCCTACTCCTGTTCCCAACTCATTTGCACAATTCACTCACCAAACTGCTGACATAGATTGTGAATGTTAAGTCCTAGTACTGGTCCTGGTCCTGGTCCTGGTCCAGCATCCCAACCAGAAGAGGACTCAGTTACCTCAGCTCTGTTATCCAGTCCTCAATCAATGGGCACATAGAAAGGCAACATAAAGAGGGGAACATCATCTCCCAAATTATTCACCCACCTGACCTTTCAAGCACCTCCTGTCACACCTAAGATGAACTCTGCAGTTCCCACTGGACACATCAGCCACTTGATGTGCGTAGGCAGTTTAAATGGTTCGGCGTGGACCTTGGGCTGAGGGGTCTGTTACTGTGTTGTACTTTTTTATGACTCTGTGGCATCTGACCTCCAAAGCCAAGAGTAGGTGCAGGTCATTCTGGTTCCTGAGGGCTCCCTAACATGATGAAAATTTTGCAGTGGTGTCTCGGAAAGGCAATGTCCATTATTAAGGACTGCCAGCACCCAGGACATGCCCTTTGCTCACTATTACCATCAGGTAGGAGTAAGAAGGCCTGTAGGCACACACTCAGCGATTCAGGAACAGCTTCTTCTCCTCTGCCATCTGATTCCTAAATGGACATTGAATCTTTGGACACTTCCTCACTTTTTTTTAATACACAGTATTTCTGTTTTTGCATGTTTTTTAAAATCTATTCAATATGTGTAATTGATTTACTTGTTTATTGATTATAATTATTTTTATTTTATTTATTATTATTATTATTATTACTATTTTCTCTGCTAGATTATGTATTGCATTGAACTGCTGCTGCCAAGTTAACAAATTTCATGTCACATGCCAGTGATAATAAACCTGATTCTCATTCTGAGTCTGAGAGACAAACCTCCTGACACCCCAAAGAAACTCCACCAGTGGCAATCTATTTACTTTATTTGAACGCAAACGTAAAGAAATTTTCCTTGGACTTTGAACTGCAAGGCCCAATGCAGGAGTGTGATGGAATATTTTCATTGGCTGGATGAATGCATCTCCAACTCTCAAGGAGCTTGATACCACTGGGGGCAAATCCTCAGCCACTGTCCAAACGTTCATTCCCTCCACCACCAGGGCTATATTTTTATAAACTTCAGAAGTAAGCCATACAAAATTAAAAAAATATATATAAAGGGGAAAAAGACAATGCAAAAAAAGCTTTTACATTGATAGTTGTTACATTCAGTAGCATAAACTTCTAAAGAAAAAAAATAATGTATAATACTTGTGCCTCTTTCATAGTCTGGGGGAGGGGGTCTCCATCCAGCTCCATTTTTCCATGCGTAGTGGTGGAGAGGCCCTACATAGTCCTTCCCCATAGAACCCTGGCATTGTCTCCCTCAACATGGACTGCTGCTGAGTTATTCTGACAGCACCTCCTGAACCTGTGAGCTCCATCACCAAGAAAAACAAGAGTAGAAGGTGCATGGGAACACCTCCAAGTCATACAGCATCCTGATTTGGTAATACATTGTTGATTTTGTGCCTTGTCCACAGAGGAAGCTGGTTTGTGTGTGGTACAAGTGAGACTGTACTTATGCAAATATATTCTGAGAAGGAAATGCACATTTGTGTCCATCAAGCACAAGGGCTGACATTGGCAGCTTGGGACAAATGCACAGTCTTTGTGTTGAGTTGCCTCTGTAATTCTATGATAGATGTGATCAAAATGTTACCACAGTCTGGATTAATGTCAGTCAAGGATCAAATCCACATCTCACCCAGCCTCTGAGATACCTTTGCCTCCAGCTCTAAATCTTTGCTCTTTTCATTTCTAGTGGAGCTGCCATTGGCAGCCACAGTTGGAGTTGTAAAACTCTGAAATATCCCCAGTAAACTTCCCTACCTCTTCTTATGGCTGTCTTCATGTCTGGCATGCCTCGAAAAGCTTCAATGCCTGGTCAAGTTTTTGCATATCGTCTCAATGTTTTATTCTCTGTGTGAAACTGCCAAACGTGGTATTCGAAAGTGAGCTTTGCTGCTTTGTTTCGGTGGGGCTCAATGAGACACGAACAGCTTGGTGCTGTGGACCTGCTTCAGAGAAAGTTGGGGACTGCGGGACCTGTACTTTATTGGAGACCATGGGCTGGAAGTTGTGTCTTGATTGCCAGTGGGACACAACTCTTGAGACCCCTCCCTTCAGGTGCCAATCTCTGTAGGATCTGTGCCTTGGTCAGTCTATAAACATGAACAGTTTGCAGATGCTGGAAATTCAAAGCAACACACACACACACAATGCTGGAGGAATTCGGCAGGTTAGGCAGCATTATGGAAATTAATGGATAGTTGACATTTTGAACCAAGACCCTTGGTCAGACTAGGTGAGATAGGAGGAGCACCCATTGAAGGCTGATGCCCATGGCTACCTGAGAGACGCATACGGGAACGGAGCCATGCCCATAGTATCTGTGCGACCTACACCCCAGGAGTAGGGGACAATGGGAGACCCAGTACAGTGTTTAACTATGGGACCTGTGCTCCAGCTGGTGGCAGCGGGTTGAAGGGGGAAAGAAAGAAAAATCTTGACAGAAATGTTCTCAGCTCCGGGATCGTGCTATGGGCCTCAGCAGCGTTTAAATCCAAGATGAGCGGGAATCACGCACACGACACGGGAGGCAAAACGGGTGTCTCAGAGTGCAGGTTTGTGGGCAAAACGCCACCGGGGATTTGGCGGTCTGGTATGAGTTCCTCAGTGTTTCCTTCCTGCAGGATTTCGGACTCGAGTCTGATAGGAATCCAACACGAAGAGTAAATTCTATGATGACGATTGTTCAATATCCCCTGGCTCACCGCTATTCCCTCATTCAGAAAAGAAACAACAAATTACATCAGCTGTTCGAACGCTGCTGTTCTACTTCCTGCTCCGGAGAGGCATTCACTTTATCAGACAAAGATGAGAGGCGATTTGCCTGTCAGATAGGGTGGGGTAAATGATTGTTAAAAAAAAGGACGTGAAAGAAATACGCACAGAAAGATCCAACCCTATCACGTGACAGCTCTTATAAATAACTCGCTTATCATGACCGCGTTAGTCTCAGACCTGTCAAGTGTTGCTACGTAGGGGGAGTCGTAGGAGTGATTGTACTCCCGGTTCTGTTGCGCTCGCCGTAACACTGAACAGCGCAGAGTGGACCTGTGATTACATGGAGCAGGTTGAGAACTTGTTTTGATTATGTTGGCCTGATCCGATTCTTTAATGGAATCAGGGACGCCAGCGATACTCGATCGTTACATTAAAGCATTCACCCAATGTTTACGTTAATGTAATTTTCACCGTAGGTTTATTCTTCCGGGCGGCTGCATCATTTTCTGGACGGCTACAACGAGTGTAAGAGTAATTGGATGCGGTACGTGAACCCCGCACACTCGGCGGCGGAGCAGAATCTCGTCGCTTGTCAGAAAGGCACCGACATTTACTTCTACACAGTGAAACCAATCCCACGCAGCGATGAGTTGCTGGTCTGGTACAGCCGAGAGTTTGCCGAGAGATTGAATTACCCCTCAAGCGACATGGTGATGTTTAAATTCAGTGAGTCTTCCGTTTTTAATTGAACTATATATTTTTTTTATCGAAGTTGCCGAGAATGGAAATTTGCTTCTACTCTTGTTCAGTTTAAAATAAGAACTCCCCACCTCCCTTCCCCTCACCTCGCAGTGGTCATTCAAACAGCCGGAACGTAGAAGGTCTGCAACTTTTTCCCGAAGTAGGGCCCGAGTGGTTTGCTGTCTTACCCACCGTGAGGCATTGAGTTGGGTTGATTGCTATCGACAGAATTGCAAAAGTTCCCCTCCCTTCTACTGGTCATCTCCCCCCCCCCCCGCCCCAGGTTAACCCTGTTCTCCCCGCACCCCTCCAAGCAAGCGGCAAGATGCGTCCCTTCGGCGTCCAAGCGGTTTTCACCAGCTGGGATTGTCCTTGGCCGTGTTTGGTTTTGGCCGCTGTCAATTCATCTCGCAGCCGCTGCCCCACGCTCTCTATCTGCACCCCACCACGGGACTGTTTATTGTTGTAGTATTTTCCCAGTCACGTATAGAATTCAAAGCATAGAAGGACTTTTGATAGCGGGGAAGGAGGATGTGACTGACAAGAGCCGGTCGTTTGCTGAATACAGAACGGGGGGCAGGGAGAAGGGTCACGGGAGCTAAGCAATATTTTAAACGTTGCAAGTCACCCTTTAGTAAGTCCGGTGATTGCGGTGATAGTGCTATGCTGAAACAATGCAGACCCGCTCCAAACCTCACGTTAAATGTCTAACCCGTTCGAATTGGACGCACTGGGCCACTTCGTGTATCGAGCCGTTTGAGAGCGGCGGGGGAAATGGGTTGACTGATGAAAGTGTAATGTTCCCCATATCGAACCCCCACCCCATCATCCCATAGTCATACTTTATTAATCCCGGGGGAAACTGGTTTTCGTTACAGTTGCTTTGCCCCAAACCTCCTGTCACCCGTCAATGGGCATGGGTTGGCGTCAGCAGGCAGCAATTTTTACTTCATTGCTCTGTGAGATCAGATTTTTAAAAAAGGCATTTGAAATTCAGCAATCAAAGGTTCAAATAGTCGTACCTGTTCCCACTCACGTAACAAGAGGGGAAAGTGTTGGAACTAAAATGTTAAATCCAGATTTCATGGTGTGATTGCAAGAAGTTTCAAATTTCCTGCATATCAAAGCTGATGCAAAGGGGAGACCCGGCAGCGCGGTTATTCCTTTTATTTTAACCCTGAGATGCGGTTAGCGAGATAAACCTTCCTTTAAGAGAAATAATTTACACTTTCAAACAGTCCCCCACCCCATATTATGTCCTGCAGCTGGAGGCTGTCTGTGCCTTTTAAACACTTCAAAGATTTGTGGAGTGGGGCTTGTTTTTTAAGAGATGAGATTAGAAGGCATAGTTGGGAAGAGTGAAGGTTTATTAAAATGATGGAGTTGTGTTTCTCCCCAACTCCATTTTCATTGTGTTCTTCTCAATTGTAGAATACAATTTCTCCAATGAAATTTCACCATTTTCGCTCAGAATCAGAACCAGGTTTAATACCACCGGCGTATGTTGTGAATTTTGTTGTCTCTGAGGCAGCAGTACAATGCAATACATAATAATAGAGAAAAACTGTGAATTACAGTAAAATATATATAATAATTATAATATATAATAGTTAGATTAAATAAGTAATGCAAAATAGAAATTAAAAAAGTAGTGAGGTAGTGTTCATGGGTTCAATGTTCATCCAGAAACTTTGAAAGTTATCCGAATTTTTTATAGGTCCTGTTGAGTGGGTGGTATTTTTAAATAGGATGTGGGGTGGTAGCCCCCCTCCCCGTTTGGAGTGCTCAAGTGAGAGGGCTCCAAAAGAAGTTATCCAAGTACAACTGCACACCCTTTAAACAGGACCCGTTAAAAGAAGGGTGGCCTTGCCTCGTACTGTCCAGTATGGTTTTAAAGGATCTGGTCATCCAGCTGTTGAAAATAACACTGCTGAAACCCGTGGGAAGAGATATTTTATACAGAATATTCAACCTAGAACTCAGAACGCAAGTGAATGTGTCGAAGCTGAGGATCTTGTTGAGTCACAGCTGAGCGTTTAAAACAAGGTCCAAACTAAAGCTGAAAGAGTGTGACGGAGAATCAGGATGAAAATTCCTGCGTTTGTATGCCTTGGTGCGAATACGCATACACGCGTTTGTGTACATGCCAGTGTGTGCGCATTCATTAGTGTGTACTTTAGCCTATATGTATGATAATACATATTTGCATATTTATATTTGTATAGGAATGCACACTGGTGTGCACAAATCTATCTGTTGGTCCAGTTTACTCAGAGCATATCTGAAAATTACCCTCTATTATTCGCTGTTTGGATTAAGTTAATCAGAAAGGTGTGACTTCATCTGGGCTCAGTGTCCTCTTGTAAAAATAATTTTTGTAGCTGAAACCTTGTTGGTGCTGGTTGAGCAATGCGCAACAATTTTCTGTTTTCTTCTGCTGTGGTTTGACAAGTGTTAGCCCTGCCAAACTGGTTTTTATTACATATAGCAGCCACCAATTGAAAACTTAATTTGTCCTGATATTCCCCTCTCTCCCTACCCTGGGATGTTAGTAAGTCTGTCAATATCATACTTTCATTGCTTGTCACAAACAAGCAGATGATTCTGGTTAAACATGTTCCATCAGAGCAGCCACCGACCTGATGGCATGAGTATCAATTTCTCCTTCTGGCAAAAATCTCCCCCCCCCCTTCCTCTATTCCCCACTCTGGCCCCTTAACTCTTCTCACCTATTACCTCCCCTGGGTCCCCTCTACCTTCCCTTTCTCCTATCAGACTCCTTCCTCTCCATCCCTTTATCTTTCCTACCCACCTGGCTTCACCTAACACCTTCTAGTTATCCTCCTTCCCCTACCCTACACCATTTTATTGTGTTGTTTTCCCTCTTCCTTTCCATTCCTAAAGAAGTCTTGACTTGAAATGTTGACTATTTGTTCGTTTCTGTAGATACTGCCTGACCTGCTGAGTTCCTCCAGCATTTTGTGTGTGTTGCAAATGACCTTTTATCTGCCTTGCTGTAATTTGATGTGGATTCGAGAACAGAGCAAGCTAAGGGTTCCTGACCACTGCTTCTGCAGCTCAATATATCCACCCAAGGGTGACTGAACAGTGTTGAGAATAGGGCCCCTCTTAGTTCAGATGCCCAAACTGCCAGCAATGAAAATTTGCTAATGTCTGGCATTTGTGTCTCTGTCTCTCTCTCTTACTCACATCAAGTCTAACGTATACTTGTACGAGCAAACTGGTTGACCTATGATGTCTCCAGCCCATGAATTAAAAACAACTAAAAATTAACACACTTTTTCAAAGCTACCCATGGCCATTGCCCCCTTCCTACTTCCTGAACCTCTTCCACTTTACAACTCCCCCACCTTACAACCCGCACTTTACAACCCCACTTTACACTCCCCCTCCCCACTTTACAATGCCCTTCCCCTTACAATTCCCACCACCAACAACTCAAAAACCTTTGGAGTTGTACCCATCACTGCCAAAGCCCTTCTGGACTAAGCTTTTGACTCTGTTATCTCCTTGATGATGTCTTTCTCTCTCTCTCCCTCTCACTCTCCCTCTCACTTACAGCTTAAAACCAAATTTTTGGCCCCTTAGTATTTCCCTTAAGACCAAATTTTTGGCCCCTTAATATTTCCCTTAAGAGATTTTATAGTATCAGATTATACTTAATGTATTAAAACAGCCCAATTTAAATAAAAATAAATAAATTATACTTGATAATGATAATGAAAGGCATTGGGATGTTTTAGTATGTTAGAAGTACTGTATGCTGTCACTAGCACAGAAATGTTGTCATTGTTTTAACAACAAAAATCTTTTGATGTGGAGAAGATAAGTCACTGTCCAAAGGCAATTGAATGAAATGCTTCGTCACTGCACTCAAATTCAATAAAATCTGTTGGAACAGACTCGATGGGCCGAATGGCCTGATTCTGCTCCTGTGCCTTATGGTCACATGAAAATCGCAATGAGACTCATTTCCTTTGGCGTTGAGGTCGGTAGTTGTGTGAAACTGGATAAATAGGCAACTTGTGTTCTGGAGGAAAGGATGTTCATTTTACTGGTGGAAATGCTGAGTTGCAGAGAATTAGGTGACACCATGGTGCCTTTTCACCTCCGAAAATAACTTACAATATTTGCATTGAAAGCTATTTCCACCCTCATTCTCCTGTCACTCTAGCCAGTTTCACTACATTCAAACTGAAAAAGAAAGTGGGGTTAAACATCAGTCAGTTAGGATCCACTTCATTACAAAGTCCAAAAACAATTTGAGGTTTTAATTGACTCAAATATTGACTCTGTTTATTAAATGACAGCATAATGCACAAAGAGAAATCAATGCAAAGGCCAGCTTGATGGTGCTGAGCCCACGAGAGCTTTGTTCATGTGGGCTTCATCGAGTTGGTGACAGTTGATTGCAGCTCTCCAGATATTAATGCAACCCTGTGAGAAAGTAAACTGATGTTTTTCGCTATCCGTCCACCCCGCCCTGCACCACTGCCTCACGCTTCAACTACACCAAGCGATATTTCTCCTATTTCTATTCTAGTTATCAAGATCATATCGCCCTAATGACTTGCCATAAGCAGTGTGCCATTTCTTAGTTGGCAATAGCTTGCTGCTGCCTTCCTCCAAATGATCTCCTTTCCACAACCTCAGGCTGATAAATGGTTTGGAGTTTCAGTGTGTCTTTCACCACCTCAGGAATCCACGGATGCTTCACAACCAATAGAATGCTTTGGAAATGTAATCACTGCTATAATAGTGTAGAAAATGCAGGAATTAACTTTCACACGGCAAGCTTCAATCAACAGCGTTTTGATAATCTGATTCTCATGATGGTGATTGAGAGATAAATTCTGGTAAATAGTAGAGATATCTTTTTCTCCCACTTACCTTTTAATGCTGTTGAGGATCTACAAATTAATCCAACAGGCAAACAGGGGCTCTGTTTATAGAGCTCATCTCGACGGTGAGAGGGTTTTTTGCTGATCTTGAGTCGGGGGGAATGCAAATTAAAATGGCGCTGCAGACTGTAACATCAAAACAGCGTGAGCTGTAGATCTCCCTCTTGCTGTGGCAGGAACGCGATCTCTCTCTTCCTCATTAGTGAGAGAGAGGACCTGTTGAGATGTCAAAGCGATGGGATGGACACTAGTTTTGATGGACTCTGGATCGAGGTCTCTTTGGGGGCTTTGCTGTGCTTGCATGGTGGGTAGTGAGGCTGCTGCTCTTTGCTGAAATAAGTGGGGGTGAGGGAGGCTTTGGGGTTCTTATGTTTTTTCTGTCATTCGTTCTTGGGGGGGCTTTTCTTCTGTTTCATGGATGTCTGCGGAGAGTAAGAATTTCAGGTTCTATATTGTATACCTTCTCAGATTTAGAATCAGGTTTAATATCACCGGTGTAATTCTTGAAATTTGTTAAATTTGTGGCAGTAAAAGGCATCTGTTAGTCTTGCGAGACCATGGAGCTGCGCCTGGAAAGTCTTCACTCTCCAGGCGCAGGCCTGGGCAAGGTTGTATGGAAGACCAGCAGTTGCCCGTGCTGCAAGTCTCCCCTCTCCACGACACCAATGTTGTCCAAGGGAAGGGCATTAGGACCCATACAGCTTGGCACCAGTGTCGTCGCAGAGCAATGTGTGATTAAATGTCTTGCTCAAGGACAAATCACGTTCCCTCGGCTGGGGCTCAAACTCACAACCTTCAGGTAGCTAGTCCAATGCCTTAACCACTTGGTCACGTTCCCTAATACTACACAATATGTGGTGAGGTTGGAAAAAACCCTGTGAATTACAGTTAGTATATATACATATATATTAAATATATAGCACAAAAATAGAAATAAAAAAATAATAAGGTGGTGTTCATGGTTTCAACGTCCATTCAAAAATTGTATACTAAATATATTCTCTGATATCTTTGATATTAAGTGGAACTATTGAACCATGAACTATTAAAAGAATTTACGTATCTCCTTACTGAGCAGAGAAATGTATGGCCCATCAGTCCGGGACCTGATTGTGACTATGTGTTAAAAGTAAAGTTAATATTTAACTTACAGAGTAATCCAATTTACATTCATTATTTTAGGTTTCAAATGATGGGTCTCATTGTGTAACAAAATATAAGTGAGGCTGTCTATAAATGACATATTATCAAATGTTCATCACCATTAGAGTCCAACAATGAGGTGTATTGTGAAAGAGCTGTGTGTGACTCACACTCATAATTGAACATGACTTGTCAAAAGTAACCCCATGTATTCATTACCACAATAATTTGCATTTCTATAATTACTTTAATGCCTGAAACAAGTATGTATTTTAATTGATACTGAAGTATATCAGGTGATAAAAGGAGAGGTGACCAAGGGTTTAGTGAATCAGGTAGGTTTTATAGGTGGAAAGTGAGCTGAAGACATTTAGGGAGAGATTTCCATTGTTTAAAACTTTTTCACTGAAATGGGGGAATAACGAATTAAGTGAGGATATCCAAACAGTAATGTTTGGAAGAACTCTGGAATCTCGAAGATTGAAGAGATGAAGTTTACAGGCACTGGGGGCAGGGCGGGATTTGAAAATTGGGATCAGAATGTTAAAACTGCAACTCTGGCGGGCTTAGAGTTCTCCCTTGACTGCCTGGTTTTGCTCCTGGTGCTCTGCTTTCCTTCTATATCCTAAAGCTGTTGACTATCCATTGACGAGAAGTTGGCCCTAGTGTGTAGGCAGGTGGTTGAAAGCTGGGGCAGTTCATGGGAATGTGGGGTCAAAGGGCCTGTTTCTGTGCTCTGTCTCTGACTCTAATATAGGTTTATGGTTAGGCCTGAAGGTTAAATATTACTCAGTGCAAGTTACTTTCTGCATTTGCATTAAGATGAAGCCTGGTACTTACCGTGCTCAGAACTGATGCACCAGTCAATACCAGCAACTGCAGTGCTGGCCCTGTACGACCCCAGTCCTGAAACCATTGATCTTCAGCCCAGTATGTTTGTTCTCCAATCTGCGATTTACTCACGTCAAAAGGAAAGTTCAGCTTTATTTGTCACACGCGAATCGTGACTTACAGCGAAGTGTGTCCTTTTGCATCAAATCAGATCAGCGAGGGTTGTGCTGGTGGCAGCCTGCAAACCTTGCCACGTCTCCGCCGCCAACATTGCAGGCCCACAACTTGCTAACACTCACTGTGCGCCTTTGCGGTGTGCGAGTACCTGAAGGAAACCCATGTGGCAATGGGGCCAATGTAAAAACTCCTTTCAGACAGCTGTGGAAATTGAACCCTGATCAGTAATCACTGGCACTGTAAAAGAGTTACGTTAACTGCTACATTACTCTGCAGTTTTGAATGCTGAGGTGAGGCACTAGGTGACTGGCTTGAAGGTAACATATGGAGCGGATATCAGAGCCATCTATTTTTCCTGTTGTTTGGGGGTGTTGTTATTAGGCTGGCTTGAAAATTTGAGGGTGCTGTATGGAGCAAGAGCCTTAAATAGGTAAGTATGCTGGTTTAACTAACAATCTGCTGGAGGAACTCAACAGGTTGAGCAGCATCCATGGAGGGAAAGGAATTGTCAACAATTCCTCTCCCCCACACACTCTGTTGAGTTCCTCGAGCTGCTTCTTTGTTGCTCCACATTCGAGCGTCTACAGGAGTCCTGCCAAAGGGTCTCAGCCCGAAACGTCGACTGTACTTTTCTCTATAGGTGCTCTCCGGCCTGCTGAGCTCCTGCAGCATTTTGTGTTTGTGTGTGTTGCTCGGATTTCCAGCATCTGCAGATTTTCTCATGTTTGTTTCTGCAGTAATTTGCATTTCCAAGTGTGCTAGCTACTTGTATAGAAGAAGTGAAGCAGTTTTGGTGACAGGAGGAAGGGGAATGGGCTGGGAAAAAAATGGCAAGATATCAGGGACTGGGAATGCATGGCCTGAGAGGGTGGTAGATGCACCCTGGTTACTCCAATGAGGAATAGTTACTCTTTACAATGTGTACTAGGATCAGTCCAGTTTCATTTGTGAGACGAGCTTTGCAATATTGGTTGTGTTCTGCAGTTATCAGAAATGGTGCTAAGTGGTGAGACGAAGGCGCCGATGAATCCTGCGCGTGATGGGTTGATGTCATGTGGTTGCTCGTCCATGGGCCACCACACAGTCTGTAGCAGGTGCCAATGTTTTGGGTGGAAGGGGAAGAGGAGTGAATAGCTAATGGAGCAGTACTTTGCCACAGGATTCAAGGGATGGTGCATTGATAGAGCAGGAAAGGGCAACAAAAGAGCCCAAATCAATAAGCTGTAGTTTAAACCCATGTGTGAGAATTTTATTGAGATTTAGTGAGATACAGTGTGGATCAGGCCCTTCCAGCCCTTTGACCGCGCTGACCAGCAATCCCCCAATTTAATCCAAGCCTACTCACGGGATGATTTGCACTGACCAATTAACCTGCCCATCAGTACATCTTCAGTCTGTGGGGGAAACTGGAGCACCCAGAGGAAACCCATGTAGTCACGGGGAGAACGTACAAACTCCTTACAGGCAGCACTGGGTGTGAGACATGAAAGGCAACGACGAGCTTCAGACAACTTTCCACTAATGGTGATAATGGTACACAGGATGGTATACTTGTTGAAGTAACAAAAAGAAGAAAGGACACACATCCAAAGACTATCAAAGGTTATATGGGAATGCATCACTACATTAGATAGTTAATTAAAAGTCTAGTCTAGCCTAGCTGTAAGGCTTGACACTTTCCTAAAATCACATTCCTGAACCTGCGTTTGCAAAGTATATTAAATAAAAATTGTATCTATTGTCTTCCGATCAATGGAAAGATTGGGGAATTAGAAGTCAATAACTCAGTAAATATGGTTTCTTTCTTACCTTCTGTGTTTCGGTAGTAAACTAAACTTGGTGCTTTCATCTCCTCCTAATTTACTGGCTTCAGAAACTTAATTCCACGCAGTGTCATTATATGATTCAGCACAATTCAGAATGACTGTGATCTCTCCACGGTTAGTCAGCCCCTTGCACCGAGACCCCACCCACTTAAGTTTCTTCTGAAATGATTTGGCGAGTGAAAGAGGAAGCTCTGGTTCAGTGCGACTTGCCTCCTATCAGAAGACTCATCTTTGGTCACAGATCAAAGCATAGTTATTTTTTTTTTAGCAGAAGCACTTTTACTCCAGCAGTTCTGCAAAGCGCTGGGTTTGTTGACTGTCACTCTTTATGTGCCTAATCAGCACCAAACCCACCAGCGTTCCATCCGTCCAATCCCATCCTGTCTGAAAGAGCTGGGTTTAATTTAGGTCTTCCTGCCTCATCTCTCAAACGTCTCCGAAGCTTGGCTCAGTACCCTAGCCCCATCCATGTATTGTTAAATTGACCTGGATGATAATATAGTGCAAAGTGGCTTTTAAATATTTTGATGATCCAAAATATATAAACTCAGTAGAAATTTTATCCATCGACCTTCCATAGGTGGGGAAATATGTCAATGATTCGGCATCGATCATCTTAATCTTATTTTTGTTTTATTTCTGTGACCACGTTTTTGACGTTAGTGCCCTCTCAGTCTGTGTCAATCCTCTCAGTCACTGGGGAAAGACAATGCAAGTTGTCCGACAATGCAAGACACGAGAAAGATGAAAAACACCTCAAATTTTTCATATTTGATTTACTCCATAATCCAAAAATATAAGGCCTCTTTTCTCATTACACCTTCCTTTCTCTACCCCGGAGTGACAATATCTTTCACAGTCTGTTATCTCTGTTTCAAGCGAAGTAACCTTTTTCTTTCATTGGAAACACAGAAAACATCCTTGTGCATGTTAGGACTGCACAACAGCGAAGAAGTGGGATAAGTCTGTTTTTGGCATTTTATTTTTATTCAGAGCTAAGTTGTGTCAGGGCATGGGGATGAATTTCCTGCATTTCTTCACAATAGTGTCAAAAAATCTATTACATCCTCTTAGGTGTCCATTTTGTATACTGTCATGAAGTGTTGGCCTAGACTGGAATGGCAGAGAAAGCCATGGTTTTCTGTGTTACCAACTAGCCCATAACTAGAGCACAATTTCACTAAATGATTACATCTTTGTTATCTCTTCTCTTCAACAATCTTTAGTTTTTGCTGGTATCTTATACTGTGTGTCATGGTTCATCTACCACCTCAATCTATTTATTTTAAAAATTTACTTATTGTGATACAATGTGGAAGAGGCCTTTCCAGCCCTCCAAGCTGCGCGGGCCAGCAAACCTCGATTTAATCCGAGCCTAATCATGGGACAATTTGTAAAGACCAATTAATCTACCAACCGGTATGTCCTTGAACTGTGGGAGGAAACTGAAGCACCTGGAGGAAACCCACACAGTCACGGGGAAAATGTATAAATTACTTACGGGCAGTGGCGGGAATTGAATCCTTGCCACCTGCACTGTAGAGCGTTATGCTAATCGCAATGTTATCCTGCCGTCCTGGTCTTCATTTCCCCTGATTAACGATCTGGTTTGTCTTTGTCCTCCTAGAACAAAATCTCAAGGGATACAAAGATCTGGTGCCTGAATACAGTGGCCAGCTACCTCAGAGCCAAGAAGATATTCAAGAAGGCCAAAACCCAAATGACGACAATGCAAAGAATGAGGACAAAAAAGTGGACGTAGAGGTGATCGAAAGAGATACCCCACCCGTCACTCCAGACAGCCAAATAATGGACTTCAGTAAAAAGCTTTACTCAGATGTTGTCAGCAGATCCGCGTCAGACAAAAATGGTTCAAAGTTCGATGATGTTAAGGATGATGAACAGCCACTGGACAGGAACAATTCAAACCAAAGATCCAAAATTTCTGTAATTCAACAAACCCCTCGCATTCTTTCTCCTAGTCTGACAACCTCACCTCCCAACAAACTCCCTCTGCCCATGAATGGGCATCCTAGCTATGCTGAGGGCTTGGTTTCCTACCCAATGTATGCACCTACAGGCCACGTCCAGCATCAGTACATGTATCCATACAGCACTCTGTCTCCTCACTATACCAGACTTGTATTGCCTAACCACTCCCCTGGATTCAACGGCTTTCATCCGCTCAGCAGCCCAGCCACTTTCAACAACATGAACAACCTCAGCCTGTTTGGCAAGATGCCTCCGGTTTGTGGCGGCTTTGCAGCAGGAGACTGCCTCTCCTACCCCATAATGAGTCGGACTATGCTGCCCGTCATGCTGCCTCCAGAAGAGCGGCAGAAGTGTCACGTTTCAGAGCAGCCAAAAGGCGTCCTTATCCCCGCTCCCACCAGCGCCTTCTCGCCCATGGCTCCCGGGGTGGGCCTGAAGGAGATGCCTCTCACCCAGCCGCCAACTTCAGGTACCTCAATAAACTCAGAACTGTCAATGCATCTGAAAGCTACCTCATGGGTTCCGGGGAGTGAGGAGGCGATGAATCTGAGCAAACCAAAGATCTCTTCTGCAGATTTCCCTGGTTATAAGTCACTTCCTTACCCACTAAAGAAACAGAATGGGAAGATCAAATACGAGTGCAACGTGTGTTCGAAGACCTTCGGTCAACTATCTAACCTAAAAGTAAGTATTTTGTTTACAATCTTTCTACTTGTAGTAACTTGCACTGGCTTGCATTCTCAGCTCAGACCACTCTTTGCATTGGAACTCGCATGTGCTTCCTCACTGCTGACGGGGTGGGACATGTAGAAGCGTTTAACTATTTGTGTGAAGGGCATTGTTCTCTCCTTCCCTCTTCCGAGAAAGGGATTATTTGTGGAAGATGCACTTAAATACCCTCAGAAACTGTGGGGATTTCCAACTGCTTCTTTGTTGACGTATATTGTTCAAAGTTCCTAAGAGGTTTGACAGGATAGATAGGGATTGATAACTTAGAACAAGAGATCACTTTCAAAATAAACGGTTTGCTAGTCTGGTGAAATGAGATTTCTTCACCCAGAATACTGAGCTTTTGCACTTTTCTATTAATTGGGGTTGTGGCGCCTAAATCACTTAACACATTCAGGAAAGCAGTTGAATAATTGGTGCTTAGCTGTTAGAAAATGAAGGGGAAAGGGGTTAATACCTTTCGGTATTAAAAGGCGACAGTGACCCAGGTTCAATTCCCGCCACTGTCTGTAAGGAGTTTGTACGTTCTCCCCGTGAATGCGTGGGTTTCCTCCGGGTGCTCTGGTTTCCTCCCACAGTCCGAAGACACACTGGTTGGTAGGTTAATTGGTCATTGTAAATTGTCCCGTGCTCAGGCTAGGATTAAATGAGGGGAACATTGGGCAGTGTGGCTCGAAGGGTTGGAAGGGCCTACTCTGTGCTGAGGTAAAAGATTGCCATGAACTTTTTGAATGCTGTACAGGGATGAAGGGTAGAAAGGCAAGCTCTTGCATTTGTTTACGTTCTCCCATAAGTTGTTGAGACCGGGATGCTGATGGCTCTTATAATATAAAAAAGGAAATACTGAATACTGTTATGTTTTGTAACTTCAAAGCATGGAAACTATTTGAAGGGAAAACAAGGAGACAACTCATGTATGTTTGTTTTTACTTTAAGTGAGGATCGCACGTTTGATGTGGTGGCGTGATGTCCTTTTACATATAACCCATAATTAATGATTTAAACAACAAAGGATGCTTAATCAAACAATATATTTACAGTAGTACACAAGCATTACTGAAATATGAAGCACACAACTGAAACCTGAGGAGAAAAATAAGCAGAAGGTTCTGGAAATACTCAGAAGGTCAAGCAGAGGGGAAAGAAGCCATGTTAAGGGTTCAGGTTACTGATGTTTCATTATAATAGGCAATGGTTACAGACACAGAGGAAGGACGGAGAAAGGGAGTGGACAAAAGGGGTTGGACTGTGACTGTGTCCAAAGCAAGCAAGATGTGATGACCAAAAGGATGGCAGCGCAGGGTAATCTAAAACGCTGTGTTTAAATTGATGCCGAATTATCTGGTGCATCTCAATAAAAGTATGAGTGAAATTGCTCTATAATTAATCCAACATGCTTCTATAACCAAATCAGTGGTCTCATCATTATTGGATAGAATTTGGTGTTGGTATGCTTGTTCAAACAGTTCCCAAATAAATAAAAGTTAGTTTTCAAAAACCAATATCTGCAGAAGTGGCCATACACTTTTGTGTTATCTAAAGACACAGAGCACTACAGCACAGAAAGAAGCTCTTCAGCCCATCTAGTGTGTGCGAACCATGATTTTGCCTAGTCCCAAAGACCAATATCTATTGGTCCAGGTGCAGGTCAATAAGCAATATCTTAGATATTATGCAGTGTCTAAACATAATGCCTGCATCATTAGGAAAACTAATGTGTTCTCCTTCCCCACTTTGGCTTTCAATGGGTTTCCAGTCTAACAGAATTATGATTGATTCTTCATCACCCCCTGAACTGACACTGGTCCATTACAAAGACTAATGATAGAAAGAGGCAGCCCTTCACCATTTCAATGTGCAGATGGCTGCTAAATACTAGCCTTACCAGTGAAGCCCACCATCCACAAAATATATTTTTAGAAGTTTGTATTGCTTGTATCTTTTAATGCTGAAACAACACAAAATGCTGCAAATGTTTCCTGATGGCTTAAGCCTGGAGCAAACTGGTTGGAAGAGACTTTCCCCATGTTCCAACTTAAAGACAAACTGACCTAAAATTCAGATGTTCTAGCTTCCGAGGCAATGATGGCATCAAATAAATTTATTTAACTGCTGAGGAAAATAGCTAGCAGGTACAGAGAACAACATGACTGTTGGAGGGTTCCTTGCGAGGTGGAGGTGGAGTATGTGCTTTCAATGTTTCAGTGGGTTAACATACCTCAGGACCACAAGGTCTTAGGTTCAAGCTCTATTCCAAGCAATTGGTCATATATTCCAGGCCGACACTCCAGGACCTCACCGGCTCTCAGATTCCATCTGCTGATTCTAGGGGATGTAAAAGATCTCTCAAAGCAACTTTAAGCAAGAGCAATCTTTTTTTTCCCAGGGTGTCCTGGACAACACCCTTCAACCATTATCTCCAAAATAAGATAAACTAGTCATTATCATGTTACTTACTTTGCAAACTTGTGGCACACAATTAGCTGCTGCATTTCTTACTTGTAGTAAGAACTATACTTCACAAATGATTAATTGGATATAGACTGTTTTGGGACATCCTGAAATTATGAAAAGTGCTGTTGTCATGCATTTCTTTCTTTCCTTTATGTGGCGTATGCCACGTACTCTTTTGGTAATGAGTTGCTAGCTTACAAGCCTTAGCCTGTGACGTAAAGGAAATTTTAAAAGAATGACTCATCTCTCAATAAAGAGAGCTAATATCTGGTCTAGCTATTACTAATGCAATTTTAATGGAACGTAGGACCCAGCCTCTAGCAGACTATGATCTAACTCCATTCCTTTCCTTGCAGGTGCATTTGAGGGTCCACAGTGGAGAGAGACCTTTCTCCTGCCACACTTGCAGTAAGACGTTCACACAACTGGCCCATCTCCAGAAGCATTACCTTGTACATACTGGGGAAAAGCCTCACCAGTGTCAGGTAAGAGAGTGCATGCAAGGTGACTTGGGAAATAAACTGAGGTGATTAAAAGTCAGCCATGGCTCCTGACCTTAATTGCAAAAGGCAGCACACCCCACAGTCGAATACCATCACTGCTGTCATGGGTGGGGTGACTTTGACAAATTTCTATAGATGTGTAGTGGAGAGTGTACTGACTGGTATGGAAACACCAATGCCCTTGAATGGAAAATCCCAAAAAAATAGATAGCTGCAGCCCAGTCCGTCATGGGTAAAACCCTGCCAACTATTGAGCACATCTACATGAAACACTGTTGTAGGAAAGCAGCATCTATCATAAACGACACCCCCCCCACCCCCACACCCAGGCCATGCTCTCTTCTCACTGTTGCCATTGGGAAGAAGGCACAAGAGCCTCAGGATCCACACCACCAGGTTCAGGAACAGTTATTACCCTTCAACCATCAGGGATAATTTCACTCAACTTCACCTGCGCCATCATTGGAAAAGTTCCCACACCCATGAACTCACTTTCAAGGACTCTTCATCTCATATTCTTGATACTTATGGCTTATTTATTTATTATTATTATTTCTTCTTTTTTCCAATTTGCATAGTTTGCTGTCTGGTTGGACACCCTAGTTGGGCTGTCTTTCACTGATTTTTGTAATGGTTATTATTCTATAGTGCCAACATGAAAATGAATCTCAGGATTGTATATGGTGACCTATATGTACTTAGATAATAAATTTACTTTGAACTTTGATGGGGGAGTGGAAATCTGTCCTTCTGTTTCTGGTAGCTGCCTTGCAATGATCCAGACAAAATTAGTCAGAGTCTAACTGGCCATTCTTATTTTATTGAGTCCATTCTGGCACCAGTGCAGACAGTACCTCGAAATCTTTCCAGTGAACTGATCCTGAGATTTTCCAAACAGACTCTGACTGGCCAAGGCCAATGTCATGGGTTCCATCAATTGGAACCTGGGTGCACAGGCAGAGAGCTCACCTGGCCTTCACACCTAGAATATTTCACAAATTACTGACAAATCTGCATCATACGCAGAGTTCACCGGTGTGCTGTCAGACTGTTCGCGTGGCATGCTTCTTGAGGGCAGAACTGTATTGGTTGCCACTTCTCACTGCGGAGACCCTCAAGGGGCTGGTTTAGTTGAAGGAGGCTCCAGATTATAGATGGCACCTGAAGAGCCTCTGGCTCATTGCCTTCAGGAGAGTGGAACTGATGGGGGTGGCAGTGGTTGTGAGGAAAGGAAAGGATGTTAATGAAATACAGGCCATAACATAGAACATTTAGAGAAAAAGTAGAATAGGATTGTGTCACATTGACATTCGCCTCCGTTTTAACCCACATACCCTGTGGGACAAGAAAGAAACTCACTTTAGTGTGGCGCAGTTTGGATTTTCTTCCAGTGCTTGACTTACCGTTCCTTCTTTTGCTCGGGCAGGTGTGTCACAAGCGTTTTAGTAGCACCAGCAACCTGAAGACCCACCTTCGTCTGCACTCTGGAGAGCGACCTTACCACTGTAAGCAGTGCTCAGCCAAGTTCACCCAGTTCGTCCACCTCAAGCTGCACAGGCGTCTACACAGCAAAGAGCGGCCGCACAAGTGTCACCTCTGCTCCAAGAGCTACATCCACCAGTGCAGCCTGAAGATCCACCTAAATGGCAACTGCCGCATGGCGCCAGAGACCAGCCGGTCCAAGGAGGATCTCCTCAAGATCGACGACGAAATCAACAGGTTCGACATGAGTGAAAGTGCAGAAAGGTTGGACAAGGCTGCCACAGCAACGGAGATGGAGGTGGTAACCGAGCAACTTCAAATGTATGGCCTTGACAAAGACCATAAAGAGGAACAATTCAGAGCAGAATACCACAAGAACAATGGAGGCAACCATCCCCCCTCTGACCTCCATGACAGGGTCAAGACTTCCAGCCTAATACAGTTTCACCATGGTCCAGCAACCTTGGTCCCCATCAGGGTCAAGCAAGAAGCCAGTCTATAATTGTACAATGACCATTATCATGTGTGGAACTCATCACCAACAATGGTACATTATAAGAGGAAGGTGTTTGGATAAAATAGCAGGATAATTCATGTCATTGAACAAAAATGACTGCAGGGGGAAAAAAATCAAATGTGGACTCAGACTATTTCCAAACTCTTCCTTGCGTGTTTTGTCTATTTTTCCCCAGAGGGAGTAGTCTCTCCCAATGTGATCTGAGAAATTGCTAATGGGTCCCTGCATTTGTAATGAGTTTTTCATTCAGTCAGACCAAAAAGGAAGTCCCCCAACACATGGCTATTCCTGGGTACTGATAATGTACAGACCCAGCCTTTGCCGTGATAACCAGTTGTGCTTTCTCTGCTTTCTCAGGGTGTGTTACATATATTTATGCAATAGAAAATGGTATATATTTTTTATCAGTTAAGAGACAATTGGATGAGTTTATTCTTCTAAGGTCTATCTCTTATTTATTAAGAAACAGAACATTCTCTTTTTTTAAATAAAGTTCACAATGACAAAATCTTGATTGATATCTCCAGTATCTGATGAGAAAATAATTTAATTATTTAAAATTTCCTCATTAATGCTTGGCATCCGTGTCAGTGACATTGCATTTTTCGGATTCTGCGTGCTGTTTGTGGAAAATTATGTAGACACATAGGTGTGATGTAGTGTTAGTGAGATGGCAAGATCATATGTCATATAAAGACAGGCAATTGAATCCGACCAGAAACTTGTACTCATACAATCCCAGAAGCTTAACTCCTGAAGTCTGGCTAGGAAGGTGACCTTTGGCAGTTAGGAATGGGGAGGATAATAATGAATTTCTGGGACAGGGGTCTCAGGGTTTACTATACAGTACTTTGGCACATATATATAGCTAGGTTGCCTAAGACTATTTGCACAGTACTGTATATATAGCAGTACTGTTATATATATGTGCCCAAAACTTTTGCACAGTACTATATTTGTTCAGAACGTGGTTGGATGGAATGGAGGACAGGCAGAGGTAAGACAGTGTTCCTTCACTCTACAGTCCTGGAGAAGAGGCTGTTTTCACTTTGTATTTACCTGAAGCACATTCCATCACATTTCTTCTCTTTTCACCTGGTGTAATTCAGGGATAAAGGGTAAAATAAAGATGAATCTCCCTCAACTTTGAAGCTTTTTGCCCCATTGGTGGTCCGCAATGCTGCCCCTCCCTAATATTAATAACCAAGCTCTTTCAGTTGGCTGGAATTGAAGTGAAGTTTCCTCTCAGCATGCAACTTACAGTCAGAGCTACTAAATGAAACTGACCTTGTGTCATTGATGTCTAACACTGTGTTAAAACTGGTTGATTCAGGACCAGACTACATACTCAAGGAGGGTGCACTGGGGAGTCACTTTTCATTATGCTGCTGGCATTGACGGCAGCACTGAAGGTCCTTCATCTCTTGTGGCATTCAGGGCTTCCTTCGTCATGTCAGTAGCTTCCTCTTGGCTTTTACAGCTGTCAGTCATGCAAGCCCCTGGTGGAGGGGTTGAGACTCAGGAATCCTGTTGCATTCAGATGTAGAAAGATTCTTCATTGCTGTTTCCATAACAGTTTTGTTTGTCCCATCAGTGTTGTTAGCCCTGAGCTGAATCCTTGAACCTGGAGGACCAGTGGACTATTCTTAGCTTGGCTTCTACCCTTTGACCTGTTTGGCACGGGCCAAAGCATAAAGCCCTGACTCCAGTCAATGTAGCTCGCTGAAGCATTGGGGCACGCAATCCCTATGACAAGGTTGTTGTCCTCTTGGACATCTATGCACCGGAATAAGTAAACTATTGGTAGGGCCAACAGTCTCTGTGGTGGTTTACTGTACGATTGAGGGCAGGGTAGAGAAAACAAATCCTCCCAATGGCAAAATCATTCAATGGCACTAATTGCTGTGCCTAAACAGCTAAAAAAGGACTTCCACAAATCTGAGGTACTTTACTGGCTGGCGAAAGATTATGCATTGAGGTCGATTCGGAAACAGAAAGAGGAATTATTAGAAATTGTGTGCAGCTGCGTTGCCTGGAGATTGCCAAACTGGAGTGCGATGGGATGGGAGTGGGTGGGTAAGTGTATTTCTACAGAAGGATCATATAGATGAGTTATCAAAATACCAAAAAAAAATCCCTTGAGGGTAGACGTGGCAAGAACAAGTGTTCAAATAGAAAGTGTGTATTGGAGTGAGTTGTCACTTACTGTGATAAGAACTAGCTAAAAGCTGCTCAGGACAAACTTCTTTCTGAAAATAAAAAACAGATAAAAAGTCTTTGTATTAGTAAATGGGGAGAAAATCAGTGATGTGTGGAAGCTTTCTAACAACATGAGGTAGTCATACACTGAGACAGAAAGATGGAGAGATTCCATTTCACGGTTTAATCTGTTGCTTTGTGAACATGATTAACCTTTTGCTGTTTACACCAGATTTGGATTTGAATATCTTGGAGTGGTATTGTCTAAAAAGCCCAGTTCACTGCAGCAGTGGAAGCCAGTAGTGTTGCCAACTTTGCACCACAATTGGCCCAATAAAATTGAATGGGTCACTCATGCCTCAATTTGCCTCTTCTGTCAAAAAGCAAAGAGAAGCAGAAAGGGTACCATGGCTTTTCTTGTATAATATTCTAAAATGTCCATGGTTACCACTGATTTCAAGGCTATTAAGATTTTTAATCTAACTTTCCTTATTTCAGAGGTATCCATGGCTACTGTAGTTTTTGTAGGTACTGTCAAAAAGCTATACCGGATTCCATAGTTTTAATTAAAGACCTCTGGGTTTTCTGTTTCTATACTAAAAATGCAAGCCCCCTTTCTTCCCTTGAATTACTCTTCCCTTTGCAGTATTCCTTCATGCGAGGTGCAGTGACTTCATCTAAATATTTCTCAGCATTCCAATAGCCTGTGGAATGTGCTGCCCCATGGGTTAAAGCTAAGCCGAACACGTAGGCACGTTGATCCATTGGACCCATTTCAGAGTTCCATATCAACTATTGCATCAAGACCAAGACTGGGTCTTGAATGATCTCAATGGAAAGGTACTGGAAAACAACTTACAGATTCTCAGGATGGCGAATTTGTACAGAGGAGAGGCGAGGCTGAAAAAAACCCAATATATTAAGTGAGGCTCATTCAGTTTCACCATTAACATACCAAACACATGTACACACACACACGGTTTTTCCCGCACACTGAAGGTCTCGCTTACAGGAATCTTGCTTCACACTTGTACTTTCTGCTCACGCTCTTCCACGCACACTGACATTCACTCTCTCGAGTGTGCTTTCACACGACTTCTTTCACACACTTCTAATCATGACTTGCACTCACTAGGAGACAAACTGTAACCTTTGCTGCTGCAAATACGCAGTCTCTTGCATTTGCACCCATATCTCACAATCAACATCCTTTCTCTCTCTCTCACACGCATGCACACACACACACACACACACACACACACACACACTTGGACAAATGCAGGGGGAGGTTCCCACCCTGGGATCCATGGCTCCCTTGTTTATTTGTATTGGTCTATGGCATAAAAAAGATTGGAAACCCCTGCATTAGGGTCTGTAAAGAGGCCATTGGTTGATGGAAAAAGGCACAGTTAGAAAAGATTGAAAACTGTCCACTTATTGAAACAACATGATTTTTTCTCAATCCGGCAGCTGATATGTCTCTGTTTTAGGAAAGATTCTTTAAAGTAATGCCATTAACACAAAGGAGACCAACAAGATCTCACATATGATGGCTAGGGTTTGTGAGGAGTAGAATTCAGACTATAATGGAATAATCTGGCCACAGTTTATCCTTTGCTTTATAAAATATTTCTTGCGGACGTATTCTCTACATGTGCATGCCCTGTTTCTATTGCAAGTTAGAGCATCTGTAATCGGTTTGATTTGAAAGCACTTTTTTGCTAAATTTGGTGGTCAAAGTATAAAAAAAGCTTTAATTCCTTACTTAGGGAATGTAAGATTCCTTATGTTCCAGTGAATATTAGAAGAGTGAACTTAATTGCATGTTGCATGCTCCCTTGGTGACTTCTAATCTGTAGTTGAAAGCCCTGCCACAAATATCAAGAAACAACAGAGGAGAATCATTTTGTTTTGAAAGATTGATTTTGCTAAATTCAGTCAGCCTATTTTTAAATTCATGATCAGACTCATTTGATCAGAATGTGACAGTAAGTATCCATGGTGCCAAAGAAAAAACATGAGTAACATTTTCACATAGAATACAGGAGCTCAAGTATTATTTCCCCACTGAAAGAAATAATTGACACCATGGTCATGTACAAGAATAATTGCCTGACAGTTTTCTATATGCAATTAAAAAGGAAACGGTGGCTATTGAAATGAAGGAGTTTGCACTGGATCACTGCACCTCCATCTCGTCCCCTCAATGAAACCCAAATCTTGCTGGATACATATCTGGGACTGATTGGTAGATATTGGACTAAGCTCAGCTGAAATGTTCTGTTTTCTGTCTTAACTAGCAAGTCAGAAATGTTACCTTGCGATTGATCGACATAGTTGCACCAAAGTTACTGATTATTTGCATGTTCTGGACAACTTCATATATTTTGTGTATCATCAGAGGTGTTTTTGTACAAAAAGAATTTTTTACAGTTATGTTTACATGTGGTTTATACTTTATTTATGTTTCTCTTGTGATTCATATGTAGATATGACTTAAATTAAACATTCTTTTTTATACCGCCACAAAGTGACATAATTTTGCTCCTATCCCTTTACTTCCTATTTTTCTTCCCTCTCTCAAATGCACTGGTTCCTTCCGGAGACCTAAATCCACCATAGGTCCATCAGCTCTTTAGGGAAGACTGCCTGATAAACATCATCCAAGATGCAATGTAGAATTATCCAAATTTACCTCACATAAAACCTGACATTTCGAGTTGCACAACAATCCTTCAACGATGCACTTGGAGCGTCAGTCAACATGGTTTTGACTCAAATACATGGGAATTGAACTTGTAATTTTCCTGTCCAAAGGCAAGAAGGCTACGAATTAAAAACAAAGATTTGAATAGTTAATTTGGGAAGATATTAAAAGCTTCAACAAAGTTACAAAAGGGCAAGAAAAAAGCCAATGGAATCGAGTGTACTATAGTAGAATGTAAAGGCAAAGTTAGAGATCCTATGCAAAGCCTTAGGGAGATTACAATGGAAGAGTGTGTGGGTTGAACTCCACATTATGAAAACAATATCATATAAGTCAGAAACCCTCACACACTCTTCCATTGTACATTCTCAAGGCTTTGTATAATAGATGTTACATCTCTGATTCATCATGAAACAGAAATATACAGATTCAAAAACATGGAATTGTTTGCATTAGAAAGAGACTACAAGTGATGTTTAGCCAGAGGGAAATTGAGAGCTGGGTTAAGGGCCTTCACCACAATCAACAGCACATGAAGAACAGACAGCATACAAGTGAATGTGCTTTATACAGGAGGTATGTGTTTAATGTGCCCCTCCAACACACATCTCTGTAAGCACCAGTCTTTTACATTATGAAAGGATGGGGCAGTATATAAACATATCAAAAGAACGATTTGCACTGCAGTCCAGTCTCTTTTTACAGAGGGAAACAGGAAGGAGGAGGTAGCATGTTGGAAATGGTGGCTCCTGTTCGTCTGATTGCCACTCTGTTGAGGCTCCCATATTGAATTCAAGTCTTCCTTTTTCCCTTCCCTTTTGGAGCAATTGCAGTCCTGAGCTCTCACCTTAAGCAGCCAACTTAAGCTCCAGCTTGTTAGTAGGTGAGGGTGAAAATTTAAAGGAGATGTGCAGGCACTGTTCCCTCTAAGCTGCATGGGTGCACGATCGTGCAGTCACTGAAATGTTCCCGAGCACATAGCCTTTGTTGCTGCACAGCTGGAATTTTCTTTGATATAATGTTAATATAATTTTGAAATCAATGTTAATATAATTGTGAAATACCCTGCAATTAATTATGTATTAATGAATATAATTCATAAATTTTCTAAATAATAAATATACCACAACCTTTACTTTGAAACATTTTAGAGCTTCAACATATTTACATCGTCAGTGTTTCAAGTTACAGCACTGTTACAAATTGTAACAATAATCACAGAATGGAAGTTGGTAGCTCATTGTTGATAAACTGCCAGCCTGCTGAATGCCAATGCCCTCTAAGTTTAAAAGTTTATGAAATGTGAAAGTTTTTTGTTACACTGTATTTCATTATACCCTTCAATTAATAAATAAAATCAAAAGAATGTGATTTTTCAATTTTCATTTTAAATATTCATAGTATGCACTTTAAAAAAACTAAAGTGCTGTGCGGTTTTCAAGCTATGTAAAAATTTCCTGTTCAGAGCAATGGTTGGACCACGCAGCTGTAAGAAAATTAGAGGGAACATGATGTGCAGGACAAATCTTTTCTTTAGATGGAGAATGGTAGGTGTCTGGAACAGGATGCCTGGGGTAGTGGTGGAACATGATACAGTACTGTGCAAAAGTCTTAGGCACGTATATATAGCCAGGGTGCCTAAGACTTTTGTACAGTACTGTATTTGTCAACGTGGAGCAGAGAGCGAGTTTATGCATCAGGCGGGAGCAAAGGAGTTTGGGAATGGTGAGGGTGGAGTGTCATGGGAGGAATGCGGGACAGGTGGCAGAGAAGGAGTGCCAGAGATGGGTGGGGTGGTGCGGGTGCAGACACACCCAGCTCTGAGGCACCAGGCAAGGTCATTTGATTCCAGACAATTGGTTTATTGATCATTACAGAATGTCCCTCTGGTGTTTTCCGCCTCCTCTCCTCTCCCTTCCCCTTTTCCCAAACATAATTCCTCTCTCCCTGCCCCCTTCCCACTCTCAGTCCATGATAGAGACCCAGATGAAAATCAGGTTTATCATCACTTCATTTGTCATGAAGTTTGTTTTGTTTTGTGGCAGAAGTACAGCACAATACATAAAATTACTACAGTACCGTACAAAAGTTTTATGCACAGCACTGTATATCGGCATTTAAGAAGCTTCTTGGATGGCCATATAAATCTGTAAGGAACAGACGGATATGAATCACTTGCAGGCAGAAGAGATTTTGTTAAATTTGGTGTCATACTTCACCCAGACATTGTGGGTCAACAGGATTCAATGAGATTCGCAATGACATTTCTTTCTCACTGATGGTCAACACAGGTGCACCTCAAGGCTGCGTGCTTAGCCCCTCCTGCTCCACTCCCTATACAGGCATGACTGTGTGGCCAAGCTCAGCTCCAGCACCATCTTCACACTTGCTGGCAACACTACCACTGCCGAATGAATCACAGGTGGCATTCTGTCAGTTTACTGGAAGTAGGTAGATCACTTGCTGGTGTAGTGCTGCAAAAAAAAACCACCAACATCTTGCTCAACTTCAGCAAAACCAAAGAGCTGATTGTTGACTTCAGGAAGAGGAAGGAGGACGAATGTGCTTCTGATTGGGGGCTTGGCAGTGGAGTCAGCAGCTTTAAATTCTTGGGAGTTCACACATTAGAAGACCTGTTCAGGGCCCAGCACATAGTTGCAACCATAAGGAAAGTGAACCAGCTCCTTCACTTCCTTAGGAGGCTAAGGATGAACACTAACAATCTTCTACAGGCGTATTGTTGGAGTGTGCTGACTGGTTGCATCGTGGCCTGAAACAGCAATTTAAATGCATAGGAACATAAGAAGCTGTTGAGTAGTTGTCTCTATCCGAAACGTCATGGGCACATCGCTCCCACAGGCTTCCTTGAAGCAGCTTCTACAGAAGTTGCTACCCCAAGAATGCAATAACTATTATCGAAAGTTTCCACCATCCAAAATGCGCCACTATCTCGCAGCTACAGTCAGGCAAGAGGCGCAGATACCTGCTGTTCCACCTGGTTCGAGAGTAGTTACTTCCCTTTAACCATTCAGTTCTTGAAACAACTGGCAAAATCCTAATCACTACAGTGTAGTAACACTATAACCATTTTCATCACTTTGCACTAAAATGGACTTGGTTTTTTTCGATTTGTATTTTCTTTAAAAAATGTTGTATAAATTAATCATAAATTTTCTTTTTCTTGCGAATGCTGCTTATATGGTGCTACGTGCTCATGTTTCTCCTGTCAGATCAGACCTTCCGCCAAGGTGGCAGTACGCTCAAACGTAGCAGCCTCTCCAGGGACAACCAAAGACAGTTCTGTCTTTTTTATGATTCCAGCACTCTGCCAGACATTGAGAAGTTTGTCAGAGTTTTAGATCACACGCTGAATCTGTGCAAAGCTCCAAGAAGGTAGAGGCGCTGCGGTGCTTTCTTCATAATTGCACTTACATGCTGTCCCCAGCACAGATCCTCTGAAACTATAACACTGACGAATTTCAAGTTGCTGACCCACCCCACCCCTGTTGAGGACAGGCTCATGGGCCTCCCTGTTTCTTTTTCCTGAATTCAACAATCAGCTCCTTGGTCTCGTTGACATTGAGTGAGAGCTTATTGTGGTGCCACTCAGCCAGATTTTGAATCTCCTTCTTCTGTGCTGGTTCATCACAGCCTTTGATTCGGCTAACGACAATGGTGCCAACAGCAAATTTAAGTATCTAGAGTAAAACTCCCACTGCATAAAACAGACATAGATTCGAGCTCACCCTACAGTTATGACTGTCATTGCTGCTTCTGTTAGTTTTTTCTGTTAGTACTACTGTTGTAGTTTGTATTGTGGCTTAGACTGTCATGAATATTTCTGTTGGAGATGTTTCTTTCACAACTGCTGTTGGTATTGTGGCTTCAGTTCTAGTTATTGCTGTTTACTGTAACCAGGGTGGGGCTGATAATCACAGTCCTCTTAATCTAGCTGTACATGGCTGGAGATACCATCAGCCTCTGAATAGGGGTTACAATGTAGGCTAAGAGAAGTAAAGAAATTCAAAGTCATTGTAACATGCACAATAATCACAGGGAACTTTTAACCTACATAGAGACAGGTGCTACGGGATGTAGGATGAAATTCATGGACTACATACAAAATGGAGTCGTAGATCAGTATATTGAAGAAACATTTAGAGAACTTTTAAATTATTATTGATCTTTCTTTCCTTTTGTATCCGCAGCGTTTGTTGCCTTTTGCACACTGCTTGAACGCCCAAATCGGTGCGGTCTTTCATCGATTCTGTTATGGTTTTTATTCTATCATGGATTTATTGAGTATGCCCACAAGAAAATGGACCTCAAGGTTGTGTATGGTGATGTATACAGTATATACAATACTGTGCAGAAGTCTTGGGCACATATACAGTATCTAGCTAGGGTGCTCAGACCTCTGCACAGTACTGTATTTGGAGCGGAGAGCAAGTTCGTAAATTTGACAGGAGCGAAGGATGTTGGGAATGGTGAGGGCGGCGTGCCATAGGAGGTGGGTGGGGCAAGTGGCGGAGAAGGAGTGCCAGGGAGGTTGCGGGGTGGGGTGGGTGTGGCGTGGGTGTAGACACACCCAGCCCTGAGTCACCAGGCAAGGTCATTTGATTCCAAACAATTGGTTTATTGGTCATTACAGAATGTCTCTCTAATGCTTCCTGTTCCCTTCTCTCTCCCTGCCCCTTTCCCTGTCTCAGTATATAATAGAGACCCACATCAGAATCAGGTTTATCATCACTCACGTGTGTCATGGATTTCTTTGTGGCAGCAGTACAGTGCAATACATTGCATTACTTTCCAAAATCTCTCCTTTCTGAGGCTGTGCCCTGGACTCCCCTACTATAGGAAACATCCTCTTCACATCCACTCTATCCAGGCCTTTCAATACTCAGTAGGTTTCAATGAGATACCCCCTTGTTCACCAGTGAATACAGGCCCAGAGCCTGCAAACACTCCTCATATGTTAATCCTTTCATTCCTGGAATCACTCTTGTGAACCTCCTCTGCACCCTCTCAAATGCCAGCACATCTTTTCTTAAAAAAGGGACCCAAGACTGCTCACAATATTCCATGTGTGGTCTGACCAATGCCTTAAAGTAAAGTAAAGGCATCCGTTAGTCTTGCAAAACTATGGATCTGCGCCTGGAAAGTCTTCACTGACCAGGGCACAGGCCTGGGCAAGGTTGTATGGAAGACCAGTAGTTGCCCATGCTGCAAGTCTCCCTTCTCCACGATACCAGTGTTGTCCAAGGGAAGGGCATTAGGACCCATACAGCTTGGCACCAGTGTCGTCGCAGAGCAAAGTGTGATTAAGTGCCTTGCTCAAGGACGCAACACGTTTCCTCGGATGGGGCTCAAACTCACGACCTTCAGGTCTCTAGTCCAATGCCTTAACCACTTGGCCACGTGCCCATATACCATTGCCTTATAAAGCTAAAAATTACATCCTTGCTTTTGTATTCTAGTCATCTCAAAATGAATGTTAACATTTCAATTGCCTTCCTCACCACAGACTCAATTTGCAAGTTACCCTTTCGGGAATTGTACAAGAGGAATTCCAAGCCCCACTGCACCTCTGATTTTTGAACTTTCTCACCATTTAGAAAATAGTCCATGACCTTATTGCTTCTGTCGAAGTGCATGACCATAACTTCCCTACACTGAATTCGATCTGCTACCTCTGAGCCTGTTTTCTCAATCTGTCTGTCCTTCTGCAGACACCCCTCTTCCCCAAGACTGCCGAACCTTCCAACTATCTTCGTATTGTCCACAGACTTGGCTACAAAGCCATCAATTCGTTCATCCAAATCATTGACATACAACATGAAAAGAAGAGGTCCCAAAACTGACCCCTGTGGCACACCGTTAGTCACTGGCGTCCAACCAGACAGGGCCTCTGTGACGAGAGTCCTTGTTGAGGATGGCTTGGACCCATATCCTGGAGTGTCTGAAGTAAGGATCGAGCACAGTATCAAACTGGATTGAGAACTGAGCATAAAACAAACACTAGACAAAATCACCAGTTGGCTTGCAACTGAGCACCAACCTCAGTTCAGGTGTTCTTTAGCTATTCAATTCTTCGCATCCAATTAGCGGGACCCTCCTGAACCCTTAAAGGGGTCACGGCAGCTACCCATACTTCAGAGAGCTAGATGGTCTACATTCCGGAAGCTGGTGCGGTTGGAAGTGTCTCACAACAGGACCTACTCCCCTACGGCCAACTCCTGATGGCCCTGGCTGCTTGGAGAGGCAGTGATGGTAGTCGTGGATGAGGGCTGGATCCAAGATGTCTCTTCCAGGCATGCAGCGCCCCTCCTTGGGTCTGAATCCTTTCCCGTCCATGAGATACTGCCGAAAGCCCCAAACAGTACGTGTGTCCAAAAGTCTTCTCACCATGATGTCCTGTTCCCCATTGATAAATCCGGGTGGCAGTGAGGCTGATGGTGGTGGGGCTAAGGAATGGTGCAGACAGATTTTAATTTAGAGATGTGGAAGGTGGGATTGATCTTTAGGGTCTTGGGGAGCTGCAAGGTGTAAGCCACCAGATTTACCTTCCTCAGAACTTTGAAGGGTCCAGTGAACTTGGGTGTCAACTTTCTTGACTCCAAGCGGAGAGACAAATCATGAGAGGACAGCAGGTCTGTTGCCCAGGCTGCAAAGTGGGTCACTGTCTTCTCCTTCAGTTCACCTTGGTCTCTGCCCATTGGGTAGAGGCCAGCAAAATCTCTCTTGCAATAATCCACTTTTGCTTTCAGTCTTGGATGAGATCTTCAGCTGCAGGGACACCACCCTCGACCTCCTGTTCCAGAAAGAGAGGATGAGGATAACCAAACTGGCACTTGAACAATGTGCTGAATGTTGTAGGTGTTGTGGGCAACCTCTGCCCACATCTAATGGTCGCACCACTCATAAGGTCTTTCTGAGCCCAGGCATCTCAGGGTACATTCCAAATCTTGGTTCATCTGTTCTACCTGGCCGTTGGATTATGGGTGTAATCCAATGGAAATACTTGCTGTTGCCCCTATCAGCTTACAGAACGCCTTCCAGAAATGTGATGCGAATGTGGACCACGATCTGAGATAATTTCCATCAGGAATCCATGGATCCTGAAGATCTGGTCCTGGACAATTTCGGCTGTCTCTGCCACTGATGGTAACTTCTCCAAGGCAATGAACTTGCAGGCTTTCGAAAATCGATCAACAATTACCAAGATGACAGTCTTCTGCTTGGATAGTGGGAGACACGTGACAAAGTCCATGGAGACGTGCGCCCATGGCCTTTCCAGAACAGGTAGGGGGTGGAGGAGCCCTTTGAGGTCAGATACAGGGCTCCCTGTTCCGAGCGCACATCTCTCATGCCTGCAGGTACTGCCAAACCTCTTTCATCATTCCAGGACACCAATACCACCTCTTGATAAACTTGAGGGTCCTGGCAATCTCTGGGTGAATGGTTATTCTTGACGAGTTGAGTATTTGGGACCAGATGGAACTTGGGATGAACAGCTGACCGAGAGGAACATTCTTAGGAATCTCCCCTTGTGTTTGAGCCCTGCCAACAAGAGCATCGATTCCCCAATAAACTGGCTCTGCCAACTTGGCATGGGGCAAAATGGTGGTAGGCTGCTTCTCTCGTTCTGGTACGTTAAACTGACAGGACAAAGCATCTGGTTTCTGGTTCTTTGACCCCAGTCACCAGGTCAGGATGAAGAACAAAGATCACCGAGCCTGCCTGGGATTCAGCCCCTTGACATCCTGAATGTGAGCCAGGTTCTTGTGGTCTGTCCAAACGATAAAAGTGTTCTTGGACCTCTCTAGCTAATGATGCCATTCCTCCAAAGCTAACTTAGCTTCAAGAAGCTCCCAATTCCTGAGGTCACAGTTCCTCTCTGCTGGGGATTGTCACCTGGAGAAGAATGCACACGGATGCAGTTTACAGACCGAAGGTGATCGGTGAGACAACACTGCTCACACTCCGATGTCTGAGGTGTCCACCTCCATGAGGAAGGGAAGGTCCGGGTAAGGAGAAACCAAGATAGGAGCTGATGTGAACTGTCATTTAAGCTCTGCAAAAGTAGCCTCTGCTTCAGTAGTCCAGAGAAAAATTAGCACTATCAGTGTCGCTGCCACTGAGCTGAAGTTTCTGATGAATTTCCAGTAGAAGTTTGCAAACCCCAGGAATCACCTGACTTGTTTGATACTGGATGGTGGTGGCCAGTCTCTGACTGCCTGGATCTTGGTAGGACCCATCTTGACATTCCCAATGGAGATGATAAAACCAAAAGTGAAACAGTCGTCATGTGAAACTGAGATTTCTCCAACTTTACATAAATACCCTCTTTAAAATGTCCCTGATCTGAGCGATGTGCTTCTCCATGGACTTTAAGAAGATTAGGATATCATCCAAGTAGACAAAGGTAAACTTATGGAGAGTATTCTAGAGCAGGTCATTTATAAAGGCCTGAAAAACTGTTGGAGTGTTTGCAAGGCTGAAGTGCATAACCAGGTACTCCTAGTTCCCCATCGGTGTATTGAATGCAGTCTTCCTCTCATCGCCTTCCCTTATACGGAGCAGATTGTAGGCACTCCATAGGTCTACCTTTGTGAATATTCTCGCTCTTTGAGAGATCTCGAAGGCCGTCTCGAAGGGTAACAACTCTTGTCTGTTATGCGGTTTAACCCCCCCATAATCAATGCATGGCCTTAGGTTCCCACCTTTCGTCTGTACAAAGAAGAAGCCTGCATTGTCAGGTGAGGTGGAGGGCCAAGGGAATCCCATGTCAACAGCCTCCTTTATGTACTCTTCTATTGTACTTCTCTCTGGGCCTGAAAGGATGTACAATACACAAGCGTGTGCCGTGGGGGACAAATACCAGGCCTATAGCACAGTCATAGGGTCGGAACGGTGGAAGAGTCTAGCTCTTTCCCTTGCTGAAGGGAAATGGAACGTATTTCAAACAGTTTGGGTGTTGCTATCTCCTCCTGACCTTTCTTCGAGGACGACTTCTGAGGCTTCTTAGGTGACAGAGGTGATTCGACAGACCCCAGAGTCCCCTCCCTAGGTTCACAAAGCTCATTTGTAGAACCAGTGGCCAAATCAGACTCAAAATCCCCGTTTGTATCTTCAGGCGACGGCAGCGAGGCATTACAGGTGGTCCTTGAACTCCTCCTCCCCAAGCAATAGGCTTCAAGGATCGGTGTAGAGGAATCTTTCCTTTCCTCGATACCTGGCGATTGGGTTCTTTAGGCTTAGCTGAGTCTTCCAGAATGCTCGGACATCTCCTGGGTCTTCTCTCAAACTAGAGATTCCCTCCTTCTAGTTCCCATGCGGTCCCGACTGGACGGTATCAGCACTCACTGTCCTGTTGGCCAGAACTGTCTTGTCCGTCCTTGAGTGCAGGACTAGTCTGCAGAAGGCCTCAGATTACCTCACCCTGAAGGCTGCCCCTTTACTGGTCGTTGAGCACGGGAGAGTCTGGGTGTCGGAACACCATGACGTAAACAAGCCCTCTTACAACGACAGGACCAAGCGATGATACTCCCTTCCTTCCAGTTCACATAAGGGTTATGCTGGATCAGCCAAGGATGCCCAAGAATCAGGGGTATGAGTGGAGAGTCAATAATGTAGAAACTAATGTCTTCCACACGATCCCCTATACTCATCTCCAAAACCACTGTCTGTTGCTGGATCTGCCCGGAGCCCAGCAGGCGGCCGTCCAAGACAGTTGTGGCAATGGACTGAGTCAACTCCTGCAGCGACGGGCGGTTCCTAAATCCAGAAAATGATTGTCAATTAGCAGGACTGTCCTGAACTCTTGAAGGGGCTGGCCAGCTATCCCTACTCCAGAGAGTTAGGATGTCTAAATCCCGGAAGATGGCGAGGTTGGGAGCGTCTCGTAACAGGACCCCCATCCCTTACGGCTGACCCTTGACGGCCCTGGCTGCTCAGGGAGCCAGTGATGCTAGTCGTGGATGGAAGTTGGATCCAAGATGTCTCTTTTAGGCGCCCGACACCTCCCCTTGGGTCCGAATCCTTCCTAGTCCTCGAGGAATTGCCAAACACCCCAAGCAGTACGAGTTCAAAAAACTTCTCACCATGAAGACCTGTTCCCCCTTGATAAACCTGGGTAGCGGCAGGGCTGATGGTGGTGGGCCTTCACCTGCCACAGGTTCTTATACCAGGTGAACTCCGCCGTCAGCATGAAGCCACAGTCAGTGGGATTGGGAATAAGGGTTCCTGCCATCACTATCCTCCTGACCCTTGACAGTTTTAGCAGTACTCCCGACGGTTGCCCACAGGAGATCTGCTTCCTCGCAGTAAAGCAGTGACCTTGACCTCTGGGACCTCTCATTGGTGGAGAGTCTAGTGCAGCCGACCTGTGTGGACACGACAGGACCTTGAGCAGGAGATGGGCTGGTCGTGGTGTGAGGTTGGGGAGCAGAACTGCAATGCATTAGGACCAGGCTCAGACCAGCTCCCCTAGACCTCCTGAAGTTGTTACACTTTTGCCCTGCCAGATGATTAACGAGATGGATGGCCTGTTCGGTCAGAACCTTTAAGTTCTCTGCTGGCTCTCCCAAGGTGAAGGCATCCTTCAGTTCATCTTGGAGTCTGTGGCAGTATAGAGTGGTCAAGACCTTCCCATTCTGACCAATCCCTTGAGCCAGTAGTTGGGAGCTTACTATCCCAAGATACACAATCTATTAAAAGGACAGGCTGGTAGGCAGAAGAGGCGGAGTGGCTCTGCTGGTAAGAAAATGAAATCTAATCTTTAGAAAGAAATAACATAGATCAGAAAATGTAGAATCCTTTTGGCTAGAGTTAAGAAACAGCAAGGGTAAAAAGACCCTGATGGGAGTTATATACAGGCCTCCGAACAGTAGCCAGGATGTGGGCTACAAGTTACAGCAGGAGATACATAGAGAAAAGCACGTCAAAAAGGCAATGTTATGTTAGTCATGCAGATGGATAGGGAAAATCAAGTTGATGCTGGATACCAAGAAAGAGAATACGTGGAATGCCTTTTCAAATGGACTTTTGGAGCTGCTTGTGGTTACGTCCACTAGGGGATAAGCAATTCTGGATTGAGCAGTGATCATAATAAGATAGAATTCACCCTGCAGTTTGAGAAGGAGAAGCTAAAGTTAGATGTATCAAGAGTAATGGGAATTACAGAGGTATGAGAGAAGTACTGGCCAAAGTTGATTGGAAGGGGACACTAGTAGAGATGATGGAAGAGTAGCAATGTCTGGAATTTCTGGAAGCAATTTGGAAGGTGCAGGATAGATATATCCCAAGGAAGAGCAAGTATTCTTAAGGCAAGATGATGCAAGTGTGTCTAAGAAACAAAGTCAAAACCAATATAAAAGCAAAATAGATGGCATAAAATACAGCAAAAATTAATTGGAAGTAAGAGGATTGAGAGAATTTGAAAAACCAACTGAAGGCAACTAAAAAAAGCGTAAGGAGGCAAAAGATGAAATATGAAAGTAGGCTAGCCAATAATATCAAACATGATACCAAATGATTTTTTTCAGACATACAAAGAGTAAAGGAGAGACAACTGTAGAGTTTGGACTGTTGGATAATGACGCTGGAGAGATAGTAACGGGGGACAAGGAGATGGTAGGTGAACTGGACATGTGTTTTGCATATTCTTCATTGCGAAAGACACTCATGGTATGCCGGAAGTTCGAGATTGTCAAGGGGCAGAAGTGAGTGTAGTTGCTATTAAGAGGGAGGTGGCCTCACTTTGACAACTCTTTATCTGTTATTTCATGCTCGCTATTTATTTATATCTGCATTTGTTACAGTTTGTTGCTCATCCTGTTTACAGCTACTGTTCTATAGATTTGCTAAGTATGCCTACAGGAAGAAAACTCTTAGGAGCTGACATGCATGTACTCCAATAATAAATTTTACTTTGAACTTTGAAGATGGGAGGGAAGCAGAATAAAGGAAATTATAGTTCAGTTGTCCTGATGTCAGTGGTTGGGAAGATGTTGGAGTCGATTTTTAAGGATGTGGTTTTGGGGTACTTGAAGGCATGTGATAAAATAGGCCAAAGTCAGCATGGTTTCCTTGAGGGGAAATCTTGCCTGACAAATCTGTAGCAATTATTTGAAGAAATACAAGTGGGATAGTCAAAGGAGAATTGGTAGATGTTGTGTGCTTGGATTTTCACACATGAGGCTACTAAAAAAGAGTACAGTATTACAGAAAAGATTCTATCATGGTTAAAGATGATTGGTAGGAGGCAAAGAGAGGGAATAAAGGGATCCTTTTTGGATTGGCTGCCGGTGACTAGTGGTATTCCACAGGGGTCTTTTTACATTATATGTCAACGATTTGAATGATAGAATTGATGACTTTGTGGCCAAGTTTGCGGATGATATGAAGATAAGTGGAGGGGCAAGTAGTATTAAGGAAACAGAGTGGCTGCAAGAAGGACTTAGATAAATTAGGAGAATGGGCAAAAAGATGGCATTTGGAATAAAGTGTTGGGAAATGTATGATCATGCACTTTGGTAAAAGGAATAAAAGCATAGGCTATTTTCTAAATGGGGAGAAAAACCAAAAATCCAAGGTCGGAGGGATTTGGGAATTGACTTGCATGAATCCATGAAGATTAATTTTCAGGTCAAATCGATGGTGAGGAAGGCAAATGCAATGTTAGCATTTATTTCAAAAGAACTAGAATTCATCCTTATATAATCGAGGCTGTATAAAGCAGTGATGAGGCGTCACTTAAAGTATTGTGAGTAGTTTTGTGTCCCTTATTTAAGAAAGGATGTGCTGACATTGGAGAGGCTTCAAAGGAGGTTCGCAAAAATGATTCTGGGAATGAAAGAGTTATCATATGAGGAGTGATTGATGACTCCGGGCCTGTACTCACTAGAACTTGGAAGAATGAGTGTGAGCTCATGAAACCTTTCAAACATTGAAAGGCCTGGATAGTGTGGATGTCAAGAGGATGTTTCCTTTGCTGGGGGACTCTAGGACAAGTGGGCGCAGCCTCGAAATCAAGGGATGTCAATTTAGAACAGAGATGAGCAGGAATTTCTTTAGCCAGAGGGGTGAATCTGTGGAATTCATTGCCACAGACAGCAGTGGAGGCTAGGACACTGGTTGCACAGGTTCTTGACTAGTCAGGGCGTGAATAGTTACGGGAAGAAGGCAGGCGAATGGGGTTGACAGGGAAATGGATCAGCTATGATGAAATAGCTGAGCAGACTCGATGGGCTGAATGGCCTAATTCTGATCCAATGTTTAATGGTTTTATGGTAGTTGGGATGTATCCATTCTGTGCCTTCTGAATTGCTCCCAGAAACTCCAGCCATTGCAGTTCTGCTATCAACCCTGCTAATATTCCCTTCCAATCAATTTTGGCCGGCTCCTCTCTCATGCCTCTGTAATTCCATTTACTCTACTGTAGTACTGATACATTCGATTTTAGCTTCTCCTTCTCAAATTACAGGATGAATTCTACCGTATTATGCTTACCATATCCTAAGGGTTCCTTTACCTTAAGTTTCCTAATCAAATCTGGGTCATAACATAACATCCAATCCAGAATTGCCACTTCCCTTAGCTGTCCTAAAATGCCATCTCATAGACATACTACCAATTCCCTTTATTGGGATCCAGCATCAACCAGATTTTCCTAATCTACAAACGTACTTGCATATTGAAACCCCCTATGATTATTGCAACATTGCTATTTTTACATGCCTTTTCAATCTTCCATTGTAATTTATAGCCTACTATCTGACTACTGTTTGGAAGCCTGTATGCAACTCCTATCATGGTCTTTTTACCTTTGCAGTTTCTTAATTCTACCCACTTGGATTCTACATCTTCAGATCCTGTACAATGTCCTCCTAAGGATTTAATTCCATTTTAAACCAACAGAGCTACCCCGCCCTCTCTGCCTGCCTGCCTATCCTTTCAATACAATCCTTATTAAAAGGAGTCCAACTAATGGATTATAGGAGTAAGTAAAAATCATATTCAATTTAAGAGAAGTTTTATTATGCTGCCAGGAAATGCGGCAATCCGAAGATTTAGAGCTCAGCTAAGGTTCACAAATAAAAAGGTATTATAAGAGTGAACCAATAAGAAACAAAAAAAAATAGTATGAGGTTATATAGGTATGTAAGAAGGAAGACTAAGATGCAAAAGTGAATTTAAAAGGAACTGATTGTAGACTTCAGTTGAAGGAAACCAGAGGTTCATGAGTCATTCCTCATCGGAGGATCTGAGGTGAAGAGGGTTAGCAACTTTAAGTTCCTGGATGTTGCTATTTCGGAGGATCTGTCCTGAACCCAGAAGTTAGGTGCAAATGTGAAAAAAACATTGCCGAGCCTTTGTTTCCTTAGGTGTCTGCAGAGATTTGGCATGGCATTTAAAACTTTGACAAACTTCTATAGATGTATAGTGGAGAGTGTATTGACTGGCTGCATCATGGCCTGGCATAGAGACACCAGTGCCCTTGGATGGAAATTCCTACAAAATGTAGTGGATTCAGCCAAGCATCCATCATCAGAGATCCCCACCACCCAGGCCATTCTCTCTTCTTGCTGCTGCCATCAGGTAGAAGGTACAAGAGTCTCACCAGGTCCAAGAACAGTTACTACCCCACAACCATCAGGCTCTCGAACAAAAGAGGATAGCTGCACTCATTTGCTCATCTATTGAGATGTTCCCACCAACCAATTGTTCCACTTTAAGTACTCTTGTTATCTCATGTTCTCCGTATTTATTGCTATTTATTTATATTTGCATTTGCACAGTTTGTTGTCTCCTGCACTCTGGTCGATCTTTATTGATCCTGTTATAGTTACTATTCTACAGTTTTATTGTGTATTCCCACAAGAAAATGAATCTCAGGGTTGTATATGGTGACATATATGTACTTTGATAACAAAATTTACTTTGAACTTCTGAACTTTGTATTTACAATGAGGAATAAAAAGAAATGGCCCAGGAATTACATCAGTACTTTGTCTTGGTCTTCCTGGAAAACACAGAACCTTCCAGAAATATCGAAGAACCTAAATGAGAAAGGGTAAAAAGTTAGTACCAATAGAAAATACTTATGGAAGATAGTAAAAACCTGATGATTTGCTTCCCAGAATTTTTAAAGAGCTGACTTTAATGGTTGAGGTATTATCTTCCCAAACTCATTTCATTTTGAAATGGTTCCTGCAGATTCCTTGTAGCATTGATACCAGCAGTTGGGAAAATGATGGAATCTAGAATAAGGGATGGAATACTTGAAATTATGGAACTGGGCCCTCAGGCCTAACACTTTCATGCCAACTTAAAAAGCAATATAATGATCAATCAAATTTAACATAAGCATGAAAGTGTAATGTTTGATTTACCTTGAGAAGTTCTTTGAGGATGTATGTAGTAAGTGAGTCACAGAATCATAAAACCAAAACAAGCCCTGTAGTTCATGCTGAACTACTGTTCTGCTTAGTGCCACCAACCTGGATCTGGACCATAGCCCTCCACACCCACCCATCCATGTACCTATCCAAACTTCTCTTAAATGTTGAAATTGAGCTCACATCTGCTGGCAGCTCATTCCACACTCTCACCTCCCACTGAGTGAGGAAGTTTCCCTTAAACATTTCACCTTTCATCCTTAACCCGTAATCTTTAGTTCTAGACATGAGGAAATCTGCAGATGCTGGAAATTCAAGCAACACACACAAAAATTGCTGGTGGAACGCAGCAGGCCAGGCAGCATCTATAAGAAGAGGTACAGTCGATGTTTCGGGCCGGGACCCTTCGTCAGGACTAACTGAAAGAAGAGATAGTAAGAGATTTGAAAGTAGGAGGGGGAGGGGGAGATCCAAAATGATAGGAGAAGACAGGAGGGAAGGGCCCCATCCCATGATCCTCTCCCTTCTCCAGTCTGGTATCTCTTTTGCCAATCAACTTTCCAGCTCTTTGATCCACCCCTCCCCTCCTGTCTTCTCCCAGAGGATGTGAGGGGAAGCTTGCGAATGTGATATAGATTTTCAGAAGGTTTTTGGTCAGGATTGGACACAAAAAGGTCGGTGAACAAGGTGATGCATTGTTTTTCTGATCAAAGCTGACTTTGCACTTCAGGACAGGAGGGTTAAACACAGCCACGCAACACAGGAGATTCTGCAGATGCTGGAAATCCAGAGCAACACACACAAAATTCTTGAGGAACGCAGCAGGCCAGGCAGCCTCTATGGAAATGAACAACCAGTCAACATTTTGGGCTGAGACCCTTCTTCAGGAGTGCAAAGAAGGGGAATGACGCTAGAATAAAATGGTGGGGAGGGGTAGGACGACAAGCTGGAAAGTGATAATGAAGCCAGATGGGTGGGAAAGGTAATGGGCTGGAGAAGAAGGAATCTGGTAGGAGAGGAGGGTGGACCACGGGAGAAAGGGAAGAAGAGGGGGCACCAGGGTGAGGTGATAGGCAGGTGAGAAGAGGTATGGGGCCAGAGTGGGGAATAGAAGAAGAGGGAAGGGGAAAGGGAAATGAACAAAAGAGAAAAAAAATTACCAGAAGAGAAATTGATGTTCATGCTACCAGATTGGAGGCTACCTAGGTGCAATACGAGGCATTGCTCCTTTGCCTTGAGGCGCGAACTGACACAAACACGTATTTTTTTAATTGGCTTGCATGCAATTAACTTCATGAAAGGAAACCTGAATCAAATGAAGAAAAATCTTGCCTTACCAGATGGAGCAAGTTTGCACCACTTTCATTCGTCGCCATCTCTGTTGACATTGATTTATTCTTCGATAAAGAAAAAGGTCAAGCTCCAGCAAGAATGATTCAAAGCTCAGCACTAAAACATCTAACTCTGTCGGCCTCGCATTCAACCCAGTTTTCAATATCTCTACAATTTTATAAAATGTACCTCAAATTCCCTGCAGGCATTAAAATGCCTTCCTCCTTAGGCCCACCAGTTTATAAAAATCAGTATGGAATCTGCTGAAGACTATTGACATTTCTGCCAAATGTACCCAGCAAGTCAACCACAGGACATGAAGTGAATCTCCTAACCACTAAACTCTTTAGGCCACCAGCCCTCAACACATCCTTTTAATGTCACTAAGCCACTGCCACAGGCAATGTGCTAAAGCTGTTTGAAGTAAAGTGTTTTTTTGACAGCCACAAAGCTGACAGCTAATGAAAGTTAAGCATTCAGCAGGAAGTGTTTGATATCTACACCAGTTATCACAGCCCAAAACACCATAACAGAAGGAACTGAGTATTTTATACAGCTCCATATTTTCACCAGGCTTCTTTGTGTCCCAAATCCACATACATTTATCTTATCCTAATATGACTCAGCATCTCATCTAGAACTTTGACAAACTTCTATAGGTGTGTGGTGGAGAGTGTATTGACTGGCTGCATCACAGCCTGGTATGGCAACTCTAAATCCTGCAAAAAGTTGTGGATACGGCCCAGTCCATCACGGGTAAAGCCCTCCCCACCATTGTGCACATCTACATGAAACACTGTCACAGCAAAGCTGCATCCATCAGCAGGGACCGCATCACACAGGACATGGTCTCTTCTCACTGCTGCCATCAGAAAGAAGATACAGGAACCTCAGTATTCACATCACCATGTTCAGGAACAGTTGTTACCCCACAACCATCAGGCTCTTGAACCAAAGGGGATAACTTCACTTAACTTCACTTGTGTGATCATTGAAATGTTCCCTCAACCAATGGACTCACATTCAAGGACCCTTCACCTCTTGTTCTCAATATTTATTGTTTATTTATTTATTGTTATTATTTGTTTCTTTTTTTGTATTTGCACGGTTCTGCACTCAAGATGTCTAGTCTTTTATTGATTCTGTTATGGTTATTATTCTATAGATTTATTAAGTATGCCCTCAAGAAAATGAATCTCAGGGTTGTATATGCTGACTTATATGTACTTTGAACTTTGAACTTCAAAAAGAGGCTGTTCTGCCATTAGATCCATACTAGCTCCTGAGGCAGCATTTTCATTACTTCCCTTTTCCTTTTGGTTATATTTCCTTGTACTCTTGTAACTTACTCTCTCTCATACGTGCCAATCAACTTGCCTTTGATTTTTTTTTTGGGCATTTTCTGACATTGAGAATTAACTTACATTGAGCCATAGAGAAGTACAGCATGAAAACAGGCTCTTCAGCCCAACCGATCCATGCTGCCTACAGCATCCTCTCTGCTAGTTCCAGTTGCCCCGGTTCAGCCCATAAGCCTCCGACCTTTCCCCTCCAAATGCCTCCTACAGGACGCAATTGCACCCGCCTTGACCCCTTCCTCTGTCAGCTCGCTTCAGATATCCACTACCCTCTGTTTGTCAGCCCTCTCACCTTGGACTCCCCCAACCCTGTGGAGAAGCCGGACGGTGGTGTGGTGGAAGGTGCACGGGTGAGTGGTCCCAGATTCAAATACAGCTGGCTCCTTGCATGCTTTCCATCCACATGGGCTGAACACTGAGCTAGCAACACGACGTCATAAAAAACAGACCAATGGCCAAAAACAAATGGCGTGGTTGCAACATGATACACCTCAAGGTGTGAATAGGAACCCTGCAGAAAAGACTATGGCTGTTCATCTCATCCATACCCTTATGATTTTATTAATTTCTACAAGGTCACCACTTAGTACTCCTAAGCTCCTATTTGCTGAAAATGTTATCTTGTATCTTACTTATTTACATTGTTGCTTCAAGAGAAGTTTAGAATGACAATCCAACATAACACTGATATCGAGTTGCAATGCTGGAAGTGCTCTGGTGTGAATAAAGGTCATGACTGCACTTTTAAGTAGATGCATAAAGTACTGGCATGAGTAGGGGGGGTTGAAGGGAACTTTTTACAGAAATTTGGCCAACATTTTCGGTCACTTTGTATTCGCAAAAATCAATCATCTGCACTTTATCACACTCTATGTTTTTGAGGGCTCCTGGAATACAAATTAGGTTTGTGTTTCTTACCTTATGAAAAAGGAATATTTCCAAAAGATTTTGGCACTGAAATGCCTTTTAGGTCTCCTAAGATTAATGTGGAAGACGCAATGTAAATTAATGTTGTTCTCTTTGTTTTTCCACAATATATCGTTATAACTGTTACTCACTTAGCCTCTTCCTTACCCTTGTCACGTTTCACTCTCAAATTATTTATCGTAAAAAGCTATTTGCTTTGACCATGTTCCAGCATTTTGCATCCTGGCATACACACTAGCATTTTTCAAATACTCCTCAAATTCTGTTAGTCACCATCATTCTCATGAGCCGTGTCATATGACGTGAGCGATCATGGTCCCATGACCATGATTGTTCTTGGCGAATTTTTCTGCAGAAACACTTTGCCATTGCCTTCAAGAGGAATTCTGCAGATGCTGGAAATTCAAGCAACGCACATCAAAGTTGCTGGTGAACGCAGCAGGCCAGGCAGCATCTCTAGGGAGAGGTACAGTCGACGTTTCAGACCCCAGTCCTGACGAAGGGTCTCGGCCCGGAAAATCGACTGTACATCCTAGAGATGCTGCCTGGCCTGCTGCGTTCACCAGCAACTTTGATGTGTGTTGCTTGCCATTGCCTTCTCCCGGTCAGTGTCTTTACAAGGCGGGTGACCCCAGCCACTATCAATACTCTTCAGAGATTGTCTGTATGGTGTCAGTGGTCGCATAACCAGTTCCTTACACCTCCTTAGGTAGAGATGTATCTCCACCCCGCCACCCTAATTCTGTTAGTGTAGATATCAAGTGTGCCTTTTCTCCTATTCAGATTAAGAAACCACATTTTGACTTTCAGCCACCCCCCCCACCCCCCCAGCTCTTTTTTTAACTTATTCAGTTCTGTTGTGGTTTAGGCCAATCCTTTCCAGTCCTTGTTATGAGAAACATTCATTCTTGGTACAAAACTTTTGTTTATTTGTCATGAAATATTGGTACGAGCAATATTTATTCTCCACCTTAGCTACTCTTGAATGTCTCTGGTTTAAGATGCTGCTGGGTGAAGCCCAGCTTCTACTTACGGGCAGCAAACAAAGCAAAGAATACCACTAAGTACTTTAACACTTTTTCAGGTAAAAGTTATAGTAAATGATCATCGCAAACAATGACGAGGCGGGCGAAGGCAAAGCAGACTTGAGGTTGAAGCAAGCACGTACAAAGTGACGTCGAGACGAGGTCAAGGCAGGTTTGAGGCCAGCGGAGGAGAGGAAGAGTCCACGCCCAGAGCATATTGAAGTGATGGGGCCCGAGTTCTAGAGCAAGGAATGACCTGATGTTTGGATGGTTTTAACGCCAGGCTGGATTGAAAAGGCAGGTGTTGGGACCAGAGGCGAGGTTCGGGCTGGTTCAGCTCACTACTCTGCAACATTGGCTCGGCTCTGCACTGAGCTGAGGCTGACGCTGTGGCCTGCTCCATCTGCTTTGTGTCCGTGGACTCACTTGCGCTCTGAGAGCTATTTGCTGACTTTTATTGTTTGCACGTGTTGCTCTCTTTCTTGAACATTGGGTGTTTGACGGTCTTGTTTTTATTAATAGAGTATTTTGGGTTTCTTTGTTTTGTGGCTGCCTGTAAGCAGTTGAATCTCAAGGTTGTGTAATGTATGCATACTTTGATTATGAATGTACTTTGAAGTTTGAAGAGAAATCACTTATTAAGATTGCAAATTCCAGGATTCTATCTCAATAAACGTCCAATAGTGAAATGGAATGCTTTTCCTTCATTCATCTTCTCTCCACTTTGCCAAAAGTTTTGAAGCCCAGTGCAAAAGTTCCTCTCCTCTTCTGTCAATCAGCAGTTGACTGACTTTCCAAGCAAAACTTCTTACAGTTAAAAAAGCAATTAAAAAATATTAGGAGGGAAATAAGGAGTTTGCTAATTCCCATTGGCTGTTCCGGTGCTGACAGAGTTTGACTTGTCGATGTGGAGGGAGCTTAATACTGCATACTGCAGCATCTACTCTGTAATAGAAGGCTTAGTTACAATGGTATTGCATGAAGAAGCAAATGGCCAGATGGGAAAATTACATTCATTTTGGTCTGAGACCTGTCCTGGTCAGGACTCTCCGGCCAAATCTTCGACTGCTGATTCCTCTCCTCAGATACTGCCTAACCTGCTGAGTTTCTCCGGCATTTTTTTTTTTGCGTGTTGCTCTGGATTTCCAGAATCTGCACAACCTCTTCTGTTTAGGAAAGTAATGATTATCTGTGGGTCCATCCAGCTGGTAACCAAGAGCCTTTGATCGTCTCAATTTATGGCAATTGGTCAGAAGCAGCACAAGAAGTTTGAGGAACCCTGTCACTAACCGCCAGCACTCTAAATTCAAAAGGGTCAAAAAGCAAGTTAGCATCTTCTGCAGCCGTGCTTTTCAGGGTGTGAAACTTCAATCCTATTCTCTTTGTACTGATAGCATCTGAGATGTGGGTGGTAAAGCAAATGCGATAGCGCTTGCAGTCTTTTTAGGTTATGTTGTCAATGTCTCTGATGAGCAGTCATTAATTGTATAGCAACTGGAGACGATGTGTTTGAAAACAGTTGCATTTTTCTTTCTTCAGAACTGTAAGCCATGACTTTAGTTCAAGAAAATTTGGGTGTACTGCTGACAGGTGAAGAGTGGAGTATCTCTTAAATATCCCAAGTAATTACATGCTCTGTTAACTTGTCATTAACCCTCAGCTGCTCTGTGTAACATTTTGCTGTACACATATTGCTTGCTATTATTTTATTCATCCACAGGATGTGGACATCAACAGCAAAATTGTCATTTCATAAACAAAAAAAGATTATGCAAATGCTGGAAGTCCAGAGTAACACACACAAAATGCTGGAGGAACTCAGCATCAATATAAATGAATAAATAGTTTTGGGCCGAGACCCTTCAATATTAGCTTTTATTAAACATTTCTATCTGCCCTTGAGTTGAGGAGCCATTAAATGTCCACTAGGCTGGTGGGTCTGTGGTTCCGTACAGTCCATTATGGGTGTATAAATAAAAGATTCCCTCTCCTGAAGAGCAATTTCTTTTCCGTCACTCTAATGGTGACCACAGTACAAAAGTAAAGAGTTTGGTCACTGGACCCCTACTTTGCTCTAAGTGTGTCAAAAAAAGCCTGAGGAATGCTAGTGCATTCTTCTTAAATTCTTGAGAGGAAACTTGAGGCAAGGTGAGAATCAGAATACAGACAGCAACTAGGTGAGAGGCAACAGGTTATTAATAACATTGCAGAGTGCAGTGTGCATGGTCGTGAGATAAATAAGCAAAGAAGCAGGCAAATGAGTTGGCTGCAAAGGAAATTAAGTCATCCCTTTCTCAAGTAGAGCTGATGGACTGAAAGAGAGTTTGTTAACAATAGTGCAAAAGAGGCTTGCTGATAAGTTGCTGTTTTACCACAGCTTCTCTTCAGTATCTCACCAATTGTTCCTTAAAATTGTCATAGCTGGGGAGTGGGGCAGTGGGGACAAGCTGCCACTACCCATTAAATGCTCCCAATGGCGTGCATCTCAAATCACCTCTGGCAACCAAGTCCAGCTCCTGGCCTTAGCTACTAAGCCCGGTGGAACTGCTTCTACCGTTCTACTGCCAGGAGAAGGGGCACCTTAAAACAAGTCACTTTGGGCAGATGGGGCTCATCAGTCATGGTTAGTAGCTCACCTAGGAGAAAAAAGACTCTGATCTCAAATCTCTACTGCCTGGTACTATACCAACTCATGGGGAAGGCTTCAGAAGTAAACCCCAAGGAAAAAATACAGATCTGGAGTCCCTCAACATTGAACTCAACGCTGTTAGCAACTCCTGCAACACCGCTGGTGCCAAATGGTGTTAGTCGTTGCTGTTCCTTTGGATTCATTAGCTGTGTGGAGTTGGGGGTTGGGTGAGCCTGCTGCATGGGCAACAGCTTTCTCTCCATAATGTATCGCCCTGGCTTGCATATCAACTGAACGTAACATCCATGGTTGACCCCAATGGTGGTCCTCAAGGTCCTGTCAGGGTACTTTGAACTGTATGGCAATCTGACCCAAGGCTATCCATTATGGAAGGATTGTGCTTAATTCACAGGAGGAGGAAGATAATCATTCAGTCCTGTGGGTTCAGGCAAAGTTTTATTTAGTTAATTTGATAAACCTGGAGGAAGAAGTGGTATTGACAATGGTGATGAAATGATTGTCTTTTATTAAAACCACATTCAGCTTATTTTAGGGAAAAATACTTAAAACATTTTGTTTGAGACACAGCATGGTAACAGGCCTTCTGAGCCAATGAGCCCACACTGTCCAATTATATCCATGTAACCAGTTAACCTACTAACCCAGAGTCTTTGGAATGTGGGAGGAAACTGGAGTACCTGGAGGAAACCCAGATGGTAACACACAGAATGCAAAAACTCCTTGCAGGCAGTGGCAGAAATTGAACCAGGGTCGCTACCTTGCTGCCTTCACCCAGTAAGGCCCAGAGCTTTGTGGACGGCTTTTAACTTGTCTCTAAAACAGCTTCGCACACAAGTCAGGGTAAAGTGGGAGGGCACCAAACATCAGGTATACTTTACAGACTTCAAGATTGTTTAATTTCATTTCCTGAACACAAGTGTAAGGAGAATGAAAAATAATTGTTACTCTGGATCTGATGCAGATAACACAAAAAACACAAAAGATAAAGAATGCAATAATGACATTAAAACACACACAATAAATATAAATACCTAGGATAAGTTTTAAACATAGATTGATTGCATGTCTATCACATGATGCTAGGCTGTATGAGGGGTGATTGATAAGTTCGTGGCCCAAAGTAGAAGGAGATGAGTTATTAACTTCAAACTTTCTGCATAATCACTCAAAGAGTTGAACTGCACGTGCATGTAACGAGAGCTGAATAACTCATCTCCTTCTACCTTAGGCCACGAACTTATCAATCACCCCTGCTGTGGACCACTTTATCTGGAGGTCCGAGACGCCGACTTCTATGAAGAAGGGATCCGTCTGCTCCATGACCGCTGGACTAAGTGTGTAAATGTTGGAGGGGACTATGCTGAAAAATAAATGTGCTAGGTTCTCTAAAATTGACTCCTTCTCTCTTAGGCCACGAACTTATCAATCACCCCTCGTATGGTGTCTGATGGGAAATAATAAAGTGGTGGTGGAGTTAGTGGGTAGAGGTGTTGATCAGTCTTATTGCTTGGTTTGCGTCTTGTGGTCTTGGCATGAATTCTACGTAGCGTCCTCCCTGATGGGAGTAGGACAAATGGTCCATGAACAGGTTGGGTGGGGTCCTTGGTGGTATTGGCTGTTTTCCAGTACCTTTCTGTAAATAAGACCATAAGATGTATGAGCAGAGTTATGACACTTGGCCTATCGAGTCTGCTCTGCCATTTTATTGTGACTGATCCATTTTCCTCTCAATCCAGTCTCCTGCCTTCTCCCTGTATCCCTTCACAACCTGACTAATGAAGAATCCATCAACTGCTGACTTAAATATGCCCAATGACTTGTCCTCTGAGCCACAGGTGGTAATGAATTCCACAGATTCACCACTCTCTGGCTAAAGCAATTCCCCCTCATTTCCATTCTTAAAAGAGGCCTCTCTATTTCAAGACTGTGTCCTTAGGTCTTAGAATCTCCCACCACAGGAAACATCCTCTCCACATCACTCTACTGAGGCCTTTTAACATTTGATATGTTTCAATGAGATCCCCCTTCATTCTTCTGAATTCCAGTGAGTACAGGCCCAGACCCATCAAATGCTCCTCTTACAATAAGCCTTTCAATCTCAGACTCACTTTCCTGATGCTCCTTTGAAAAGTCTGCAATGTCAGCACATCCTTTCTTAGATAAGGGGCCTAAAACTGCTCATAACACTCCAAGTGAGGGCTCACCAATGCCTTATAAAGCCTTGATAACAGGTAGGCTGGTGCCAGCGATGCATTCCAATACTTGTGCTGAATTTAAAGGAATATTATACCGTCCACACACAAGGGACTGGATTAAAATGGGAAGCAGGAGCATTAGCTGACCTTCTCCATCTGAGAGGGTCCTGAAGTCATCCTTAGCAGGAATTTTCCCACTCCATGTGTGTGGCTGTGCCTAAGACTTTTGCACAAAACTGTAATAATTTAATGTATTGCACTGTACTGTTGCAAAAAAAAAATCATGACATACGTGCGTGATGATAAATCTGATTCTGATATGGGTCTCTATTGTGGACTGAGAGTGGGAAGAGGGCAGGGAGAGGGGAATATGGTTGGGAAAAGGGGAAGAGAAAGAAGAGGGAGTGGGAAACACCAGAGAGACATTTGGTAATGACCGATAAACTGATCGTTTGGAATCAAATAAGCTTGCCTGGTGTCTCAAGGCTGGGTGTGCCTGCACTTGCAGCACCCCGTCCCAGCACTCCTTCGCTGTCACCCGTCCCACACCCCTCCCATAGCGCTCCACCTTCGCCATTCCCAACACCCTTTGACCCTGCTTGAGTTAAAAACTCGCTCTCCACTCCACGTCGACAAATACCGTACTGTGCAAAAGTTTTAGGCACCATAGTTCTACACGCACTGTGTGGTTCACCTTGGTCTGGAGGAACATTGTCTTGTTTGGCCATATACATGTGTACGGTTGAATGACAATGAACTTCAACTTGGATTTGAGAAGTTACGTAGGTAAAAGCAGATGCATTAGTTGAAATATATTGATTCGGCTTCTCCCTTTACAGGAAACTGGAAGCTGTACAAATACGAACAGAAACTACTAATTATTTGTAATTGTTAATCCCAGTTACTGAGTCCTATAGGCAGTAATGGAAATGGTCAGAAGATAAATGTAATTCCCAAGCTTCATTGAACTTTTTTTAGTGTATTTTTAGAGACCTAGGTCTGAGAGGTACCAGTGGGAGTGAGAGGCTGGAATCTTTGGGTCACACACATGAGCAGAATAGAGGGATTGGAATCAGTAATGCAAAAAACACACACAAAGTTCTGGAGGAAATCAGTAGGCCCGAGAGCATCTATGGAAATGAATAAACAGTTACGGTTTTGGGCTAAGACCCTTTTTCAGGACTGGAAAGGAAGGGGGAAAGTCCCAGAATAAAAAGGTGGGGGGAGAAGAAGGTGATAGGTGAAATCAAGTGGGTAGCAAAGTTAAAGGGCTGGAGAGGAAGGAATCTGCTAGGAGAGGAGAGTGGATCATGGGAGAAAGGGAAGGAGGAGGGGATAGGCAGGTATTAAGGGTTAGGAGGGTGAAGTGGGGAACAGAAGAGTGGAGATCACGCAGATGGAATATAAGGTGTTGCTCCTCCACCCTGAGCATGGCTTCATCATAGACAAGAGGAGGTCATGGACCAACGTGTCAGAATTAAAATGTTTGGCCACTGGGAAGTTCTGCTTTTTCCGCAATCTGAATCAGTGCTTGGCTCCTTTGCCTACCCCTGAGTTTAGAGCAGACCACAGTGGGAGGTCTGAATAGAAGCAGTCCTGATGAAGGGTCTCAGCCCAAAATGTCAACCGTTTATTCTTTTCCATAGATGCTGCTTGACCTACTGAGTTCCTCCGGCATTTTGTGTGTGTGTGTTGCTTTGAATAGAAACAGCAAATTGTTGCTTTCTCTGCAAAGATATTTTGCAACCCTTAGTGTTGGGAAGGAAGGAGGTAAAAGAGCAGGTATTGTCTCTCCTGCAGTTGCAAAACAGAGAGCAATTAATCAGGTTTATTATCAGTGACATGTGACATCATTTTTTAAAATTTTGTAGTACAGTGTAACAACATAAAATTCTATATATTACAAAAATAAATAAAGAGGGAAAACAAAGAAACAATGAGGTGGTGTCCATGGGTTCACGGGCCTTTCACAAATCTGATGGAGGAGGGGAGCACGCTTTCCTAATTTGCTGAGCATTGCTATTCCGGCTCTTGTACCTCCTCCCCGATGGTAGCAACAAGAAGTGGACATGTTCTGTTTGGTGAAGGTTCTCAATAATGAATGGCACCTTCTTGAGGCACAGATTCTTGAAGATGCCCACGATGGTGTTGAGAGTTGTGTGATCTTATGTATTGGAGCTGTTATACGGATATACCCCATAGAAATAACCCACCCACTCAGATTTCCTGACCCTTCATGAACAGTCAATGAAGAGAAAAGGTATTACCTGGGAACGGAGTCTACATTAGCCAGACATTCCTGTAGGTCCCACTCCGATCTCCACATATCCATGGACTCCTCCACATCCACGATAGTTGGTCTCTGGAGAGTTGTCGTTGTTTTGCATTTGAAGTTCCGAACTCTTACAGTGCTCCTCATCAATTCAAATGATGCATTTCCATCCCATTGGCTCAAGGTCACCTGACTTACTTGGGTTACCTTGTTATTGCTCTGGCCCAGTGCTACAACCAGTATTGGTCTATGGACTCTACCCTCAGCCTCATGCCTTTGCTCTTTCTAAGTCTAACTGATTCAAACCAGTCAAACCAGATGACCCAGCCACTGAGTCCAAAGAGATTGCAGATTTGTTCTCCCGTCAGCCGGCTACTTTACATGATAAATAGCTACATGTCTGAGAGTGGTTTCAGGTTTAGCAGGTCCTTGTATCCACATTCAATTACTCTGATTAAGTTACACCAGAGCAAGAATCAATTCATCACACAGTTCACAAAATGGCTGCTGCAAGGACAGTCTCACAAAATGGCCATCTCCATTCCTGCATTATTTCTGGGCAACAAAGCCTCCGTACAAGGCTGCAAAGCAAATGTTCAGAATACTCCCCCATTGTGCAACTGTAAGAGGCTTTGTGACATACCAAATCTCCTCAAAATCAAAATGAAATAGACTTGTTGGCATGCTTGCTTTAATATTGCATCAATATGTTGGGCCCATAATAGATCTTCTGAGATGATGATGCCCAGGAACTTGAAGTTGCTCACCCTTTTCACTGCTGATCCTTTAATGAGGAGTGGGTGTGTGTTCCTTCAACTTCCCATTTCTGAAGTCCACAGTCATTTCCTAGGTCTTGCTGACATTGAGAGTGACATTGTTATTGTTATATCACTCAACCAGCCAATCCATCTCATGCTTTATTGTCACCAGCTGAGATTATATCAACAGTAGTGGCGCCAAGTGTAAATTTATAAATGGTGATTGTACTGTTCTTAGCCTCACAGTCATGAGTGCAGAGAGAATGCATCGCAATGGGCTAAGCACACATTCTTGAGGGTGCATCTGTGTTGATAGTCAGCAAGGAGGTGTTATTACCTATTTGCACTGACTATGATCTCCCAATAAGGAAGTCAAGAATCTATTTGCAGACAGAGTTAAAGAGGTCCAAAGTTCAAAGTGCAAAATGAATTTATCATCAAAGTACGTATATGATAAACCTGATTCTGATATGGGTCTATTGTGGACTGAGAGTGGGAAGGGGGCAGGGAGAGGGTTATTATGGTATGGAAAAGGGGAATGTAGAGGGGAGGGAGCAGGAAGCACCAGAGAGAGATTCTGTAATGATCAATAAAACAATTGTTTGGAATCAAATGAGTTTGCCTGGTGACTTGGAGCTGGCTGTGATCTGCACCCGCAGCACCCCCTGCCCCTGGCACTCCTTCTCTGCCAGCTGTCCCACACCCCTCCCAAGGCATTCTACCCTCACTATTCCCAGCATCCTTTGCTCCTGTCAGATTTACAGTCTTGCTCTCTGCTCCACATTGACAAATACACTACTCTGCAAAAGACTTAGGCACGTTAGCTATATATACATGTTTAAGGCACAAGCACAGTAGAGCGAATAATTAAATAATACTGAGAACAGGAGTTGTAGAGTCTTTGAAAGTGAGTCCATAGATTGTGTTCAGTGATCAGTTCAGTGTTGAGGTGGATGCAATTCCTCACTTTGGTTCAGGAGCCTGATGGTTCAGGGTTGGTAACTGTTCCTGAATCTAGGTGGGTGGAACTGAGGGCTCCTGTTCTTCTTTTCTGATGGCAGCAGCAAGAAGAGAGAATAGCCTGGATGGTGGGCGTCCATGATGATGACTGGACCAGGCTGTTAGTACTGTGGGCATGTTGGTTCTGAACACTGAGCTATAATTGATAAACAGTAGCCTGACATAACCTTCCCTGCATGGATCACAAAGACATTACCAGAAGAAAGAAAATGGGTTTTGTCACATACCTATCAGAGCAGCTAAGAATTCTTTACAACCAAGGAAGTATTTTTGAAATGTATCTATGATCGTATAGAACATTAATCAATTTACACATGGTCAGCTACCAGACAGCAATGTGTTAAATCCAGCTGATGTGTTTAAGTAAGGCTTGTTGATGGATAATTGTTACCCAGGCAACAAGAAAAACTTATTTGGTTTTCTCTGAAGTGGTCCCAATGACCATTCAAGTTCAAATTCAGGTTTATTACCATTAAATCGTACACATGTGTATTGCCAAACAAGACAACGTTCCTCTGGACCAAGGTGCACGACACAATGTATATTATGGTATGGAAAAGGGGAATGTAGAGGGGAGGGAGCAGGAAGCACCAGAGAGAGATTCTGTAATGATCAATAAAACAATTGTTTGGAATCAAATGAGTTTGCCTGGTGACTTGGAGCTGGTTGTGATCTGCACCCGCAGCACCCCCTGCCCCTGGATGGACTCTGAATGGACAATGAACCCATCAATTCTACCTCACTATATTTTTCTCTCTCGCTGCACAACTTTTTTAATTTAATATTTTATATACAGTATATATGGCCTTGTAGAGCATCTTGTGGTTGTCCACTTGGGGAAAGGCAATTTGAGATTGGATGTTGTGTAATGATCCAGATTTAATGGGGATCTTAAGGTAAAGGAACCCTTTGTAGATAGTGATCATAAAATGATAGAATTCACTCTGCAGTTTGATAGGGAGAAGATAAAGTCAGATGTATCAGTATTACAGTGGAGTAAAGGGAATTACAGAGTGTGAGAGGAGCTGGCCAAAGTTGATTGCAAGGGGACACTAGCAGGACTGATGGCAGATCAGCAATAGCTGGAGTTTCTGGGGTCAATTTGGAAAGAACAGGATAGATACATCTCAAAGAAGAAGAAATATTCTAAAGGGAGGACGAGGCAAACATGGGTGACAAGGGAAATCAAAGACAGTATAAAAGCAAAAGAGAGGGCATGTAATATAGCAAAAATTAATGGGAAGTTAAAGGATTCGAGTACAAGAGCAGGGAGGTACTACTGCAGTTGTACAAGGCCTTGGTGAGACCACACCTGGAGTATTGTGTGCAGTTTTGGTCCCCTAATCTGAGGAAAGGGCCGAATGGCCTACTCCTGCACCTATTTTCTATGTTTCTATGTTTCTATTTGGAAGCTTTTAATGACCAACAGAAGGCGATTAGAAAGCAATAAGAAAGAAAAGATGAAATATGAAGATAAACTAGACAATGATATCAAAGAGGGTATCAAGGTTTTTACAGATATATGAAAAGTAACATAGAGGTCAGAGTGAATTCTGGGCTGCTGGAGAATAATGCTGGGGAGGTAGTACTGGAGTACAAAGAAATAATGGATGAACTTCATAAGTATTTTGCAACCACATTCACCGTGGAAGACATTATTGTCAGTGGTATTCCAGAAGTGCGTGAGTGTCAGGGGGCAGAAGTGAGTTTAGTTGCTATTACTTTAGAAGAAGGTGCTTGGGAAACTGCAAAGTCTGAAAGTAGATAAGTCAGCTGGACCAGATGGGCACCCAGGATTCGGAAAGACGTAGCCAAGGAGATTGTGGAGGCATTAGTAGATTTTGGAATGTTTCCAGAGGTCTGGAAGATTGCAAATCTCACCCCACTCTTTAAGAAGAAGTGAGGGAGGCATAAAAAAGAAAATTATGGGCCAGTTAGCCTGACTTCAGTGGCTGAAAAGGTGTTGGAGTCTATTATTATGGATGAAGTTTTGGGGTACTTGGAGGCACATAATAAAATAGGCCAAAGTCAGCATGGTTTCCTTAAGGGGAAATCTTGCCTAACTAATCAGTTGGAATTCTTTGAAGAAATAACATGCGGGATCGACAAAGGAGAATGAATGGATGTTGTATACTTAGATTTTCAGAAGGCATTTGATAAGGTGCTGCACATGAGACTGCTAAACAAGATAAGAGTCCAGGATATTACTGAAAAATACTAACATGGATAGAAGATTGGCTGATTATCAGGAAGCAAAGAGTAGAAATAAAGGGATCCTTTTCAGATTGACTGCCAGTGGCTAGTGGTGTTCCACAGGGGCCTGTGTTGGGACCACTTCTTTTTATATTGTATGTCGACAATTTGGATGATGGAATTGATGGCTTTGAGGCCAAGTTTGTTGCTGGTTCGAAGATAGGTGGAAGGGCAGATAGTTCTGAGGAAGCAGAGTGCCTGCAGAAAGACTTAAACAGATTGTGAGAATAGGTAAGGAAGTGGAAGAAGGAATGTAGTGTGGGGAGGGCACGGTCATGCACTTTGGTAGAAGGAATAAAGGTGTGGACTATATTCTAAATGGGGAGAAAATTCAAAAATCAGAGGCGCAAAGGGAATTGGGAGTCCTCGTGCAGGATTCCCTGAAGGTCATCTTGTAGGTTGAGTTGGTGGCAAGGAAGGCAAATTCAATGTTAGCACTCACTTCAAGAGGACTTGAATATAAAAGCTATGCTGAGACTGTATAAGGCACTGGTCAGACTGCACTGGAAGCATGGTGAGCATTTTGGGCCCCTTATCTAAGGAAAAAATGAGCTGGCAGTGGAGATGGTGCAGAGGAGCTTCCTGAGATGATCCCAAGAATGAAAGGTTAACATATAACGAGTGTTTGATGGCTCTGGGCCTGTATTCACTGGTGTTTAGAAGAATCGGGTGGGGGGGGGGAGATGAAATCTCATTGAAACCTATTGAATATTGAAAGTCATTGATAGAGTGGATGTGGAGAGGAAGTTTCCGATAGTGGATGATTCTGGGACCAGAAGGCACAGCTTCAGAATAGAGGGGTATTTATTTAGAACAGATATGAGGAAAAATTTTTTTAGTCAGAGGGTGGTGAATCTGCGGAATTCATTGCCACAGACAGTCCAAGTCCCTGGGTATAATTAAGGCGGAGGTTGATAGGTTTTTGATTAATCAGGGCCTCAAAGATTATCTGGAGAAGGCAGGGCAGTGGGGTTGAGAGAGATAAGAAATTAGCCACGATGGGATAATGGAGCAAGCTTAATGGGCTGAATGGCCTACTTCTGCTGCCATGTCTTGTGGTGTTATGGTGAGGTCAAGAACAACCCTAGCCCCGTTACGACAGTCTGAGGATGGGGTGAGCATGGATGTCCGGGAAATGGAGGAGATGTGGGTGAGGGCGGCATCAATGGAGGAGGAAGGGATACAATGGATGAAATTACTATCTTTAACAGGCATTTAGATGGGCACATTAATAGGCAAGGCTTGGAAGGAGATGGTCCTAATGCGGTCAAATGGTGTAGATGGTTAAAAAGGTCAGCAGACCTGGTGGGCCAATTGGACTATTTCTGCGCTCTGCAACTCTATGTCCTTCTAACTCTAAAATTTAGCTTTACGCCACGATGATGTCAGATGAATAAAACCTTGGTGAAATGGATTCATTCCAAGAAGGTTATGAAGGAAAGTAATAATCAATTTACACATGGTTGGCTACATGATAGGAAGTAAGGAAATGTGAGAAGGGAATTTCCTAGCTAGAACCTTGACTGCCGAATTTGTATCTTGCTTCCTACAGCCACATAAACTTTCAAAGTCTCTGATTTCCTGTTTTCAAGGATAAAAAATAAATTTAATGGAATTCACACATAAAACAAAATGTTGTCATCAATCAATGCCATAAGTCACCAGTCAACTAGTTGTACAAGGATCATTTCCTCTTGATCATTTTGCCATAAATTCGAGGGTAATTGTTTTATCAGTGTACGAACAAAGAAAAAACCTTTATGGAACAGGATTGAAGATCCCTTTTAAGATCCTGTGCAAATTCCTTGGGCTCCCAATAAATTCCATCATGCAGTTATCCTCCACCCTACGTCATCAGTCAGTTTCAGTTAGGTGGTGGAAGGGGGATGAACTTCATTTCTCTGATTCTTCTCCTGCTAGTGCTTTTTCTTTGTTCCCTGAATGAGGTACAAGCAGGATATCAACCCACGTATATCACGCAATGTTCCTGGCAGTGAGGAAGTATTCTTCACTAGCTTATGAGATCAGCAGGATTTCCAGACTGTCTGGGGTCTGAGTAAATTTCATTTGAAATCCACAACTTAACTTGTGGATCAGGTATTTCTCAATCTCGATGTTTGTGGAGTCACGTTGCCTTTGCAGCTGGTTCAAAACCGTGATTTTTCTCCCCAGATGTTTGTAAGATCACTTCCTTCTCTTCCAGATACATACAGGATCATTTATAGTTACATATCGTGCTCGCAATCTCCTCAGTAACTTTCAATTCCCTGGCCCTGACCACCTCATTTTCACCATGGGTGTCCACTCTCCATACACTTCAAATCCCAATCAACAAGGCCTCAAAGCTTTCCGCTTCTTTCACAATAAAAGAACCAATCAGTTCCCCATCCACCACCACCCTCCTCCATTTGGCAAAACAAGTCCTCAACCTCAACAAATTTTTCTTTGGCCCCTCCCACTTTCTTCAGATTTGATGGGTAGCCATGGGGCCCAACTATGCTTGCTCCTGATTGGCTACACAGAACAAGCCTTCTCTGGTAATGCTTCTCAACTCTTCCTCTGCTATATTGATGACTGCATCGGTACTGCTTCATACACCCATGCTAACCTCATCAATTTCATCAACTTTGCCTCCAACTTCCACCCTACCCTTAAATTCACTTGCTCCATTTCCAACACCTACCCACCCCCACCTTCTCAATCTTTCTGTCTCTATCTGTGGAGACAAACTGTTGACTGACATCATTTGTAAACCTATCGATTCTCATGGTTATCTTGACTATAACCCTTCCCACCAAATCTCCTGTAAACATGCTATTTCCTTTTCTTAGTTCCTTTTCAGCTGCCGCATCTGTTCCCTGGACGTGGCTTTCAGACAGATAGATAGATAGACATACTTTATTGATCCTGAGGGAAACTGGGTTTCGTTACAGTTGCACCAACCAAGAAGAGGGTATAAATACAGCAATATAAAACCGTAATAATTAAATAATAATATGTAAATTATGCCAGATAGAAGTAAGTCCAGGACCAGCCTATTGGCTCAGGGTGTCTGACCCTCCAAGGGAGGAGTTGTAAAGTTCCTTTTCAGGACATCAGAAATGTCCTCCTTCTTCAAAGAGCGGCGTTTTCCTTCCTCCACTATTGATGCTTCCCTCACCCGCATCTCCTCCATTTCCCCAACATCTGCGATCACTCCATCCTCCCACCGCCTTAACAGTGATAGAGTTCCTCCTGTTCTGACCTACTGCCCCATGAGCCTCCACAATTAACACATTATCCACTGCAAATGCCTCCATTTTCAAAGGGACCCTACCAATCAATGCATTTTTATCTCTCCACTCTCTCCATGATTCCCTTGTCCATTCGTGCCTCTCCACCAACCTCCCTCCAGACTCTTACCCCTGCAAGCAGCCTCAGTGCCACACCTGTCCGTACACCAGCTCGCTCACCTTGATTCAGGGCCCCAGGCAGTCCTTGTAGGTGAGGCAGCACTTCATCTGTGCATCTGCTGGGGTTGTTCATTGCGTCCAGTACTCCCAGATGCAGCCTGCTCTACATAGGTGAGACCGCCGTAAGTTGGGGGACTGCTTCATCGAGCACTTCCACTCCATTCGCCAAAAGAGGAACTTCCTGGTGGCCAAATATTTTAATTCCCATTCCCATTCCCGTTCTGACATGTCGGTTCATCACTTCCTCTTTTGCCAAGATGAGGCCACCATCAGGGTGGAGATACAACACATATATTCCGTCTAGGAAGCCTCCAACCTGATGGCATGAATATCCATTTCTCCTTCGGGGAAAAAAAAATTCCCTTCCCCTCTCCTCTTCTTCTATTCCCCACTCTGGCCTCTTACCTTGTCTCACCTGCCTGTCACCTCCCCCTGGGTTTGCTCCTCCTTCCCTTTCTCCTATGGTCCACTCTCCTCTCCTATCAGATTCCTTATTCTCCAGCCCTTTATCACCCGGCTTCACATATCACTGTCTAGCTATCCTCCTTCCTCTTCCCCCCCCCCCCCAGCTTTTTATTCTGGCACCCTCCCCCTTCCTTTGCAATCCTGAAGAAGAGTCTCGGCCTGAAACGTTGACTGTTTTATTCATTTCCATAGATGCTGCCTGACTTGCTGAGTTCCTCCTGCATTTTGTGTGTGTGCATATAGGATCATTCATCGGTGGCTCAATCCATCATCACTCCATTGCACGCAGAATCCCCCTATTGTACCCCTAACCCAAACTTCCTGCTATACCGGCTTGACAGTTGTTTAATGTTGTCACTTGGTCTACCTCGACATGGACTGGGATCATTATGGAATCATTGTACCAATATGAACCATGATTTCTGATTGTTCACTCTCCCTCTTTAGAGTGCGGTGCACCCAATCCAAGACATCCCTGACCCTGGGACACGGGAGGCAACATACCATCTGAGTGCCTCTTTCACGTCCACAGAATCTGCTTTCTGCTCCTCTAATTATCACTGCTGCACTCCTCTCCTCCCCTTTCCATTCTCAGCCACAGAGCCAGAGACGTGGTTGCTGCAGCTTTCCCCTGGTAGGTCGTACCCCCAGCTGTACCCAAAGTGGTGACGTAATTATTGAGGGGACTGGCCACAGGGGTACTCTGCACTGGCTGTCTACTCCCTTTCCCTCTCCTAACAGTTACCCAGGGACCTGCTTCCTGCAAGTTCGGGGTGACTAACTTCCTTGTAGCTCCTATCTATAACCTCCTCATTCTCCCGTATGAGTCAAAGGTCATCCAGCTGCAGCTCCAGTTCCTTAGCATGTTCCCTAAGGATCTGCAGCTTGATGCACTTTGTGCAGATGTAGTTATCACGAGACTGGAGGTCTCCCAAAGTTGCCACACCTCACAAAAGCAACATACCACTACCTCCAGACCCATTCAGAGTGCACTAGCTATACTAACAGGAAAAAAAAAACTTACTAGAAACTTTCTTACTTACTTAGAACCTCAGCCTATGCTTGCCCAAGCCTGTTCTGGCCTAAGCCTGTTGAGCAAAGCTGGACCACTCTAACATTGGCCCACTCACACAATGGCCGCTCCATTTGCACCTCTTTTATTTTTATTGGCCCCGTCCTGATTGTAACCTGGGAAAAAAACAAAAGCAGCTGAGCTCTTTTTAAACCTTCTGCGGCGTCACTGATAAAAGACCTCTTGCACTGATCTCGGCTTGCCAAAAGAAAAGCTAAGAGCTCCTGAGTTCTTTTAAAACCTTCCACTGCATCACCGATGAACAACCTCTCTTGCTGATTTCAACCTGCCAATATGTCAGCTCCTCCCAGAAAGCATAAAAGTATTGGGTGATGAGTAAGGATCGGAAGGAGAATTATGAAATATATCTTGTTTGAAAATATGTAACATTTCATACTCACAATGTCAAACACACTCACCTTATCTCCTCTCTCTCGCTCTCTCTCTCTCTCTCTCTCTCACACACACACACACACACACACACACACACACACACACACAGAATAGACAGTGATTAAAGTCTGAGGATGATCAATGTAATGTTACTAAGTAGAAAGTAGACAAAGACTGGGCAGCACATGACAGTAGGGTTAGCAGTTGACCATGATAGGAGTGGATGGTGAGATCCCTGGAGAAGGAAATGGGCAATTCCTGGCTGGGCAGAGCAATATCACTAGGATGAGTTGTGGTAGTAGTGAAATCACTTGGGTCGAGTATGATTTTCTCCTAACGGGTTGTCTATTGGTGGGTCCTCAGGAACTGCAGAAGCCGATCCATGATCCACCTATCTGGGTTATGACAATGGCTATGTGAGTCTTTGTTTAACATGGGGAGGCTGTTACACGGGCAGCCACCACATGATTCTTGAGAGATTGGGGTCATGGTCCCGTGGCATAGAACGCAAGGTGCCTTGGGACACTACACTGCTGCAGACTTCCTCCCCCTTCACTACCATTGTGATGTGTCATCATCTTCTGGTAGTTCCACTGCTGAGGACTTGGTTCGATCTCTTTGTCTGAAACCTCCTCCTTGTCCTTACCACCATGGGTGACCCTATCAGGAGCTAGGAACCAGACGGCTAAACTCCAGGCAGCATCACACTTGCGATCTCAGGGAGTCTCAAGCCCCTCCACCACAACAAAGTGATGATCCTCGGTGAGTTGCAGACAGTGGGTGATTGAGCTGGGCAGTGGGAGATAATCGGGTCTGGTGTTTGACAGTAACAGGACTGGGCAATGGGCCATCACTAAGGAAGTGACATCACTCTGGAGTAGGCAGGAGATAGTAAGGGTGGCATGGCAGTGCAGTGGTTAACACAACACTTTACAGTACCAGTGACCAGTGTGCAATTCCCACTGCTGTGTGTAAGGAGTTTGTATGTTCTCCCTGTGACTGTGTGGGTTTCTTCCGGGTGTGCTAGTGTCCTCCCACAGTCCAAAGACATACCAGTTGGGAGATTAATTGGTCACTTTAAATGGTCTTGTGATTAGGCTAGGGTTAAAATTGGAGGTCAATGGGCGAAGAGGCTCGAAGGACCAGAATGGCCTAATTCTGCGCTGTTTCCCAATATATAAAAATAACCAACAGCTGATGTAAGCAATGGAGAGTGACTGGTGACACTAGGATGCCTGCATATGCTAGCTTAAAATCCATAACTTTAACTTTCATTTCCTCTATGTGGGGCTTCCCCGAGAGCAGCAAAAAAAAACATAGGTTTGCTATTGTCAGGTTGAATTGAGGAACATTGCCCTTTTAATGTGATAAAACCTCCTAAGTGAAACTTTCAGTTTCTAAGCATTTTTTTCATTCTTGCTGAAGTGTAGTTATCATCTGCAAACAAAAACCGATATTAAAGCAATTCATATACCTGAAACTGAAATGGTGAAAGGTCACATACATCGTACCATTCCCAACTTCAGGCTTCTCAGTTTAATACTAAGAAGACAAAAATATCTTTTGAAGTGCCTGTTGCCATGGTAGTGCAGTGGTCAGAATGCCCCTGCCCTGCTTGTGAATGAGCGGCACAGGAAAATTTACATGAATACAAGATAAGGAGCATTGTCATGTAGTAGATAGCGCATCGCTTTACAGCAACACCAACCAGGTTTCAATTCCTGCCACTGTCTGTAAGGTGTTTGTACATTCTTGCCGTGACCGCGTGCGCTTCCTTCAGGCTTCCTCTTACATTCCAAGGATTTAGGGATTAGCAGGTTAGTTGGTCTCACCGATATAATTGGGCAGCACGGGCTCGATGGGCCAGAAGGCTGTATCTCTAAGTAAGTACATTTTAAAAATATATAAGATTGGTTTTAAAACACATCTGACAGCGCAGGTGGTACTGTTTCGTTTCTGTACTAGAGAGTTCACCCGCTCTTTGCGTAAAGTATCAAACTAAAGCGCTGCTGATTATCTCGGGAAAAAAATGCAGAATATAGATCAGTAAAGGGAGCGGCGTGTGAAGGAAGGTCTTTGACCTGAGGTATCCCATCCTGTTAATGCTGACTGGCTGGCTGAGCATTTTCATTCTACTTGCTATTTTTGGTGTTATGTTTTGTAACTTCAAAACATTAAACTAATTCAAGGGAAGACAGGAGTCCAAAACGTGAGACTATCTTCGTGTTTACTTTAAGCGAGGCGTGCACATATCATGTAGTATCATATGATAGCGTAATGACAAATGTAATTCACATATGTATACATATAACCCGCAATGAATTATTTAAACAACCAAGAATGTTTAATCAACCAATATATATATTTACAAGATTACTCAGATTACTCAAATATTACAGAATTATTAAATACACAATGTGACATGTGGTAGATAAACTGATGGAGGAGGTGAAAGGGGAGAAGGAGGCTTTGGGCTTTACATTTAACGACAGTCTAGTCCTGTCCTGACATGAATTCTACCCCCAATACCGAATGTCAGGCCTGCACAGGCAGGTGCCTCCCAGTCTCCAGCCAGCTAACAGGAATGGACAGCCACTCATTTCCAACTAATCACCTGCAGCCTTTTTAAACCCAGCTCTCACCCTCAGCGCTTGTTCATTCATTGAACCAGGCAGCCTTAACCTGTTGTTTCCAGGCTTCAGTTACCTTGCTGCTTATGGTGTTTACTACCTGTTATCTCTTGTTTTCTGGCTTGTTATTTTGCAGTTTATTATTACAGCTATCGCTCACCGCAAAATTGTTTCCGCTGCTCTGCTTTTGGCTCAAGTCTCCTCTGCGTTTCCTGACACACACCACACTTTAATTCCAAACGCGGGAGACCCAGCTTGTTTGATATTGATATTAGTTTATACTATCAAACTTACCAAGATACAGGGCAACGTTTTGTGTGTGTGTGTGTGCAGTCCATCCAGACAGACCATTCCAACATGAGTACATTGAGGTTATAAAAGGAAAACAAAGCATATTATATAGTGAAAGTGCAGTGCAGGTAGACAAATCAGGTGAAAGGGCTACATTAATGTAGATAGGCAGGTCCAGAGTCTATCCCTTTCCATATTAGAGGTCCATTCAATAGTCCAATAATAGTGTTTGGAGCTGCCTGAACTTAGTGACACTTGCTCTCAAACTTTCATATCTTCTGCCTAATGGCAGAAGGAAAAAGAGAGAAAGTATTGGTCCTTGCTTAAGTTGATGCTTTCTCAAGGTAATAGGAAATGGAGGTGGAGTCAATGAAGGGAAGGCTGATTTGTATGATAGACTGGGCTGCGTTCACAGTTCTCTGCAATTACCTGAGATCCTGGGCAGAGCAGTTACCATGCCAACCTGTGATATATCTACATAGGATTCATTCTGTGGTGGATTTACGAAAAAACCTAGTAACAGTCAGAGTGGACATGGTGAATTTCCTTAGATTTCTGGGGATGTAGAGGTATCAGTAAGCTTTCTAGGTTTCACATGCTTGGACCAAAGCAAATTGCTGGTGGTATTTACACCTGGGGACTTGGAGTTTGCAACCATGTCCTCTCAGCATCACAACATGTACCCCACCTCACTTTCTGAAGTCAATAACCAGCTCCTTCATCTTGCTGAAAATGAAGGGCAAGTTCTTGTCGTAACACCTTGCCACTAGACTCTCTTTTCCTTCCTGTACTCTGTCTTGTCATGATTTGAGATCCAGCCCACTGTGGACGTGACATCTCCCACAAAGCTCTTACTCTTCTTTTTCCCCAACTCCCCAAGCCCTCTCACTCCTCTCCCCACTCGCACTACCACAACCCCCCCAACCCCCACCCACCCGCCTCCAGTCTGGGAAGATTTTTCTGAATCATGGTCTTTCCTTTTTTCCTAAAAACTAGTTCCAGAATTAAAACAAGGATCCCTTGAGATGCTTCCTGAATTGTCACCTTTCACACGTCATGTGCACGATTATTTATTGATCCAGAAAACAAACAACTCACTGTCTGACAGATAACAAGAAGAGGAAGCAGGCCAAATCTTGACGCCACTCTACTGGTGGAGATACCCTGTCATACCCATGGAATACCTAAGTCTAACCAGCAGCCACAGGACAATTGATGTGTTTACAGTAATAACAGCAAATCATATCCTTCTCAGTTACAGTAATTTGACGTTCACTTTAATGACACTAATCTTTGAAACTATCCCACAGGGTAATTCCAAGCATTCCTTACAATGGAATGACTCATGCTTTGCAGACTGGTTTCTCAATATTTCTACTTTCACTGTTGTTGTTTCTAACCTTGAATATCTGGGCTCTGATCAGGAGTGAAAGGCAGGAATGCTTACTAACACACACGAGTTTGGCCAAGGTACAATGCACAGGCAAAGTGCGTCATTCTCAACAGAAAGTTCTTCACAACAACACCAGCTAGCTTTGATGTTTTTCCTTTTTATGTAGTAAAATGCCGTGAACCATCTTACAGGCAGTGTATTAAACCATGTTTATCACTGAGTTCTGGGTTAGTAAAGGAATTTGGCCAAAGGGGTAAAGTTAAAGTAATGTGTTAGTGACAAATTGAGAGGTGTGGGGATGGAATTCAAGATTTGGATGGCCGGGCCAGATTGAAAAGGTCAGGGTGTTTGGGCCGGAGGGGAAGTTCAGGCCGGTTCACCTTGCTGCTTTGCGGCAGTTGGTCATCTCCGCACTGAACTGAGGCTATGGCCTGCTCCTAAATCGGCTGCCGTGATGCCTGGCTTCGTGGCTGTGGACCCACTTTGGTAAACTTCAGGTCTGAATGCTATTTGCTTACTTTTATTGTTTGCACGATTTGCTTTCTTTCTCTCTGCACATTGGGTGTTTGACGGATTTATTTTTTTAAAATGGGTTCTATTGGGCTTCTTTGTTCTGTGGCTGCCTGTAAGGAGATGAATCTCAGGGTTGTATAAAGTATACATACTTTAATTATAAATGTGCTTTGAACTTTGAAGGCTCAACCACCAGTCACAGTGGTCAGTGAGGCACAGTGCTTTCAGAGGCTTGTAAGGCGAGAGGAAGTCAGAAAGACAGGAAGAGGCAAGGTCATGGTGAGATTTAAATGTGACAATAGTATTTCTAAATATGCAAATACTAGTAGATCAGGAAAAATAAGTGCTGGCATTCATTCTAATTTCCAGCAGTCTTTTCCATCTGAGCCACATTCATACCTTAAATTCCTCAAGATGAAAAATTAAGGTGCTTTCCAGTCTTTAAACGGGAGAAAGCAGCTGATAGGTTTGAAATGGAAACTAATTACTTGAGTGAAAGAATATAAGTAAAAGAGGAAACTGGTTGAAAAATGATATACAGGAGGAACTCAGCGGGTTGGACAGCATCTCTGGGTGGTGAGGAATTGTTGCTGGGGCTCATCCATCAGGTTCTCAACCCAGAACTTTGACAATTCTTTACCACCCTGCCCCCACCACAGATGCTAAGTTCTTTCAGCAGGTTATTTTTTAACCTCTAGAATCCAGCATCTGGAGTCTCTTGTGTCTCTATTAAAATAAAATTCTCCTTGGCAGAGCTGACATCTTTTACACTTCTTTTTTGAGCCCAATATTCTTGTGTGTGATTCAATATTACTTATTCCGCAGCACATCGCCTTGAGACATTTTACTAAATTAAAAGCACACCATCAAAGCAAGATGTAATTGTTAAAGACCTCCTGGTGAGACTGGAACATTTTACCCTTGTAGGTAACATTTCTTCATTGAGATGGGAGTGGCAGCTTGGAATATGTTCCTGAAAATCTGCTGAGATGAGTCCTGTCGAAGGGTTTTTTCCATAGAAGCTGCCTGACCTGCTGAGTTCCTCCAGCATTTTGTGTGTGTTGCTCGGATTTCCAGCATCTGCGGATTTTCTCTTGAGAGTGAATTGAAGATGTCAAAACCAAGCATTGGTAAATCTTTATTATGATAAGTGTTATGTTGGAAATAATTCAGAAAATGTGTAGCTCTGGGGATTGATGTTGTTCTCCAACCTTGGTGATTTACTTGCAAGCATTTCGACTCCACGTGAGGAGACATTGTTCACTGCCAATCAGCAGCGCACTGACGATGTCTCCTAACCTGGAGATGAAACGTTTGCAAGTAAATTGCCAAGGTCAGCAAACAACTCAACCCTACCATAAGTGTAGCAAGGTTGTGAAATTAAGTGAATAGGTGGAGATATAATATTCCAGCTTGGGGCTTTGGTGTTCAGAGTTCAATCCCGGTGTCCTGCAAGGAGTTTGTGCATCCTGCCCAGGGAATGTGCAGGTTTCCTCCAGATGCTCTGATTTCCTCCCAGAGACCTGAGACTCTGACCTGTTGTTAGTAGGTTAATTGTCATTGCAAGTTGTCCAGTGATTAGGCTAGGGTTAAATCGGGGGTTGCTGGGTGACCCAGCTCGAAAGGCCAATGGGCCTACTCTGTGCTGTATCTATAAATACAATCAAAATAAAATGCAAATTAGACAGTGAATGATTGAACAAGTCCAAGGGACTGATGGTCCCCACATGTGGAGGGGCTGAGTTCGGTCGAACAAGACCCTGGAACAATGGAAGTGTGTGTCACCCCGGGGGAGGGACATGTAAGTGGCAATGGTGTTATGGTTTTAAAATTTAAGTTAATGCTTACAAGCACTACAAATATTGCGAAGAGAGCTTGATCATTTAAGGACTCCCACCACCAAAGACACGCCCTGCTCTCATGCCAGTGATATTGAATCTGATTCTGAGAAGGGCTGAGGAATGGCAATTTAGAGAAGTGCAACGTGATGCATTTTGGACAGGGTAAGATTTATATTGTGAACCAGTGAGCAGCAGGCCGCTGACAAGTGTTGTAGACAGAGGGACCGAGATGTTCAAGTGAAGGTGGCCACACAAGATGAAAGGGAGGTGAAGTAGGTGTTTATCATGCTGGCTTTCATCAGTCAGGGCACTGAGTTTTGTTTTTTGCAGTCATTGATGAGT